>NC_040090.1:59716877-60027229 GCF_003369695.1 Bos indicus x Bos taurus | reverse complement strand
TGGCATTTGAGCGTTTGTTATTTACTAGCCAGTGCTCAGGGAAAGGGAGTGGGGTGGATACAGGCTCAACCTGAGTGAGGAACTGAAGCTGGGATAAAAGGGAGAGGCTGCCAGCTAAAAGACACGTCCTGTGGGCAGAGCAGAGAAACGACAGGGGCGGAGAGACGGAAAAAGAGAAAGCTTGGAAGAAACAGCATTCAGACTTCTCACAAGAATGAGCCCTGGGTTTAAAATGATAATGCTGTCTGGCATTTGCTTCAACAATTCAGTGTGTGTTTTCAAGAGCAATGGGGTGGGGGTGGTGGGGAGGGGCACAGATGAAACAAGATTGGCTGTATGTATGATCACCATTGCCGAAGACGGACAGTAGTTACCCAGGGGTTCACCACACTATTTTCTCTACTTTTATACATATTTTCTCTTTTTTGGAAGCTACTAAAAATTTCCTATTTGACTCTGTTTAAAAAAAATAAAAAATCTAAATCCTTTTAATGACCTGCACAATCTTCATCCCCCACCCCCCACAACCCCTATTACTTCTCTAAGCACCTTTCCTTCCCCTCTCTCCCTCACTCTCTGCTGTTTCTTCACCAGACACACTCCTCCCACCTTAGGGCTTTGCAAGGGCTGGTCTCTCTGCTCAGTGTTGTCTGCGCTCAGACATCCACATAGCTTGCCCACCTCTTCAGGGAGGCGTCCCCTAACCATCCTATTCAGAATGTCAGCTCTCTCCCCTTTCCTCCAGCTCTGGAAGGACAAAGGAATTTGGATTTATCACCCCATGTTTATTTTTTCCACACATTTAAAATCTTCAAACGTATTACCTAATTTACTTATTTCATGTGTTTATTTTCTCTTTCGGTTCAGTTCAGTTCAGTCACTTAGTCATGTCTGATTCCTTGGGACCCTATGGATTGCAGCATACCAGGCTTCCCTGTCCATCACCAACTCCCAGAGCTTGCTCAAACTCATGTCCATTGAGTCGGTAATGCCATCCAACTATCTCGTCCTCTATCGTCCCTTCTCATTTCTTCAATCTTCCCCAGCATCAGGGTCTTTTCTAAGGAGTCAGTTTTTCATATCAGGTGGCCAAAGTATTGGAGCTTCAGCTTCAGCATCAGTCCTTCCAATGAATATTCAGGACTGATTTCCTTTAGGATGGACTGGTTTGATCTCCTTGCAGGCCAAGGGACTCTCAACAGTCTTCTCCCAACACCACAGTTCAAAAGCATCAATTCTCCGGTGCTCAGCTTTGTTTACGGTTCAACTCTCAATCCATACGAGACTACTGGAAAACCAATATCTTTGACTAGATGAACCTTTGTTGGCAAAGTAATGTCTCTGCTTTTTACATCTGTCTAGGTTGGTCACAGCTTTTCTTCCAAGGAGCAAGCGTCTTTTAATTTCATGGTTGCAGTCACCATCTGCAGTGATTTTGGAGCCCAAGAAAATAAAGTCTGTCACTGTTTTCATTGTTTCCCCATCTATTTGCCATGAAGTAATGGGACCAGATGCCATGATCTTAGTTTTTTGAATGTTGAGTTTTAAGCTAGCTTTTTCACTTTCATCAATAGGCTCTTTAGTTTCTCCTTACTTTCTGCCATAAGGGTGGTGTCATCTACATATCAGAGGTTATTGATATTTCTCCCAATCTTGATTCCAGCTTGTGCTTCATCCAGCCCAGCATTTCACATGATGTACTCTGCATATAAGTTAAATAAGCAGGGTGACAATATACAGCCTTGACATACTCCTTTTCCTATTTGGAACCAGTCTGTTGTTCCATGTCCAGTTCTAACTGTTGCTTCCTGACCTGCATACAGATTTCTCAGAAGGCAGATAAGGTGATCTGGTATTCCCATCTCTTTAAGAATTTTCCAGTTTGTTGTGATCCACATAGTCAAAGGCTTTGCTATAATCAATAAAGCAGAAGTCGATGTTTTTCTGGAATTCTTCTGCTTTTTCTATGATCCAAAGGATGTTGGCAATTTGATCTCTGGCTGCTCTGCCTTTTCTAAACCCAGCTTGAACATCTGGAGGTTCTTGGTTCACGTACTGTTGAAGCCTGGCTTGGAGAATTTTGAGCATAACTTTGCTGGCGTGTGAGATGAGTGCAATTGTGTGGTAGTTTGAGCATTCTTTGGCATTACCTTTCTTACAGATTGGAATGAAAACTGACCTTTTCCAGTCCTGTTTTTTCCAAATTTTCTGCCATATTGAATGCAGCGCTTCCACAACATCATCTTTTAGGATTTGAACTAGCTCAGCTGGAATTCCATCACCTCCACTAGCTTTGTTCGTAGTGATGCTTCCTAAGGCATCACTATGAATAAATCTATCTCTTTAGCACTAGAATTTGAAACACTCGAGAAACAGGGAATTTTCGTGGGGTTTTTCTGAGGGGGTCATTGTTCGGTGACTTGAGTAATGCCTGCACCCAGTAAGTGTAGGGAGTTTTAGGACCACTTGTAAAGCTGAGGCTAGGGAGGGAGTAGGTGTCTTCAGCCCTGGTACTAGTGTCTTCTTCAATAGCATGTGTAGCTAAGACCTATCCACTCCCACCCCGCTCTCTCACACTACACAAGAAATCTGGGGCACTCTGATTCCTGAGGAGGAGTGCAGAACTTATACATAGCTCATCTGCATCATTGCCCTCCTCCCCAAACTCAAGGCAGAGATTTCATAACATGGTTTCGAGACATCTAAGGCTAGCTCCAGTTATATTATGTGACATCACAAACTTCTCAACCAAACTCCTCATGACAAGGAGAGGAATGTCTGTCTAAACCATATAATTGAAAAACTTCTCAAAACTGGGGCTTTGTAACTTTCAGGAAATGTTAGGCTTTATCAAAAGGTCTATTTTTAGGAGGAAGTTGTCGCAAAACGAAAACCCATAACAAAAACATCCCCAGAGGATGTATGTGTACGTCTCAGAACTTTCAGAAGATAGACTTAATCATAGGAAATCAAATAAATAATAGAATGCATGCACGCTCCCTTAGTCACGTCTGACTTTTTGCGATCCCCTGGACTACAGCCCACCAGGCTCCTCTGTCCATGGGATTTTTCTAGGCAAGAATACTGGAGTGGGTTGCCATTTCCTCCTCCAGGGGATCTTCCTGACCCACAGATCAAACCTGCGTCTCCTGCATTGCAGGCAGATTTTTTACCACTGAGCCACTAGGGAAGCCCACATCTTTTTTAAACAATGTTATTACTCAAAGAAAATACCATCTGATCTATTCACGAGTGATTGTTCAGTAGTATGTCACCGTTCATAATACAGATGTATATAGAGTCTGGACCACCTTGCTGCGCTGACCAAGGCCAGAAAGTAAGCCCAGGGTGGAATGGACAAGCTCCTCGGCCTCGGTTCCCACGGACCAGGCCTAGCTGCCTTGTGCTGCTCCTAGGCCTGAGCAGAGAGTGCCATCTGGAGGATCTCCATTTCAGAGAGAATCCAGTGCAAAAGTGACCATGCATGGGTCACCAACCATTCAGAATCCACACTGCAACAGAACCACTATTGAGTTACTTCGGGGGTTTGCCTTTTTAACAGAAACTTTCCATGTTACTAAAACCTTGGAGACCCTTTCTGGAATTTCATTTCCCTGTCATTGGTATAGTACTGGGTGTAATCTGGGAAGAGCTTCTTCTCATTGACCTACAGATACAAGAGTCAAGCCTCTTAAAGTCCCTTTACCCTTGGGACTTCCCTGGCAGTCCAGTGGTTAAGATTTTCCCTTTCAATGCAGGGGGTGTTGCAGGTTTGGTTCCTGGTAGGGGAACTAAGATCCCACATGCCTCCTGGCCAAAAAAAACCCCAAAACATAAAACAGAAGTTCAACACTGTACCAAGTTCAATAAAGACTTTGAAAGTGGTCCACATAAAAAAAAAAAAAAAAAAAAAACAATTCTTTAAAAAAAAAATCAGCTTACTCCCATAATCCACACTCTTTCTAGAGGAAGAAGGTTCCCCTCCCAGTCCATCCTAGGTTCCCGGTCAGAACAGTTACCTCAAGGTCTCAGTGAGAGCTGCAAGACCCTACTCCCATGTTGCTCAGTCAGAGGCTCATCTCTGACCAGAACGAATATTCACTTAAACACCAGTTGTTCATTGCCTTGGCAACTGGAGTCTGCGTGCTCTGTGTGCTATAATATAGAGTATTCATCAGAGGAACAAATGCTAAGGGATGGAGTCTACCCAGCCTCAGAAGAATTGTGATGGTTTTTTGTGCTAATGGGGGGGAGGGAAGGGATGAGGAGCACGCTATTCAGATATAAGAGATCCCACCCCTCAATTGCTACACCTGTCAAGCAACAGGAATAGCTTCTATGAACAAAAGAAATCTTCTATTGTGTGTTAACAGTCCTGTAATTCATGTATTTCAGTTCTGTCCTTAGCTCCCCATTCTTTCCATCACTGAAAAAAAAAGAATGCTACCTCAAAATGTGTGGATTTTCAAAAACAGTTATTTTCTTCAATTGTGAAAACGCTCCCCTCTCCCTCTCTCAAGGAAGACAACTTCTTTGTTCTCAAAAAAAAAACTAAAGTTGGTTCAGGCGTCTTTTTTCTGTGCGTTGTCATAATAGGGTATGTTGAGTATAAATAAATAGGTTGTCATTAACCACAGCTGAGTTCTCTGATAAAAAAAATACCAGCCTTCTTTCTAATTCATTCTTCTATGACCTCTAAACAGGTAAAAGGAAAACTAAGCAACCAGAATGTCTAGCGGCTGAGCCCGAACTAAGAACAAGGGGAAGTGGGAATAATTGAAAGCAGTTTACTCTATGCATGCCGGGGACTGGGGGCTGAAGCCTGAGGAAGCAGGCCACTCCACTGAAATCTTCCTCCAGACGGCACTTTCTCTGAGGCGCACGCACATGACACTCTTCTCCCTCTTTTCACAAGAGGAAATCATAGTTCTGCATGAAGAGATATAATCCAGAGTTCTACAGAGAATGACTTCAATCTAATATAAACCTCCAATGGCTGCAGAGTTACAAACACAGAAAGTTGAGCTGTAGGATTAACCACGTTCACCAAATAAAGGATTAGGCTGTAGAACCCAGAGTTCGCGCCTCACAGCACGTACAGACCGAAGGCACGCTGCAATTTAAAACCTTTGCCATCTGATAGGTACAGAAGCAGGGGAATTTGAGTAGACAAAAAAAAAAGAAGAAGAAGAAAAGAAAATCCAATTAAAAAAAGTAGAATTTAGTCTGGGAATTCCCTAGAAGTCCACAGGTTAGGACTCTGCACTTTCACTGCCTAAGGCCTGGGTTCAATCCCCGGTCAGGGAACTAAGATCCTATGAGCCGTGTGCAAGGTCAGAAAGAAAAAAGCATTTAGTTGAAACAGCAAAAAGTGCCAAAAATTTATACTAAAAGAAAGTCTTAGGGGTCCTAAGAATGTTGAGAAATTATCAGAGAGTATCATGAAGAAAGAAGATAAGTCAGTGATTCCTCTGTGAGGATCATAAATGTCAATAAAAAAAATGGCACAAAAGATAGGAAAACTTGATGGCCTCCTTTGTTAAGCTCCCATATTATTAAAGACACTCACCCATAACTCCGAAAATCATTATTTATTGGAAAGAAAAATTAAAAGCAGTCTCTTTAATTCCCACGAGACCAAATATAGTTCCCTTGCCCTCCAAAATAAATCTCCCATCCCTCACAAATTCTTTATCCTGACTCTTAGAATGTCCTGGATTCCTTAATGGATACAGTCCCCAGACCCTGGGAGCAACATGAAACAGCGTCCCCCTCGAGTTTCTTATCATGGGAGAGCGGCTGAAAAGTCAACAACTTGAGGTACTTCATTTGATATCTCAGCATACAGGCCAGGAGGTAAGGCGTTCTTGGGTGAAATCAAACTTCCACAATAAATCAGTGATTCCAAGAAGTCTTTAAAGGAGTGATGATGCCAAGGGAATCCTCCTGGCCAAGACATGGCCTTCCCAGGAAGATGGAACTATTTAATCTTAGCAAGGGTGGCTGCTCTTCTTTCTGTGTTCTGGAACAAGGCACGGATTAAAGCTTTCACTTCACTGGAAGAGAATGCAGTTGCCAAGGGCCCTTTTCCATCTGCCCACCTGCAAAATAAAAAAATACAATTTCTATTTCCTATTAAGTATAAGCAAAGTTTTTAAATTGCTTACTTGATTCCAAACATGTATTTGTTTAACTCATTACTGAACAGGGGATTTTTGCAGAAACTACTGCCTGTGGCCGGTGATTTGTTATATAAATGATATTAATTCAATAATGTGTTAAAATGGAAATAAAACAAGTTCTGGCATTTCCCCCCTTCTTTATGAGTCTACCACTCAGTATCTTTAACATCTTCTGCTTCTTGGCTGCATTTTGATATCAGCAGAGACAGATGAAGAGACCAAGTTAGAAAGATAAAAACTCTTCTCCCTTATTCTATACTCACTAAGCCTGTTTAAACTTGACAATTATGACCACATGCTCACAGGGTTATATAGAGAAATGGGATCTGTAACTACTTTAAAAAGCGAACCACAGGCAGCACATTTTAACTGAGAAAGAATAGGCACAAAAAATAATACATAAAATCACACACACAAAAAAAGTCAGTAGAATAAAGGGTAAAAAATATGAACAGCTCACAGACAGAAAGAACAAAAACTAATTGTTACCAGTGGGGAGAGGGAATTTAGAGGTAGGGGACTAAGAGGTACAAACTAATAAAATCAATTACAAGGATGTATTGTACAACACAGGGAATATAGCCAATAATAACTATAAAGGGAGTATAACCTTTAAAAACTGAATCACCATATTGTGCACCTGTAACTTAATATTATGCATCAAAATGCTTTTTTCCACAAAAAAGCACAGACTTTTCAATATAAAAAAAAGAATAGGCATTTTACAATGGAAAAAAAAATGATCACTAAAAAGATGCTCAATGTCATTAGAATTTAGGGAAATACAAACTGAAAGGACAATGAGCCATTTCACAGCAACTAGCCCAGGAAAAAATTTCAAGTCTGATAATACCAAATACTGGTGAAAATGTGAAACAACAGAATAAATAAACTATGAAATATGCAGCTATAAGATAAGTAAGTCACAGGGATGTAGCATACCCATAAGGAATATAATCAATATTGTAACAACTTTGGTGATGGATGGTACCTGCTATTACTGTGGTGATCATTTCATAATGCATAAAAATATCAAATCACTATGTTTTAAACATGAAAGCAATATAATATGTTAATTATAACTCTTTTTTAAAAAACTATGACTATTATTAGAATATGATAACAGCAGTGCATATGAACTGTAGCTACACATACTTTCATGAATGAATTTTCTAATCAAAAGAAGCAAGTTATAGAAGATTCCATTAACAGGAAGTTCAAAAACAGGCAAGTCTAAAATTTATATTTAGGGATATGTATGAATGTGGTAAAACTATAAAGAAAAGCAAGGAGATAACACAAAATTCAAGACAGTTACCTCTGGGGGAGGGGGGACCATTTGGGGAACAGCACATAAGGGTCTTCAAAGGTAATGATAATATTTTTCTTAAGTTGGGTAATAGGTCCGCAAACATTTATTTTACTCTTTTTTTCTTTAGACCTGTGAATATGTTATATATACTGTACTCCTTCATAGGTATATTTTTTAATTTTTAAATGTTTAAACTACACACTGGAGATAGTTACTTTGGTAAAAAAAAATATTTTCTCAATTAGTTATCCTTATATCTACTGAAATCTCTGGGAGGAGAAACATCTTCCTAGTCAGAAGAAAAGAAGCTGAGATATATCAGTATTATAACTGTTCTCAACAAAGAATTAATGATCATTCTTGGGCTGCAAGAGGGCCCTTTTAACAGCAGAAACAAAATTTCTCATCTGCTGCCCTCTGGAGTCTTATCTGAAGACATAACCCACCAAGGACTTGTAAATAATAGAGGAATCAACTGAAGTTTGTACTAAGTGCAGTTAGAGGTCTTCTGAGGTGATTTTTTTTTTTTCAAGCAAAACTCTCATTTACCTTGTTTAAGAATGAATAGTATTTGCTGGGAACAACTCAGACACATCGAGGATAGGTAGTCTAATATACTTGGGCATCTGTAATAAACCAACCTAAATCAGCTAGACAAGTAGCTATAGAGATGGATATGGACCTTAACGCCTATTCAGTGCGTTCTCTATGCAAGGTTATGTGTGTTTGTTAATCATACACCAAGACAATAATTAAAGCATCCATGGATATGCAACTAGCCAACATCTATCCTGTTTTGCACAGTATCAATGACCTTCACACACTCAATAGGATACAACAAAGCACGCAATTGCAGAGCATAGCAATGTTAACTGATGGTGCTGAGAGAAAACAACATCCGCTGTACTTAAGAAAAGAGGAATCCTTTCTGTGTGTGTGGTACTGAATCCCTGTAGAAAAACTGCTGCCCAATCCAACAATGGTTTGATGCTGACTATTCTTACAGGTAAAAGTCACTTCTCTACTAACATAACAAAATCGATCTTAAAATGCATCCCCTGTTGGTTAAAATGGGCAAGAATTTCCATCTAGGTGTCAGAAGGTTGTATTTCTTGTAAGTGCAAGTGGTACAAGATCATCTATCTGTAGAGCACGACAAAACAACACGCTCAAGACAAAAATAACAGAAGCAAGAAGTCCTTACACTATCAAATATGAACAGTGGTCATGAGATCCGCGCTACGACAGGCCGTGCAAAGGCCCCAGTTACTGCTACTCGATATGAAACCTTCCTGCGTAACACTAAGAAACAGAGAAAAGCACTGCCTTCGATGGCACTAATATTCTTTTATGGTTGTGAAGACATAAATCAGTCCTACAGAAGGGTTTTACCCACCGATCCCCAATTTCTTGCAAACTGGCTTGTAGCATCATCATCAGCTCTTTGAACGGCATCCATTTGGACACGTAGACTGGCACCTCTTCTCGGTATTTCTTATTCTCGTTTTCTTCCGAGAGAGGTGCAAATACTTGAGGTCCTTCATCCACCACTGTTTTGCACAAGGAATACAATCTGTCAGCGTCTTCGGTAGAGATGTCCTGATTTTGCACAAAGGGAACACAACAGAACAGAATCGGACCAATTTAGCGGGAAGAAAACAGCAGATCTTTGGTGCAAGCTACGCAGGGGGTCAGTGGCAGCAAGATATTTTCCAACCAATTTAGCAGATCTTACTGATCTCATCAGCTCTGACAATACTCCCCAAACTAGAATGATATGCAACAGGTTTCAACAGATTGTTGGTAATTTCATTTGCTTGCATGAAAGAATCTGTTTCTCCAGTAGAAAATGGTGCAGCGTGCTGGAAAGCAGGGAATCTTATTACAGGGGTTTAGCCAATCTATATTTTAGAGGAATCAGCTCGCAGAGTCCAGGCAACTTTGCTGCAGGACCACACATATAGTCCCCATGTCAACAGGGTGCTGGTACAGTGGTGCCTGCACAAGGCTGCATTCTATCTTACTAAATTAGAGTATTCGATCCACTTACTCATTAAGTATACAACTTCACACTCTGGATTTTGGGAGCACTGCCCCATTTCCAGGCTCCTCACTCATAATTTACACAGATGCCAGGTGGCGTCAGCTGTATAATCCTACTTTCTTAGATAGATACGAAGGACAGAGATTAGCAAGACTCCAGCAAAACAGAATTAAGACAAAAGTGAGAAAATAACAGTATAATGACTTAGACATGAAACATGAACAATTTCTTCTACCATCTGTGTTGACTAAAAATGAGGCATCAACATCATCGGAAGAACAACTTTAGCTCAAGTCTGGAGAGGCATCTAGTGGCCCTTACCTCCAGTGCAGTGATCCTGCCAATGATCTCGGAGACCGCTGTGTTGAGTAAAGTCCCCATAGCCTTGCAATATATGTTCACCGGCAGGACATCCTGCCACACAACTCCGAGTCTCTTTAGCTGGTGCAGCACCTGTCAGAAAAACACAGATCTTTACATGGAACAGAGGTGGTTACAACTCACATTTTCCTAGATTTACATTTACCATTTCTGTGTGTGTGGAAGAAGAGGTGTTATATAAAAGTGATGTAAAGCCATTCAGAACACGTTTCTCGAATATTTCACCCTAGTGATATCTTTGCTTGATGAAAAATACTTACCCTGTGGACAGGAAAACTGGAGTAAAAAAGTGTGTCACTTAAGAGAGAGAAGCATCTTTTTTTTTTAAGATGAAAGCTAGTATTTCAAACTTCTCAGAGTTCATGGGTTAAAACACTGGGTTGGTCAAAAAGCTCATCTGGGTTTTTTACAACATCTTTTGGGAAAACCCAAACGAACTTTTTGGCCAACCCAATACTTGTGATGGGAGACTTATTAGATAACTAGGCGCACTACTGGCTTAATGGGAAGAGAGCTTCCTATTGACTTGGTGGGGCAGGGAAAAGGAAAGGAAAGGCCATCAACGTGACCAGAAAAGGTGGCCACATTTCCACAGGGAGTTGTGGGGAATCAACTGAGCTACCTGCCACGTACACTTTGCAGCTTAAAAACAAGCAGGAAGCATCTAAAGAAAGAGCACGAACTGCAGAGCTAACAACAGCTCCCTACCTGCCGCACCGCTTTACTTGCTGCAGAATAATTGTCCTCATCGTCCATGTTTGAAAAGTTTCTAGCACTTGATAATCTTTCCAGGAGTTCTCCTTTCTGTGCCCGCATCTGGGCCAGAAAACACTCTGTCCCTATGACGAGAAAAGAGACTAAAGAATTCTGAGTGTTGTTCAGTTACACACAGGGTGGAAGAGGAGAGACAAGACGGAACCTAGTATCTGTTTTTGCCTATTTGAAAACAACTGCTTGTTAGTTAACATAAGGTGGCCCTAAGGTTACGATTAATAAAAACACCACTTCTAATACATCAGCCAGTCCCTCTAAGCCCATCCTCAGAATAGTGAGCTTTTTTTCAAAAGTCCATCCAGAATCAGATAAGAAAGACTACATATACAGTAGAAGCCACTGCTTATTTTTCTGATATATCTACACCACCTCAGGGGAAAGTCAGGAATTGAAAAGCTACGTAAATGATACAGATTCTCTGCTTTTCCTAGGCTATCATTATAGTAAACATACTGATATCCCATATTTCTTTTGATTTTTAATAATCAGAAGTAAAGCTAAGGGAGGTAGAATAGAAGGGAGCTGGTTTGAGGTTGTGCAAACAAATAAGCACTGACATTAGTGACTCTTACGAATAATGCTAACAGGACTGTCACACTACTCCTCTTAGGACATGTCACTCTACTGACAAAACTCTAATTTGGTGAATTCACCACACACCAGCAATGCAGTTTGGAACTCTAATGTACCACAGAATCATGTCATGAAAAAGCAATGCTTTCAAAAGACTGCATTCACTTCATAAAGCTAAATAACTGGGAACACCTGCGAATTAAATGCCCCCTCTCTTCCAGTATAGCTCAGGGACCACCATCTAATTTCAAACAGGTCTCATTTGTAAATTACACAGATACTAGTCTGACAAGCTGCATTATCAAAATGCTTCCCTACATTTAAGGCATCATTACCAAGTCTCCGGAAGCCAGGTACAAGGTCCACAAAAGTAGTAGTGCCATCGCACAGAATGGGGGCGAGACGCAATCTGAACTGATGCCCGAGGGTTAGCAAGTGGTGGGCAATATACATACAGTTGTTGTGGTGAATGGCAGCCAACTGTGGCAGTTTTTGAAGGTTCTCCCTAGGTCAGGAGGAAGCGAAGGAAAAGAAAGAAATCACCTGTTACTGAAGTTGACTCGTCTAATGACTTTCTCGGGATTAATCATTGTCTACTGTATAAATGCCATATGTAACAAGATGTAAACTCATCGCTCCCACTCCCACGCAGTGAGTTTGTTCTGCCTGCATGAGACATTATTCGATAAAACTAGCCCAGTGGTTAACAAGAAAGAAAGAGCAAGGGAATGGATGTTTACCTGTGTCAACTCTTTGTACTAGAAACCTAGAATCGCTATACATAATTCCCTTAAAATTTAACACTGATAAGTCTGTGGAAATATAGGTTTGCTTCCTCTTTCTCCAAACTGCTATTTCATTTATACAATGAAGCACCTAACTATTTTCCAATTCACTAGTTTTCAAAGATGGCTGCAGATTAGAGTCATCTGAGAAAGTTTAAATATATAGATGCTCAGACCTCACTCTCCAAACAGAACACAATCTCTGAGTGAAATCAGGGCATTTATATGTTTTAAACACCACCCCCCCCAGGTGATTTTAAATTTTCATAAAAGATTAAAAATCACTGTTTTCATTCGTCCACACATATTAGTCTATCTGCCTAGCATGGGAAGAGAGCTTGTCTTAAACCTCTGCTACATATCCACTTGCAGTCATTCAATTAAAACTTCCTGGTTTTCAATTAAAACTTCCATTCCATGTCAGGCTAGAATATACAAAGCTGGAAACTAACATCCTAAGACAGTTGTCCTCACTTTGGGCTACATGTCAGAATCATCACAGGGCTTTAGAAAACAGAGATATCTGAGTCTTAAATCACACCTATACATCAAAATCTCTAGAACTGGGGCCTAAGCAAATATATATATTCTCAAAGGTCCATGAAAGAGTCTAAAATACTGCCAAAGCTGAGAACACTAATCTAGAACAGTGGTTCTCAAAGTGTGGTCCCCTGGCAAGAAAATAGCAGCATTACCTGGAAATCTGTTAAAAAGTCTAGGCTTTATCCAAACCCTGCTGCTGAAGCTTAAGTTCCAATACTTTGGCCACCTGATGTGCAGAGCCGATTCACTGGAAAAGACCCTGACGCTGGGAAAGATTGAGGGCAGGAGGAGAAGGGTGCGGCAGAGGATGAGATGGCTGGACAGCACCACTGACTCAATGGACATGAATTTGAACAAACTCTGGGAGACAGTGAAGGACCATGAAGCCTGGCGTGCTGCCGGCCATGGGGTCTCAAAGAGTTGGACATAACTTAACGACCAAACAACATTACTCCAGCCCTACTGAAACAGATATCTGTGGGGCATGAAATCTGGTAATTTGTATTTTACCAAAGTTTCCTGGTGATTCTGAAACACACTAAAGTTTGTAAACCACTGGTCTAGCATAAAGTTCTCAGATCATACAAAGGGGGGAAACAACAAATCTAACTCCACCCCAGTGTGAAAAATGTTTCTAAGCACAAAAAGCCCTAAGCCAACTGTCTTTGAATCCCCAAGGACATGGCTATCAACTGACCTGAAGAGGTTTTCTCTTTTCCTTTACCTAACTAAGTAGAAAGTGAAATAAAAGTTTTAAGCCACAGCAAAGAGAATACAAATAAAAATAATAAGTTTACAATAAATAAGTGGTCTTTTAGAACAAAATAACTGGGCCTACTTAAAAACATCTCAATTGTTCAAAAATCTATCAACATTAAACTGACCTTTTCTTTGAAACCAGAGTTCTTGACTTAAGGAATAGCTTTGCTGACATATTACTTAAAATATTTATAAAGTCATCCAAAACACTTTATTTGGATGATAGAGAGAACTCCTGGAGGCTTAAATATTAACTTATCAGATTAATATCAAAAGAAACTTTAAAAATCCAAGATGTGAGGTAAATACACCCTAAGGTCACTAAGAAGAGCAGCTGTGTGTGTGTGCTAAGTCACATGCAGTCTCTCCTAGAAATGTTGATTCATGTCCTTGCGGTGGGGTGAGGAGAAAAGGTGGAGGAAGATGGAGTAACTTCAGTTATGTCCAACTCTCTGCAACCCTATGGACCATAGCCCACCAGGCTCCTCTGTCTATGGGATTCTCCAGGCAAGAATACTGGAGTGAGTTGCCATGCCCTCCTCCAGGGGATCTTTCCCCCCTCCAGGGCTCAAACCAGCACCTCTTAAGTATCCTGAATTGGCAGGCAGGTTCTTTACCACTAGTGCCCCCTGGTATTAAGTCTGCAAAGCTATGAATGCCAAGGAAAAAATGTGGGATGTTTACTAGATAGCAATATGGAGCAATGGATGACCTTTTTGTTTTGCAACCAAGTAAAGTGAGACAGTTTTGAAAATACCTACCATTACTAATAGGGTAAAAGTTCTCTTGAGTTTTCAAATCTGTCTTACCTACTATACTACAGATGAAATGGCAACCCATTCCAGTGTTCTTGCCTGGAGAATCCCGGGGACGGGGGAGCCTGGTGGGCTGCCGTCTATGGGGTCACGCAGAGGCAGACACGACTGAAGTGACTTAGCAGCAGCAGCAGCATAGTACCCCTATTAACTGATTATTAAATGACTGATGTTCTTTAAACATGTATTGTAAATGGTTTATTGTACTTTATTGTGAGTTTTAGCAGCTAATTATCTTATGTGGGAATATAAAGTTACTGTTTTAACCTGACTCAAACATTTCAAGCCTACAATATTATACAGAAGTCAGACACAGTGGCACTTACTTGTGATATGTTGGTACAACATCATGGAACAAATGGAAGATATTCCTCACTGAGTAGAAAAGTTGAACAGCACTAAAAAGAAAACACAGTTTCAAGAGAAACGCATAAGGATATAAAGGCAATGAGAAAAAAAATTCTAAGTCAGTGCACCTTAAGTGAGATCCCCTACTAAGACTACAGCTGGAGAGACTAAGCTCAGTCTACAGCTGAGACTACAGCTGCCTTGGCCACTGCTGAGAACACTACTCCTCTGGATGGAATGAATTCTCAGCTAGGAGTTACCAACTGAACTGCAGGTCTGAAAACCTGGGCCCATTCACAGCACTAAGAACAGTGGCGTTCAAGCTAAAGCCTCTTTTCCATTTATCAATTTGTGTTCTGCCAGGACCCCGAGTATCCCTTCAGTAATGAATGGAGCTAAGCCTCAGCAAATGTCACCTGCTCACTGGCGCACTCTGCAAAGGGCAAAGCATCAATAAAGGCACTCACTGGTGCTGCCAGGGCCAGTCTGCCTTCAGCCTCCACCTTTTCTCCTTCTCACCCCAACGCAAGGACATGAATCAACATTTCTAGGAGAGAATCCAACCTCAAGATTTCTTGCCCTTTAAGTCTGGTCTTAGAACACCTGAAGATTATTATTAAAAAGCTCTCAGAGCAAATAAAAGGCTCATGGAGCTTACTTCTACATAAGACTAACTGAAACTATGTACCCTGAGTAAGTCACAGGAATTCCACCAATGATTATTAAAAATTAGTCATGGTTCACTATACCCCAAAACACTGTTAAAACTTGATGACTATGATACCTAAATTATTTCATTTTATTTTCATTGCATTCTTGTTGTTTGAAGTTTGATAATAGGAAAGTGGGTTGTTGTAGTTGTGTTTTTGTTTGTCCTATTAAAACTAATTTTTTGGTGAGAAGGATGTCTGTAGACATTCAGTATACAAAACTGTTGTTTGGTGGGACTTCCCTGGTGGTTCAGTGGCTAAGTCTCTGCACTCCCAATGCAGGGGACGTGGGTAAGATCCCTGGTCAGAGAACCAGATCCCACATTCCGAAACTAAGAGTTCACATGCTGCAAGTAAAGACCCAACAGGCTGCACCTAAGACCTGGTGCAGCCAAATAAGTAAATTTAAAAATACACACACACACACACACACATATATATATATAGTTTGGTATTATCTTATGAAAAATTGCCTTGCGTCCCTAACTTCTGCTTGAGTATATTTCAGGTGAATGCCACGTAAAAATGCCTGCATGCATACTCAGTCACTCAGTCATGTCCAACTCTTTGTGACACCATGGACTGTAGTCTGCCAGGCTCCTCTGTCCACCGAAGTTTCCAGGCAAAAATACTGGAGTGGGTTGCCATTTCCTACTCCAGGGGATCTTCTAGACCCAGGGATCAAACCGGCGTCTCCTGTGTCTTATGCATTGGTAAGTGGATTCTTTACCACTGGGCCACCTAGGAAGCCCTATTCACTCCTGTATTTATTCTGCCAAGTAAAAGGGAAAGTCACTCAGTGTCCGACTCTTGTGACCCCATGCACTATACAGTCCATGGAATTTTCCAGGCCAGTATACTGGAGTGGGTAGCCTTTCCCTTCTCCAGGGGATCTTCCCAACCCAGGGATCGAAACCAGGTCTCCCACACTGCAGGCAGATTCTTTACCAGCTGAGCCAAAGGGAAGCTCTTATTCTGCCAAAAGAGTACATAACTCCCTTCACATGTATTACATTTTTCTTCCTCCTTATATTTAAAACCAGACAGACTTATGAATATAATGATTCATTGAAGTCATGGAAGTATTTTAGAATGCATGTTCTTTCTGGAACAGAATAAAGGGGTTTGTTTATACATGGGGATTAAAACTTCAGAAGCCCCATGGAAGACGCAATTTGATTAAGTCAAGCTCTAACTGAAACTGTTTTCCTATGAGAATGTGAAATAAAAAACTATGATACACAGATTCAAACTAAAGAGGCTTTGGAAAACCCACTCTATGATCAACTTGGGCTACAGCCTACTGTCGTCTCCTCAGTCTGGTTCAGGAGTAGGGGAAGGAGCCTATTAAACAAAAAGAGATTCAAATATGGAAGTATGTGGGATCGAGTTTAGGTATCTTGAATATAATGTTGATTAGAAGAAATCTTCTGGAAAGGGAGA
This sequence comes from Bos indicus x Bos taurus, assembly GCF_003369695.1. Lineage (NCBI taxonomy): Eukaryota > Metazoa > Chordata > Mammalia > Artiodactyla > Bovidae > Bos > Bos indicus x Bos taurus. Next base: position 60,010,560 of record NC_040090.1, on the reverse strand, counting down.
AATTAGAACTTTGGTGCATTTCATTCTTTTCCGTCTACCTTTGGCTGCCCAACAAACTATTACTGCTTAAAATTAGTATTTAAAATATAAATTAATTAGGAACTAGATTTCAAAAGATAAAATGAATGTTAGGCTAAAGAGCCAGAGCATGCTGAAGCAGGTGGTACAACTATCACTATGACCACCACCACCAATGCTAATTAACATCTGAGTATTAATTATTTCCAAGGGAGCATTCTATGTTCTTCACAAGAGCTTTCTCATGTAATACCATTCAAGTCAAATAAAAAGTTGAAAGTAAAAAATTAAAGAGGTTTTTGTTAAAAAGTGATTAACAATTTTTAATGTCAAATCCATTTGTCCATCCACATATATGATTTTATTTCTCATACTTTGCTGTAAGACTATATGTTGTTATAAGTAAAAGTTAATTACTAATACATATCTGTGTGCTATACTGATTCTTTAGGGAAAAAATATTAATAGGATAAGAAAACCCAAAGAATTCCAGTTAATTTTCTTAAGAAATGTCTAGTTTAGATATACATTTAACCAAGTCATTGCCATTTTCAGATAACTCAGAACTCATACCATTGATCACTGCTGGTTGTTGCTTCCAGTAAAGTCTGATAGGCAAGTTCCATTAATTTCTTCACAGATTCACTGATGCGACATGTGGGCAAAGAAAAGGAATGTTGGTCCAATGTATTCTCAGGCTCTAAATTCGCCACTTCATTGCACTGAGCGGTGGATACTTCCTGTACTTGTAGCTTGTCGTCCTCATTAGGACGAAGTAAGTCTGGCACACTTATCTGAGAAGCAGGAGTGATCTAAGAGTCAAACACAGAAAACGCATCGTCCTCAGAATAATCCAGATGCATGCAGATGGTCAGGAATGAGATACTGACCGCTTCCATCACAATGAAGTTGTGGATCCACAGAATAATTACAAGATATGAGTGAACGTGGCAGTACTTCAATGACTGCTCAACCTTGGGTGAAAGGATGCCATAAGGAATAAGCAATACCCTTTACTGGGCCGTTCTCTTCACTCTGCATTCTTACTCTTGGTGGAAAACAACAAAGCTGTGAAACTGACCCAAGACTTTAGGTAAATGAAAGGACCTTCAAAAAGTCCTCTTTCTCAGATTAGACTGTTGCACTAACGCACACCAGTATGACTTTGTGTTCCACTGTCATTAAGTTATTTCCCATCAGAAACATGTCTCGGCTTAGCCAAAGAAACAACACATTCAAGCTAGCTTATGCTGCTCTTAAAAACAAAATTCCAAACAAAATCCAAAAACCTTCCCTCCATTTACACTGAATGAGAATTCCCAGATTTGGTGAAAAATAAAGAGAAGAACGGGGCTTCCCTGGTGGCTCAGCAGTAAAGAATATGGCCTGCAATGCAGGAGGCAGTGGTTTGATTCCTGGGCTATGAAGACCCCCTGGAGGAGGGCATGGGAACCCACTCCAGTATTCTTGCCTGGAGAATCCCACAGACAAAGAAGGCTCCACAGGGTCGCAAAGAGTCGGACACGACTAAAGCGCAAGAGCACACACACACAAAGGAAAGAATACTAGGCCTCTAGTCTGGAAACATCAGTGATATTTTCTACCCTAACTTTACACAAAGTCATTTAACCTCTCTTGACCTCAATTTTCTCATTGCAATATGAATAAATTGCATTAAAACAATGGTTTTCAAATCTCGCTTATCAAAGATGCCTCAGGAGCCAAAAAAAAAAGTTGGGGGGAGATTAAGCAGGTGGAAGCGGCAGGTTCCTACCTCAAGAAGAGCTGCTCTGCTCAGCACATACTGGACCTCTATGGAAAATTTCTGATAGAAAAAGTTTAAGTTTTTTTCAAGTCTCAAAAAAACATTAAAGTCATCAGACTTGCCATCTATATATAAAATTTGTACAATAACATCTATTTTGTAGGGCTGTTATAACGTTTCAATGAGAATACAAATATCACACCCAGGGGAGGTGCCACTGGCATCGAGAGGGTAGAGGCTAGCGGTGCTATTGAACATCCTACAGGACAGGCCCCAGAGCAAAGAATTACCTGGTCCCAAATGTCAACGGTGGCATTGCTGGGAAACTCTGATCTAGAGGAAGTGCCATCATTAGGATCTGGATATTTGGGAGGAAAGTACAGTCTTACAGAATGTCAGAACTAGTTGAATAGGGAGCTCAGAGATTATCTAGTTCAATTCTGTCATGTTACATACAAGGAAACTGAGGTCCAACAAGGCTGAAAGGTTTAGCCCAGAGCCACAAAGCAACCTAGTAACACTCTCATTTATAACAAGGAGTTAGGACGAGCTCTTGGGATACATATTAATTCACCAAATATTGACTGAGCACTAATACACAGTAGTGGGCACCAGGTACATTCTTGATGCTAGAGGTACAACAGTAAACAAAACAGCAAAGAACAAAACACACTGGAAAAAGAGAAACCAACCCTCCCCACATAGAGCGTGTTTGCTAGCAGGGAAAAACAGTAATTCAGACAAAATATTTATTGACAATAAGTAACATGAAATGAAAGTCATTCAGTCATATCTGACGGACTCTTTGGGACCCCTCGGGCTATACAGTCCATGGAATTCTCCAGGCCAGAATACTGGAGTGTGTAGCCTTTCCTTTCTCCAGGGGATCTTCCCAACCCAGGCATCAAAGCCAGGTCTCCCGCATTACAGGTGGATTTGTTACCAGGTGAGCCACATGAGAAGCCCAAGAATACTGGAGTGGGTAGCCTATCCTTTCTCTAGAGAATATTCCCAATCCAGGAATCAAACCTGAGTCTCCTGTATTGCAGGCAGATTCTTTACCAAATGAGCTGTCAGGGAAGAAAATCAAAGCAAGGAAAGAGTACAAGAAATAGGGGGAGGCTTCCCCGATGGCTCCGATGGTAAAGAATCTGCCCACAACATAGGAGACCCTGGTTCAATCCCTCGGTCAGGAAGATCACTTGGAGAAGGGAATGGCTACCCAATCCAGTATTCTTGTCTGAAGAATTCCATGGACAGAGGAGCCCCGCGAGCTATAGTTTATGGGGTCACACAGAGTCAGATACAACTGAGTGACTCTCAGTGGTAAAGAATCTGCCTGCCAATGCAGGAGACACGGGTTCGATCCCTGATCCACAAAGATCCCACATGCTGCAGAGCAACTAACCCTATGCACCACAAGAATTGAGTCTGGACTCTAGAGCCTGGGAGCCACAACTATGAAGCCTGCAGGCCTAGAGCCTATGGTCTGAAACAACAGAAGCCACTGCAGTGAGAAGCCCGCACACTATAAGTAGAGAGCAGTCCCCGCTCACTGCAACCAGAGAAAAGCCCACACAGCAAAGAAGACCTAGCACAGGCAAAAATAAAAATTAATATATAAATAATTAAAAAAAAAAGAAATAGGGGGAGGTTACAATTTTAACAGTGGTCAGGTAACTTCCCTGGTGGTCCAGTGGTTAAGACTCTGTACTTCCAACGCAAGGGTGGGGCGTGTGTTTGATCCCTGGCTGGGGAACTAAGATCCCACATGCTGAGCGGCGCAGCCAAAGGAATATTTTTTAAAAGAATGAATTTTTTTAAAAAAGTAAAATAGTGATCAGGAAAGGGAGCAAGTCTATAGCAATATTCCAAGCAGAGGGGGAAAGAGGTTTCAGAGTTCTGTAGCCAAGCCGTCCTGGCAAATGAAGAGAGTGACTGAAGGGGAATGCCGCAGGAGATGCAGTCAGAGCAGCAATAGGGGACCCATCACCCTGGGCCTTGCAGGCCACGGTAAGCCGACTGGGTCCTTCTCTGAATGAGACAGGAAGCCACGGGGCTTTGTGCATGAGAGTGACATAACTGACTTTCATGTAAAACCCTGAGGCCCAGTTCCCAGTACTGAGTGCATTTCAGTTCCCCTCACATCCCCAGATTATACCAAAATGTGTTAATATCTGTGGAGCTCAAATGGCTAATTAAATATTTTACTGAAGCGGACACTACAACAGGGTAACCCCAGGAGAAAGGGGCATGCAGAAAGCACAGAGGGGAGAGAAGCATGGTCCTCTCAGTGGTCACAGAAAAGCGGCTGAGGAATTTTCTAAGGGATTAGTTTAGTCTATGTCGTCTTTTAATCTAAATAACACTTATATTTGCTAAATATTATTTTATATATGCAAGATATTTTTTTAAAAAACAGAAAAAATACACAGAATTATCTAAGGTCAACGGAGTAAATTACTCTCAATGCAAATTATAATTTGTCCATGGATTTTACAGATAATTGTTTATATCATCAAAGATCGTATCTTTTTGTTTCCTTTTATTAACTTCAAAACTAGCACCTCTATTAGCCTAAGCAATAAGTCAACATTTTCACAACAGGATATAATCTCTGGATATAACAGTACCTGTCACAAAATTGCGTACTAAAAATTCAAGTGATAAAGTCAAGAAAACTATAGGTTGATATACTCTATGATTTCAACAACAGTAATCCATTAAATTCACGTATACTTTCTCAATTTATACAATGCTTTTATGTGTGTTATCTTATCAGTATCCCACAATACCCTATGAAAGAGGGAGATCTTAGGACCCCTTTCAAAATGAGAAAACTAGTGTTTAAGAAAATTAATAACTCACCTCAATGACCTCAGCAAATGTCACGTGCTCTTCCACTCTACCACAATCATCTCAAAAATCAGCTGCTTCCTAACTCAATGTAATAAACTATAACCATCCCCCCCATACCTTCACAGTGTTGTGAATTTCAGAGGTCATTAGGTTTCTAGCCGCAACGATCACATCCTGACACTTCTTGTTAGCAAAATGAGAATTGATATTACGGGCATATTTCAGCAAATCAGTAGTATCTCCTTTTAAAAACCTCATCTCCTTTAAGGCATTTTCAAATTCTTCAGTGGATTGTATGATCTAAGAAAGAAATGCAAGGAAAAGAAAGAAAAGTAAAGAATTATATACATATATTCCTTTTCAATATTAAAATTTCAAATCCAATGTACAGAAAAGAATAAGGAGCAGATGGTTAAGTTTTAGAACAGACCATCCACTACTAGGCAGAAAATATTACACCTTTAAACTCATCAGGAAGAGCATCTTCATTAGGAGTTTCTGACTCTGCTTAGTATAAGTGCAACAAATTTTTTAGTAAATATACAGTAATCCCCCCCCTTATCCTCAGTTTCAGTTACCCACAGTCAGCTATGGTCTGAAAATACTAAATGAAAAATTTCAGAAACAAACAATTCCTAAGTTTTAAATTGTGCGCTGTTCTGAGTAGCGTAATGAAATATCGCCCTGTCCTGCTGTGTTTTACCCACGGGATATGAATCATCCTTTTGTACAGCATATCTGTGTTATATACACTACCTGCCCATTAGTATAGAAAAAACACTTCACATACATCTACAGTTCAATACTAACCACAGGTTCACGTCTTCATGGAGGGTCTTAGAACATACCCCAAACATAAGAGGGGGACTTCTGTACTTATTTTAGTGTTTGAGGAAACACTAGAAAGAAGCCAAAAAGTAAAGTATCACCTAGTACTTACTAGACCTGATACAAATATAAAAACAATTGTTTTTCAAAAGTACCTAATGAAAACATATTAATACTGAATAAGAAAGCATACTTCCCAATCAAAAGGCAGCAAGCCAGAAGAGAAATGAAGTTATAGGGAATTTGCATCCACACCTTATGAATAATTTTCTTAAAGAACAAACGATCTCTAAGATAAACAAAGGACAGTGACAAGAACCTGTGGTCTCCCCAAACCTTCAGTGACACTTCTGCTCTTACCTCTTCATACTGCTGTAACTTGCTGCTATTTGTCGGGATAGAATAAACCAAACAATCTTTAATAAGGCACTCAGATAGGTCCTCCCAGATTATGTCACCAAGCATCTCAGCCAATGTGATCTTAGATGTCTTTAAATTTTCTAGGTCAGCATCAAGAGGTAAATCTGAAATCAAAAGAAAAAGTTTTAAACAAGAAGCTATTCACATACCAGATATATTCTCAAATTCCCTACTTTTCTAGAACTCTTCACTTTTAAGATGACAGGGAAGAAAACAGCACAAGTAATTCTACCCTACTTCAACTAACTATGTGGGAAAATCATGACACACAATTATTATTGCATTTTCACTGCTCAGATGAATCATCTGCAGTGTAAGACTGCCTGCCTGTTCTCTGTAACAATTAGGTAGTAAGCTATCTACATTATAATCATCCACTGCTAATCCACGGATCTGATTATATGACAAGCACTCAGAAGTTCTGCACACCAAGTTGAAACTAGTTTAGAATAAAATCCCATCTCTCCAATAATAAATAAACATACTTTTTCATCTCTGCAAAGGATCAGAGTGTTTATTCTAAGCAAAATATCAATAAATACCTTACATTATCATGTAATATCTAGTCTGTCAAACAGAATACTTCAATATACCTTCCATGGTATATTTTATGGTGGCTTTTTCTAACACATTTTGAGGAAGTTAATTAATTAACTGCTTCCCTCGTGGCTCAGCTGGTAAAGAATTCACCTGCAATGTGGAAGACCTGGGTTCAATCCCTGGGTTGGGAAGACCCCCTGGAGAAGGAAAAGGCTACCCACTCCAGTATTCTGGCCTGGAGAATTCCAGGGACCGTATAGGCCATGGAGTCGCAAAGAACTGGACACGACTGTGTGACTTTCATTATTAATTAACTAAATAGTATAAGAGAACCTTAAAAGAAAGTGACCATACTACCTCAAAGCCTTGAGCTATCTTATAATATCACAAGTCTAGGCCTGCACTGTTTGATATGATGGCAATCAGCCACATTTTGGTACTGAGCACATGACATGGGGCTAGTGTGACTGACGAACTCAATTTTTTTTAATTTTAAGTAATTTCAACAACTGGAAGCAAAGGTGTGTGGTTATAATGGGTAGCATAAGGCAGCCTTGTGGTGATCGGCTGGTTTTGTAGCTTGATCGTAGTGGTAGGTACATGAATCTACACAGGTCATAAAATTGCACAGAACTATTCACACACACAAATGAGTGCAAGGAAAACTGGAGAAATCGGAATAAGCTCTGTGAATTGTACCACAGTCCATTTCCTGGTTTTGATCCTATACTATGGTTACACAAGATGCTAACATTGGGGAAAACTGGGTGAAGGGTACATGGGATCTCTATACATTTTTTGAATAAAAATTTTAAACTCAAAAAAAACAAAACAAAGGAAGTAGTGTAAAATACTTTTCTGTTAAACACAATTTTGTTGCTTTGATAAGACCATGTCTCACTTTAACCACAGCATCACGTATGTGTACTGTAGTGTTGATTTCAGGCACGTATATTACTTCTAGTATTTCATATAAACACATTTCCGATGTAGTCAGAGTAAAGAGATTCATTCCACTCCAATGACTTTGTTTTCCTATGCATCAATGTAACACTGTAATGTGTGCACTTGAATATTCTGTGCATACAGCACAGGTTACAGTGATAACTATATAAACTGAAAAAAGCAGTTAAATTGAAGTGCTTATTATTTTCATTATGATATATTTTTCTCATTTAAGAAAATAACTATAAACAAAGCTTCAAATTTAAAACTAAAATATACTATTGATGCAGAATCAAATGAAGATGCAAAAGTTGGAGGAACTGCTAGAAACAGTAAAGGAAAAAAGAGACTGGGAGAAAATATTCCACGAATTTTACAACAAATGGCAGTGCAACTTGCTAAAACAAAGCAAGGCAAAATTTTGCTATGCAAAAAGCATTTTAAGATGATAAAGCAGACAATATTAGGAAACATTTTCAGCAAATATATTAGGAATTTGTCAAGCTTCCTCTCAAAAAAGAATTGACAAAATTAGTCGCCTGAAATCACAATTAAATGTCCAACCAAAAATGTGATTTTAATGGGATCTGTCACCCTGCTTACTTAACTTATATTTAGAGTACATCATCAGACACGCTGGGCTGGAAGAAGCACAAGCTGGAATCAAGATTGCTGGGAGAAATATCAATAACCTTAGATATGCAGATGACACCACCCTTATGGCAGAAAGTGAAGAGGAACTAAAAAGCCTCTTGATGAAAGTGAAAAAAGAGCATGAAGAAGTTGGCTTAAAGCTCAACATTCAGAAAACGAAGATCATGGTATCTGGTCCCATCACTTCATGGGAGACAGATGGGGAAACAGTGGAAACAGTGGCTGACTTTATTTTGGGGAGCTCCAAAATCACTGCAGATGGTGACTGCAGCCATGAGATTAAAAGGCGCTTACTCCTTGGAAGGAAAGTTATGACCAACCTAGATAGCATATTCAAAAGCAGAGACATTACTTTGCCAACAAAGGTCTGTCTAGTCAAGGCTATGAATTTTCCAGTGGTCATGTATGGATGTGAGAGTTGGACTGTGAAGAAAGCTGAGCGCCGAAGAATTGATGCTTTTGATCTGTGGTGTTGGAGAAGACTCTTGAGAGTCCCTTGGACTGCAAGGAGATCCAACCAGTCCATTCTAAAGGAGATCAGTCCTGGGTGTTCTTTGGAAGGAATGATGCTAAAGCTGAAACTCCAGTACTTTGGCCATCTCATGCGAAGAGTTGACTCATTGGAAAAGACTCTGATGCTGGGAGGGGTTGGCGGCAGGAGGAGAAGGGGACGACAGGATGGGATGGCTGGATGGCATCACCGACTCGATGGACTTGAGTTTGAGTGAACTCCAGGAGTTGGTGATGGACAGGGAGGCCTGGCGTGCTGCAATTCATGGGGTCACAAAGAGTTGGACACGACTGAGCAACTGAACTGAACTGAGCTCATGGAAAAGACCCTGATGCTGGGAAAGACTGAAGACAGGAGAAGGGGATGACAGAGGATGAGATGGTTGGATGGCATCACTGATGCGATGGACATGAGTTTGACTAAGCTCTGAGAGTTGGTGATGGACAGGGGAGCCTGGCGTGCTGCAGTCCATGGGGTCACAGAGTTAGATACAACTGAGCAGCTCAACTAAACTGAACTGAGCTTGTAAATTTAGCTAGTGATAAAATGACTTGATAAAATCATTATATGTTTTCTCTGTGTGTACATTTTGATATCAAATTTATGCTTGTTTTTAAAAAATTAATCAGGATACTTATCTATCCTTTTCTATTGACCAAAAGAGCTTGATTATCAAAAAGGATTGTGTGTAATTTAAAGGGTACCTAGAATTTAGCCATAAACTTTATGTGCCTAATGGTGACCTTTTAAATAGGAAATCTTTAAAAACCTTTCAAATTTCTTCTACAACTTTTTGTATGTTCAGAGTCTCTACTTCTCAGTAAATTTTAGTAACTTATACTTTCTAGAAAATCAACACCACTAACATTTCTAAAGAAAAAGGGTAATTTTCCCTCTCCATATCCATAAGTTTGTCTGTCTCTCTGTGCCCAAGTAACCAATGTTAAGAGTTTGGTTTGTATTCTTCCTCCCTTACATTTATAATATACACACTTGATATAGATCAAACTGTGTCCCCTACAATTCATATGTTGAAGCCCTAGTCCCCAGTGTAACTGCATTTGGAGACAGGACTCACCTTTAAATAGGTCATAAGGGTGGAGCCCTGCCCTTAATCCACTATGACTAGTGTTCCTCTAAGAAAAGGAAAGACATCAGGGATGAGCATACAGAGAGGAAAGGCCATGTGAGGGCAGTAAGAAGACTGTCTGCTAAGCAAGGAGAGAGGGCTCAGGAGAAACCAAATCTACTGACACTTTGATCTTGGACTTCCAGCCTCCAAAACAGAAAATAAATTTCTGCTTTTTAAGTCACACAGCCTGTGGTATTTTGTTATGGAAGCCCTAGCAAACTAATATAATACTCAAATAGGGGGCTACACTTTCATTTTTATAAAATGGGTTCATGCCATAGATTTTACACTTAACTTTTTATCCCTTAAAAATAGATGGTGGCCATCTCTGAGGTATCTAGCTCTACTTCTTTTTAATAGCTGCATAGTACTCCATACTATGGCTCAACTGTAAGTTATACAACCATTCTTCAGATGATACCCATTCCAGTATGCAAGTACATACAGTACTTACATATGCAAACATACATACTGTTGATATGACATCTGTAAGGAATTAAAAAGTGGGCTACCTGGGTCAAAGGGATGAATATCTTAGCATAACTATAGTGCCTCAGATTACTTGCTAAAAAACACTCACAAAAGCAATGATGGAGCCTACCTTTCCATTTTCTTACCAAAAGTGTCTTACACATATCTCTGAATTTTGTCAACCTTAAGGGTGGAAATTTCTACTCTGATGGTGTGATTTCCATTCCACTATTAGGGAGATTAAGCAACACATATTTTTATTTTTATTAATAATTTGAACCTTTTCTTCCATAAATTACCTATTCATATTTGTTACCCTTTTTCTGTTACTATGTTCTCGCTTTCTTTGGAAAAAAATCTAAAAATCAACTCCTTGTCTGTCAAACACACTACAGGTATTTTCTCCCAGTATAATATAATCTTTGTTTATGGTACTGTTCACCATCATAGAATTTGACATTTATACACAGTCGAATTTGTCAATCATTTCCTTTATGTATTTGGAGCTTCCTGATAATATTTAAGTATTCTTGTGAATTTTCTTCCAACACTTTTTTGTTCTACTTTTTGCATATAAGGCTTTAATCCATCTGGAATGTATCTCTGAAGTACGAAGCAGGAATCTAACTTTGTCTCCTTCCACATAGCCAGTTTTGCTAACACAATTATTTAATAAACGGTCTGTCCCGCTAAACTCAACTGTGACTGATCAAACGGTAAATTCTCTTTTTTTTATTTCCTGGGTCTACTTCTGGACTCTTTTTCATTCCACTGAGCTTATGTCAAAAACACAGTTTTAATTATAAAATTCTCCAACTAGTACTTTTCAAATCTTTACTGGCAAGGCTCATATTTTTTGATGTAAGCTCTAGAGTAATTCATTTGTCCAATTCAAAAAATATATAACAAGCAACTGATTGGAAAGTATTAAGTTTATATGTTATTTTGGAATGAGTTGACAACTTTTTGAGATTGTCTTCTAATCCATGATAGCCTCCCTTCCCTTTAAGCCCTCAATAAGTTCTATGCTTTCCTTTACATATATTATTCCTATTAAATTTATCTTTAAGAATTTAATAGATTATGTTGCCATTGTAAATAAGATACCTTTATGTTTTATAACTGATTGTTGCTAGAGAGAATAAATCTGATTTTTATAGATTTATACTGTACCTAGACAACTTAGTAAATTTCTTATTAATTATAAAAGTTTTAGTAGTCTTTTGGGTTTTTAGGTATCCAATCACATCATTTACAAGTAAATTCTTCTCTTTAATATTCATACTTATTTTCTCTTCTTTGCATCAGCAATAACACCTAAAACAATGTTAACAAATATTAATGCCAGTGTGCATTCCTGACTTAAAACTGATTTTAATGGAAATAAATGGGGCTTTTTTTTTTTTTTTAATGGTTTCATATATTTAAGATTATTTCTTCTGGGCAGATTCCTAGAAGTTGAAATCTTGGTTTAAAAATACAAACATTTTAAGAGTTTTTATATATTTTGCCAAATTATTTCCAAAAGAATTTTTTATCCTCTTTTTAAAAATTCTTTTGTTTTTGGTACAATGATGCTTAGTAATAAAGAAAACTTAGAAGTAAAAAACACATATTTAAAAGATGAAAGGAGCATATAACCAAAGACAAACATAAGAGAGAAGGTAAAAACCTTTATGAAGTTTCAGAATAACTAAAATGCAAAGAAAGTAGAAGACTCCAAAAAGAACTAAGGCTACAAAGTATGATCCTCAGGTTATATTTAGGGGAAGAATAAACCATTAAAAAAAAAAAAAGCCCCATTTATTTCCATTAAAATCAGTTTTAAGTCAGGAATGTGCACAGACATTAATATTTGTTAACATTGTTTTAGGTGTTATTGCTGATGCAAAGAAGAGAAACTAAGTATGAAGGAAGGAATATTGACTGAAAGATATTAAAGAGATGAGAAGAGAACCCAGCAACAGTGAGTTAGTTGTCTTCTGCTCTGAATATCCTAGGTACAAAGAAAACTTACAAACACAGTGGATTGAGCACTTAAAGGACCAATGTCAACCTGAAAAGACATTTCAGTGTGCTCCTAGAGCACCCTCCAATCTAGCCCTATCCTAGGCTAACAGTACCATCACTGACAAGCTACAAGTAAACATGATTATCAAATATGCATTCAACATGAAGTAGAAAGGGGAGTTAACTCACTGCAAAATTTTATCATGTAAAATCTAACAAAGATCAATGTTAACTGTAAAAAGTCAAGTGTAAGACAGGAAAGCAGCCATCTGCACTGAGTATGATGTGGGATTTTCATTTACATCAAGCTCAGTAAGTTACCTGTGTAATAACAGCCTTTGGCTGTTCTAACAGAAACCTGAAACTGAGACCGAAGGAGTGAATAATCCTTCCGTATGAATCTGAATTGGTTCAGGCTATATCTAGAATACTTTGTTCTGTTTTCAACACCATACTGTAATAAAAAGGACTGTGGAAGAAATGGAATATATCCGCAGAAGATCACTGAAGATAAGAAGATCTAACATTATTTCATCTTAAAAAAAGTAAAGATGGTGGTAAGACGTAGGGGACATAATAACAGAGACTGGAAAGAATTTCAAAGACCAATTTCAAAGAATTAGACTTCTATACAGCTCCACAGAGTAGAAACAGCATCAGTAAAGCAGATATTACAGCGCAATATATTTTGAACATATTTTTTAAACAACTGCCCTAAAGATTTAATTTCCAAAAAGGGCATTTTGGCAAGAGTATTTAATACAGAAAAGAGACACAATTTTGGAAAAAAAAACAAACAAAAACTTGACAGTACTCAGAGCTGCACAGAGGTAGGACAGACTCTCAAAAGCTGCTCAGGCTTGTTGTGACCAGTTGATGGGAGTGTTACAGAGTAGAGTCAAGCCTCAGAGATATCTGCATTGATTATCTTTCTAGTTCCTTCCAATCCTTGGACTCTTTGTTACATTATCTCCCTAAGTAAACGAACAAGAAGAAAACTACCTTGGATTTTTGCAGTTCATCCAAGTCTTGAAATGTTTTATTCTTTGCTATCAGAACTAGAATGAATTCTTTGCTTTAAATTATTTATATATAAATAAAGAATGTCTATATGTATTCAACTGAGTCACTTTGCTATACAGCAGAGATTGGCACAACACTGTAAATAAACTATACTTTAATAAAAAATAATAAAGTCTTTATATATAAATAAATTATGTGACTGCCAGGAAGGCTTACAAACAATAGCAGCATTTCTTTTTTTCATTTTTTCCACAGCAAGAGTGCTTAATTTGACTATTCAATAAGACAACTGAGAAAAGCAAAAAGAAGGTAAGTCAAATAGACTAAAATGACAGTATTATAATAAAAAAAGAAGAAATTTTACTTTTAATAGTGTGACAGCCAAAAAATGATTCAAGCAACAGAAACTGGTTGTTTCAAGGGTGAATATATAAAGGTCTAACCAGTAGGCTGAGTTGGAATGAAATTCATGTCCCACGTTAAACCCAGTTTGTTCATATCAACTAGGTTGATGGGGATTTTCCCACTGAAATACATAAAACAGCACTTAGTTCATTTCTGCTTTTCCTATAATTAACCAAAAGTCCCAAAATATGATGTCCCTAGAAGTCCCATGAGAGAAATGCATTCCAAAATCCAACTATATATTACAAACAAAGAATACGGGGTACCACTGATGACCTTACCTGTCAACACTAGGCAGAGAAGGAAAGCAAAAGAGAGCAAGAAACAGAAAGGTAACTACTTTTTCCCCAAGACATAATTTACTCACCTCCATCCTCCATTCACTCAGAATGGCGACATTTTTGTCCACTTTTTAAAATAATATTTACTTTCAAATACCACATCAACTTTTCCAAAATATGAAGGCATGGCCCTGGGAATACACACCTAGAAGTTGTTTCTGGACCACTTCCAGTACCAGTCTGATCTTGGCAAAAACTTCAGATGGCGATGGATGTTCCAAGTCAGTCATCACAGATTCAAAACGAATGATGGTGATGTTAGGCTGGCTTTCTATCACGGCAAGAAGGGATGGGCAAGATGCCAGAGGCTTAAGGATATACTTCAGCAGCATCTGACCTGAAAGTTATATCAACACTCATAAAGAAAAAATCACTTGAAGACACTTGAGAAAAAACAAAAGATCTTTGAGCCTAACAACAAAAAACATGTACCATGACATTACATAACACCCATATGCACTGCAAGTTTTCCCACTGAAGTTTCCCAGATTGTCTACAGATTTTTATTTAAATTATTAAAAAATAAAAAAACACCAGCAGCTAGTTTGAGGAAAAAAAGAGAGAGAAAAGAAAAAAAGGAAAGGATCTAAGCCCTTAATGAAAAGGGTAATATTTATAACAATTCTGTTTAATGAATCATGAAGCCAAACTTTATGATCCATCATCAATATCATTCAGAGAATATTTGCTAATTTTTCCTGTCAGTCCTTTAACATTGGACTTTCTGAAAATGTCATGTAAATGAAACAAAGTAGGATGGCTTACCAAATGACTTAAGCTTGGTATGTAACTCTCCAAGAAGAGAAAATGCCAAGAGGACAGAACTGATTGGTGGCACGGGGTTCTTCTCTTCTTTTTGAGATTGTTCGGTGCATAAATGAAGCTCTGTTTGCAGGCAAGATTCCAAGTTGCTGATATCTATGGAGAAGGGAAAAAAATATCAGCTGTCTCAGCAATACAAGATGTTCCCATTTCTATTCCTGAGAGCCCACGGTCTACCAAGAGTCCTAAAAACGTGGTTTTAGTACAAGACACTTCTAATGCAAGCAAGTACGAATTACTGCATACAAATCCTTGGCATCACTTTAAAACAAGAAATTACTTCTTTTGGTATGCTCAAAGAATCAAACTGAGTGCAAAAGATGATGTACCTACAATAACTGCATATTAAATATGTGTTGAGAACAGATAAACAACAAAGTCCTACTGTATAGCACAGGGAACTATATCCAATATCCTATGATAAATCATAACAGAAAAGAAAATTTTAAAATGTGTGTGTGTGTGTGTGTGTGTGTGTATATATGTATGTATAACTGCATCACTTTGCTGTCCAGAGGAAATTAACATACCACTGTAAATCAACAATACCTCAACAATAAAAAATATATTGAATGACTGAATGAAGGCAAAGAATAAAAAGTGAGATCCTAGTTTCAGTTAAGGCCTCGTCTTCTATGTTCCCTCTTATGAAGGAAAGAGAACAGCCTGCCAAACAAGTTTAACAAGAAGGGTGTGTTACAACAAAGAACTGCCATCTTCTCTTAATTTTATA
Source organism: Bos indicus x Bos taurus (assembly GCF_003369695.1). Lineage (NCBI taxonomy): Eukaryota > Metazoa > Chordata > Mammalia > Artiodactyla > Bovidae > Bos > Bos indicus x Bos taurus. The sequence continues at coordinate 59,995,083 of NC_040090.1, read as the reverse complement.
ACCTGCTTGGAAATAGAATCGAAAACTTCTGGATGACTTCCTTGAAAATACACATGGGGTGTGTGTGAGGGGGCGGAGTGTCTATGTACATACATACATATACACTGTATTTGAAGGCCAAAGTGGATAAGGGGAAGGAAGAAAGGGGAGACTCTGAGGTTTCCTCTGAAACAGACTAAATTTCAAGATTAAATGTTGGAAAATATACTGGATTTAATGGCATGTCTTTCAATATACCCTCAGAGATTATACTTTGTATAAACAAGATATCAAAGAGGGTTCACACCCAGAGGTGGGCAGAGGGGCTGAGAGCCAAGTAGTATAAATAAAAACCAGGGCCAGAGTTATCCCATTTCTCATGATTCTGTCACCGATTTTCCCCAAGGACTGAAAAAATCGGGTCCAACTCCTATCCCATCAATCCCCTGTCTTCCTTAGCAAGAGAGAGAAAGGTCGAACAGTTTCTTCAAGCTTTTTAGAAAAGATAAACTGTTGGGATGAGGGCTCTGGGAATGAGCACACTCTACAACGGAGAAGTGCTTCCACCTCCTCTAGCATACCCTCACCTCACGGACCCCTCCCAATCATCTCCCCCCTTCTCTGCTCCTTCCTAGCGAAAGGGACAGAAAGAGAAGTGTGAAGAAATTAACAAGCATTTTGGTCCCAACAGCATATCTGCTTAAATGAGAACTCAATACAGAATTGGGAGATTAATAAATGAAGCCTTCTTCTCTCCCAATATAAAATATTTGGAATACATTCAGAAGCCAAACTGGCTCAGGCAGATTAAGCAAAGCAGTTCACTGAGGTCAGCATCACCTTTCGATGGTGGGAACTTCCATACAATCAGCTTCTGCCACTCCTCTCCAAGGTGATAAAGTATATTCTGTTTCTGTATTGTCAGCTCCATGCTGAGAGATTTCAGTATTTTTAAGTCAAAGCATTTTCTGGATTTTAACAACTTCAAGCATTTCTGGGCCTGGCAGTGAAATGGAATCACTGTTAAACATTTCATCTGTACTCTAGAAAATTCGAACATATTTGTATAACAGTAAGGAATACATGTGACACAGAATTTACTTAAAACAAGAGTAGCATTACTTGTTCATGCTTTAGAGAAAGTGTTTAATACCTCTTCTAGATGCTGAGCAGCAGAAATATACTTCTTTCCTGCCAATGCACAATTATATTCCTCAATAGCAGTAGAAAACTGAAAAGATAAGTATAGTTATTAGGTATTTTATCTGATACATCTTATTATTTCAAGTCTGTCCGCTTGCTTGTTTTTAAAATATGAAAAAAATAGCACATAGTCAAGGGATACTCATTAAACGATAAGACCAACTGGAAAAAAAAAAAAAAAAAAACAACTTTCTCACCACCAAAGTGCTAAAGTTTGGTTTGAATTTACTGACCTCTTGTAGCTGTCTAAGCAAACAGAGGACTACTGAGTCTCTTTCCAGCTGCTGCTTCAAGTCTGTAAATTCAGCAGTTGATACATGAAGATCCCGGCGGACCTAATTCACAATACCAAAGACAAGTACTTTTTAGCTATACTATACCTAAGAAATAAAACACTCATTATAATCAATAAGCCTTATTAGCTGAATATAACTCATGATTAAATTTAAATGCTGGTTAAGAATGGAATAAAAATCATAGAATGTAGTAGGAAGAGACCTGAAGTGGTCCAAATGGCCCAAATCCTTGTCTTATGCAGAAACACCCATTGTCATCAACATAGTATCCTCTTGTCAGCAATGAGTTTTAGTTTAAGCAGTTACCTCACATCACAGAACTCACCCACCTGGATTACTAGAAGGGTGTCCCCATGGCCAAGTGATAATTCACTCTAGAGTTGAACAGTTCTAACCAATAGGAAGGTTTTCTTAGGTTAAGTGAGGATCCACCTCCTATTCTGTCCTACCTTTTCAGGGACTTCGCACTATCAATTACTTCCTCTTTTCTCTATCTTTTACTTCTTACCAATTCATTCTTCATTCATGAATTACATACTGATTTAATATCTACTAGAGGATGGCTCCTCCCATCAGATTTAAATGTTAAAAATTCCCCCATCTTTAAGAAAAAAATATCAATCAAATCCTTGTTGCTATGTCTAAAGCATGTATCACCAGTACTTAACCATTTGTCAGTACACTGTTATTCTCCTTTCCTTAGATCTATGACACCAATTTCTACTCATTTTTCTCCTGGTTCTTTGGCCATTTCTTTTCATTTTCTTTTGGGACCTTCATTTTCCCTCTGATCACTTCACACATACTGATAATCCTTTCTCCCTGGCCCTCTTATTACTCTGAACCAATGGTTCTCAAAAAATCAAACATTTTTTGCTCACCCCCATCCAGGGACATTTGGCAATGTCTAGAGACATTTTGGCTTGTCACAAATCAGCAAGTTCTACTGGCATCTAGTGAGCAGAGCCAGGGATACTCAACATCTAAACATCTTACAATGTACGGGAGCGCCCCCCACAACAAAGAATAATATCCAGCCCCAATCTAGGCATTCAACAGTGCCTAGATTGAAAAACCCTGCTCTATATTCTCTCTCCATTCTCATAGTTTCAATTTCTAAGTGTGGCTCTCTCAAGTCCACACCATTTTCCTAAAATCCAAGTATGTATATGGAGGGGGTGATATGCAAACTATCCTCTAAAATCCACTCTCTCATAGGAACAGAATGTGGCTACCCAACTACACTATCTGTTTTCACTGTCCCTCTCAGTCAGTTGTGACCATGTGACTAAGATCCCACCGGTGGTATATAAGCAGAAGTGATGTCTACCATTTCCAAATCTGGGTCTTAAGAAAATAGATGCATCTTCTCTATGCCCTCTATTTTCTCTGAACCTCCAGATATCACTGGACATGGGGAGAGACCAACTGCAACCACAAAAACAGCAAAATTCTAATGCAGTGTTTTTCAAACTATAACATGCATATATACATATTGCTTGGTGAATCTTATTAAAATGCAGCCTCAAATTCAGTAGGCCTGAGATGGGGTCTGAGATACTCTGTGCCTACCAAACCACCAAATGCTGCCAGTTCCACTGCTCTACAGACTGTTGGAAGACCATTTTTTAGGATTTTCTCACACTTCAGCACCATCTTGCAAGTGAAGCAATGGACTGTCTTTTGTTCTGAACTATCTTTTCAAAAATGTTTGTGTAGTAAACAAACATTTGAAAAACAGAAATAGTATTTCCCTTCATGACAAAAATCCAGCATGCTTACTACCCATTAGAAGATGTTTATGCTGTCTAAGCTCAGGAGTTTTCTTCTATCATGCAGCCCACCACACTGCCCTGTAGAAACTGGGGCTCAGGGTGCTGTGCAAAAACATTCATCCACTGGCTACTATTGCAGGGAACAGACTATCCGCCACAGTTCTTGACTCAGAATGCACTAGAACAGCCAGGCCCTGGGTTGTAGAATCAGCCTGCTAGCCTGGAGACCATGATTAAAAAAATATGTATCTTGTTTGAGCCATTGCATTTCAAGTTTCTGGCCCTGCCCCATCTTTCTTTACAATAGTCTAGCCTCCATCTTCATACAAGCCAACTGTGCAGCTTCATTTGGATCTCATACAGGCAGCCCATATTTAAACTCAACCAAAACCTCCTCCTCCTCCAGATTCCCTGTTTCAATGGATGGCACATCAATAACCTAGTTCCACAGTTACCAGTGACTCCTCCATCTTTGATTCCTCACATCAGCAACTCCCAAAGATCCTATATCTTTTGAAAGTCCCCAGGATTCATCCACTTTTCTCTATGCCTATTGCCACTGACTGTGGTGAAGGTCACAGCCTGTTTTGCCTGATTACTTTAACTGCCACCTGATGCTTCAGCTGCCTTCTCATTTCCCAGTCTCTTTTCCCTCAAGTCTTTTCTTCAGACTGCAAGCAGAATGGGATTCCTAAAATTCAAATCTGACATCACTCCCCTACTTAAAACTCCTCTACAGCTTCTACAGGGCAATCAAGAAAATCCTTACTACTTAAACTGATACACATGGTTCTGGCTTACCTTTTTAATCTCATCTCATGGCCCCTCCCACCACATTCTATCAATATCTGTCATCATCTGTCATATGGAATACGTGCAGCTTTCCAAAAGTGGTGTCTCTCCACTACCTCCACGTTTCCACCATGCTGTCCCCTGTGCCTGCCTAAACATTTCTCCTTCTTCTTTTGCTTAATTACCTATCACTTCAGACTTTGGTTTGGACCCCAATTCGTACAGGAAGACATCTTTAGCAACATCTCCTCTCTTTAACTGAATTATTCCTATTTAATGTGTATCACATTATTTTATTCCTCTATAGCAGGCATGAGATTCACATTTTGAAATAAAAAACTAGTTCACCAACTACCATATTATCTGGCAATTTACAGATGCTCAGTAAATATATCAAATGACTGAATAAACCCTTTAGACCACCTATTGAATCGAATTCCCCCTCTCTAGCCATACATTTGAATCTTTCTCTCAAATGGTAAGACTCCAAATATTGAAAGTGTTTCTCACAGCTAAATACCCCCAGTTTCTTCCCGTTCTTCAGATGGTATGGTGGTCAGGTCTGGACCCTCTCATCAAGACCAGTCATCTTTAAAAATACAACAATCAGAACTGAATAAATCTTGTCCAGTCATAATCTGGCCAGGAAAACGTACATAGTCCATTACTTTCTTGTTCCAGATACTTCATTTCTAATAACACAGTCTAGTAATTGCACTACTGACTTATTTGTCTGACAAATACCCTTTGAATATATTATTTGAACTGTGCCAGAGTTGCAGAGTAATGGATTTATTTTTATTAAAACCTCTAACCAGAATGACAGGTAAAGTCAGTATTAAATAGATTTTCCAAATAGCTAGTGGTTTCCCCACTTGCAATTCAAGTTTTATACAGAACTTTTAAAAACACATCTGTTCCCTTTCCTTCTTTAGGAACTGTCACACAGAGAAGATGTCTTTCTTTCCTTTAGGACCTTGAGAATATCTCAACATCTTGATTTTGGATATCAACGCACCCTGAGTGAAAATTTAGAAACAGATGTACAAGACACCTATTCAGTTTAAACCTCTAATATCAACTTGATTTTTTTCAACGGCTTATTTTTCCTAAAAGAAAACTGTAAGGGAAAAATCCTGGTGAGATAATATACATGAAAAGCAACTTTTAAATTATGAAGTGGATATTCCTGTTTCAACACTGGCTTACTCCTTTGTGATGACAGTACTCTGGCAAACAAGGTGAACATTCTTAAAAACTGCCAGACTTTCCATAGGAAGTACAGTAAGCACTAGCCCCATAAAGTATAAAGTGACACAGTATAAGATGGGCAGAGATTCCCTGCGTGTCCAAGGAAAGTGGCTTTATGACAGGAAGTACAGTGGTTGTGACTGGCAATCCAAGTCAATTTTCCACAAGAAAGCCAAAAGACAAAGATTGTGCTGAAGCTTTAATACGTTGAGGCCAGCTGCAGAAATAAGAGAATGCATGCCGTTAAGAGATACAAGCATTTTAAAGTAGGAGATGATAAGAGACAAGGCCAAATGATTCACTTATATGCTTTATCTGTTTTTATTATGAAGACATTAAAATCTTGAGGCTATATTTTTAATTTATAAAGTGAACTAAGATGCAAGACATTATTAGCATAGCTTAAAATTTTTTACCATAAAAAAGAAATTGTTTATAGTTTTGGAAAACATTTGTATTTTAAAACTGGAAGTTACCTTAAGGTCATCTAATTCAACTTCCATTCACTAATAAGGAAAGTGAGGTCTTTAAAATTTGTATTAAGGACTTCCCTGGTGGTGGTTTCCCTGGTGGACTTCCCTGCAGTGGCTAAGAGGACCAATGCAGGGGGCCAGGGTTCAATCCTTGGTCAGGGAACTAGATCCCACATGCCATAATTAAGACCTGGTGCAGTCAAATAAATAAGTTTTATTTTTTTTTTTAAATGAAGATTAAAAAAAAATTGTAAACTGAGTTGTCCTTGGAATCAGGAAGCTGAACTTTCTCCCTACAAACCCATCCCACATAACAAACTGTTCTTACCTCAGTCTCTATCCTAGATTTCAGCAAGCCAATGTCATCAGATAGCTTATCCACTTGGGTAACCAGGTCCTGTGCGCTCTGCATGCTAGGTAGGAATTCGCTATACTTCTTGCTGATCATACTGCACACCTCGCCCTATTATACAAGAGAAAAGTTACAATGACATGAGTAGGGAACTCTTAAAATACATAGCTCGTCTTCTGTTAGGGATCTTCCAAGTCAGGGCCTTTTTGCCCAGTTACTCATACCCATTCACTTTCCCTTCCAAGCCAATGGGTTTCTCTGAAAAAACATTTCTCCTACCGTTAAGAGTCCCATAACACAAGGATACAAGAAGACAATGACCAACAGTGCCCAAGAATTGTACAAACACTGAAAAAGAGAAAGGCAGAGCCAGAAATTCTCATTTTGAATCAAACCAGTTCAGACTATAGTCACTAATTTTAATCATATATCTAATAGGAAAAAAAGTAAATGAATAAATTAAGACCATAATCTGTATACCTCAATTGATTTATGAATTTCTATTTTCTTGCTTATAAAATTGCAAGACCTAATCTTAAATAATTCAGGCTTCCCAGGTGGCACTAGTGGTAAAAGATCCTCCTGCCAATGCAGGGGACACAAGAGACGCAGGTTCAATCCCTAGGTTGGGAAGATCCCCTAGAGTAGGAAATGGCAACCTGCTCTAGTATTCTCACCTGGAGAATTCCCTAGACAAAGGAGCCTAGCAGGCTACAGTCCATGGGGCTATGGAGTCGGACACAACAAAGCGACTGAGCACACACAATCTTAAAACCTAAGTTGATCTGAGTTCCATTATTTCCTTTAACGCAAAATAATTTAATAAATTATTGAATATTTTTCACTGAATTAGTCAATGTTTGGGAGACAAGAATAAACGATGCTTGCATGCATGCTCAGTTGCTCAGTCATGTCTGACTCTTCTGAACCCCACAGAGCATACACCACCAGGCTCTTCTGTCCATGGGATTTTTCTGGCAAGAATACTGGGGTGAGTTGCCATTTCGTCCTCCAGGGGAGCTTCACAATCCAGGGATCGAACCCATGTTTCCTGTGTCTCCTGCACTGCAGGCATTCTTTAAACTGAACCAAGGAAATTATGCTTGTCCCAAATAAATTCCTTTTAGGTAGGAAAGATAGGATACACTTAAGTAATCAGAACACAGAAATACAATATAACAAGAGTTCAGGTACTCCAGAAGCACAGCTGAGAGACAGAGCACCTCTGCCTGAGGGTAAATGGGGATATTTTTCATACACGAAACGACATTTGAGATGGAACTTGAAGAATGAGTAGAACTACTAACAGGTAAAAGATGGAGAGATGGCAACATAAACAAAATCTGGCAACTAGGGAAAAAGTGGGTCTGCTTGGAGAATAGAAAGTAATTCTCATCTGTCTGGATGGGAAAATAAACCGGAGAAAGGCAAGTTAGTTCCAGAACGGGGAGGAGCCTGTAGCTTAACAGTTGGTCTTCTTTCCATCATATAAAAAAGCAATGAAAAATCCTAAAGCCATATTCCAGGAGATGCCAGTGACGTGAATACTTAACACTTAGGAAATCATTTTGGTAAAATAAAACCATTTTTGTGCCTTTATGGTTCAGTGCCAAACTTGCTCTCTTAAATCCACAGGGTACACGTCTTTTTAAGATGTTTAAGAAAGCAACAAAGATGTGGCAAATAACAAATGTAAGGTAATGACAGTAGCACGAAGTGAAACTCCGTGTGGTCAGGTGCCTTCTGTTTTTGTATCAATTCCAAGACAGCAAGGTCCAAAGAAGTGCTAGTCACGTGTTTTATAACACTCGGCATAGTCTCAAAGGCCTGGGGGTGAAGAGAGTTGAGTTTAATAAAGTACTGATACGTTTGTAATGACAAAAATTCAGGGAGGAGAACGGTACAATCCTCCCAAAGCTATCACATTCATCCACGAATCATACAGAGGAGGAAACTACACACCGAAGAGGGGTGGGGTGACCCTGCCCTCATTTCTATCCAGCTGCTATCCCCCGCTCCCTAGACGCCTCGGGCTTCCAGTCCCAAATTCCCTGCTCCGCCGGTCTCCACCGCCCTCCCCTCGTCCCCCTATCCCATACCTCCCCAGCCTAACCCCACTCCCAATACTGCCCCAGCCACCGCCTCTTCCCACCGTCCCAGCCTCCTCGGCTCCGCAGTCCCAGTCCCAGTCTGGGCTCCCCTCTAAGCCCCCTTCTCATCCCACATACTTGCACCCACTCTCGTTCCTCCCTCCGTCCCTTTACAGTCAGCCGCCCGCTGCTCCGGCTTCACCTTGATTTCTTCCACCCGCTGGGTCAGGCGACTGATCCGAGTGCCCAGATCCTCCTTCTCCAGCCTCCCGGAGTGTGCCAGGACTTCCGTCACGAACGAGGCCATCGCCACCACAAGAACCAAAACTGACAGGGTCACTCTCAGCCAGCGCGGCAGCTCCCGTCCCGCCGGCAGCCTTGGCGCGCGGCCTGCCGGGAAACGAAGTCTCGCGGGGCCCAGGTCTCCTCACGAAAAGCGATGGCTGCACTACAGCTCCCAGCAGGCACCGCGGCTATCCTGGCGGGGATTTTCCACGGTGTCCCGTAGTTGGCAAACTGTGCGTAGACGCGTTTACTAGCTCCTTTTTAAATAGTTGGTCTTTTCCCGCCGGTTTTTCACTAGAAGTGAAATGGTCTTATTTAATAACCAGTCCCGAGTGAACCTTTCTCAATTGCAAAACGCTTTCCTGTGAAATTTATGTAGCCTGAAGACCCAAGAAGCGCATCTTGATCTTTTTTCGTTAAGTATTCATTCTCATGGACTGCAGTGACCATCAGAATGTATGTGAATGGTGCCTCTGCAGTTGTTCAAGGACGTGGCATCACCTTATAAATAAAAGTATGCCCATAATCGCACTCCTTTCATATTGCATAGTTTATATGTATGTATATTTATTTATTTATGTGTGTGTCAGTGTGCGCATGCTACATCGCTTCAGCCCTGTCGGACTCTTTGCGACCCTATGGACCGTACCCCACCAGGCTCCTCTGTCCATGGAATTCTCCAGACAAGAATACTGAAGTGGGTTGCCATGCCCTCCAGCGACTCTTCCTGACCCAGGGATGGAACCTGAATCCCCTGTCTCTCCTGCACTGGCAAGCGGGCTCTTCACCACTAGCGCCACCTAGGAGGCCCCATACGTATGTGTAATATTTATTAAATATACATTTATATTATTTACATTACCTAACTTAAGTAGAAAAGGCAGACGAACCAGAGATCAAATTGCCAACATCCGCTGGATCATAGAAAAAGCAAGAGAGTTCCAGAAAAAACATCTATTTCTGCTTTATTGACTATGCCAAAGCCTTTGACTGTGTGGATCACAATAAACTGTGGAATATTCTGAAAGACATGGGAATACCAGGCCACCTGACCTGCCTCTTGAGAAACCTGTATGCAGGTCAGGAAGCAACAGTTAGAACTGGACATGGAACAACAAACTGGTTCCAAACAGGAAAAGGAGTACGTCGAGGCTGTATATTGTCACCCTGCTTATTTAACTTCTATGCAGAGTACATCATGAGAAATACTGGGCTGGAAAAAGCACAAGCTGGAATCAAGATTTCTGGGAGAAATATCAATAACCTCAGATATGCAGATGACACCACCCTTGTGGCAGAAAGTGAAGAACTGAAGAACTTCTTGATGAAATTGGAAGAGGAGAGTGAAAAAGGTGGCTTAAAACTCAACATTCAGAAAACGAAGATCATGGTATCTGGTCCATCACTTCATGGGAAATAGATGGGGAAACAGTGGAAACAGTGTCAGACTTTATTTTGGGGGGCTCCAAAATCACTGCAGATGGTGACTGCAGCCATGAAATTAAGAGACGTTTACTCCTTGGAAGGAAAGTTATGACCAATCTAGACAGCATATTAAAAAGCAGAGACATTATTTTGTCAACAAAGATCTGTCTAGTCAAGGCTATGGTTTTTCCATTAGTCATGTATGGATGTGGGAGTTGGACTATAAAGAAAGCTGAGTGCAGAAGAATTGGTGCTTTTGAACTGTGGTGTTGGAGAAGACTCTTGAGAGTTCCAAGGAGACTGCAAGGAGATCCAACCAGTCCATCCTAAAGGAGATTGGTCCTGGGTGTTCATTGGAAGGACTGATGTTGAAGCTGAAACTCCAATACTTTGGCCACCTGATGTGAAGAGCTGACTCATTTGATAAGACCCTGATGTTGGGAAAGATTGAGGGCAGGAGGAGAAGGGGACGACAGAGCATGAGATGATTGGATGGCATCACTGACTCAGTGGACATGAGTTTGGGTATACTCCGGGAATTGGTGATGGACAGGGAGGCCTGGCGTGCTGCAGTTCATGGGGTCACAAAGAGTCGGACATGACTGAGCGACTGAACTGAACTGAAGTATAAATAACATTAGTACTGAATGGAGTGGAACATGATACTTAGAGCTTTCTGTCAGAGGTTACAAATCAATTTTATCAAAACTTTAAAAAATTTGTTTCACTTTTCAAGTGTTACATACTAAAAGATGTTCGCAATATACTATGTGCATATGTGCCTGCCTGCTGTCACTTCAGTCATACCCGACTCTTTGCCACCCCGTGGACTGTAACCCACCTGGCTCCTCTGTCTATGGGGATTCCTCCAGGTAAGAATGCTGGAGTGAGTTGCCATTTCTTTCTCCAGGGAATCTTCTTGACCCACGGATCTGGGCACAGGGTTAATTATAAAGCTTTATAAGCTATAAAGTTCTAAAAAAAAAAAAAAGAACATACATGTAAACTTTGTTCAAACAAAAATAAGGTCCTTATTGGGAAAGGTGTAGAAGAGTAATTAATTTGGGAGGTGTTCTCAGAACAAGTACACAGCGTCAAGTATGAAATGACCTAATTAAAATTGCCAGCACTCGGCTGCCACATACAAAGTTGATGAGAGCAGCGTCTCCCACTTGTAATTGCAAAGTGTGAATATGTGTGACCCGCCTACTCTAGTTTGTGACTAACTGCAAGGATTCCTGATATTCTCATTTCTGCTCATGCTTATAAACTTAGAGTATTAAAAATAATAAATAGATACAAATATACAAATAGATACAAATATAAAGTATGTATACCAAATTAACTTTTAGTGATGAACTGATGGTATTTATTCTCTTCTTTCACCTGATTTTTCTATTTTTCTACAATAAACATATATTGCATTGATTAAAATGCTTTTTAAAAAAATTTTAAAGGTACATTGTGAGGGTAGACCCCAAGTGGATGCTGACCTGAAGGTTCTTGTCATTTTTAAGTGTCCATGGAACAATCTTCTTGTACTAGTGAGGCAGGGGAATCTTCCTGTGACATAAGCAAAGGAAATGAATTTGGGGTTGAGACAGGAAGCCATAATATCTTGAGAAGTGCCTCTCTCTAGAAGATTAACCAACTTTTGTTTGGTGGACCTGTCAGCCTCTCCTTGAAATCTAAATATTTATACTAACAAATGCCCAGTGAGGAAAGAAGGACCTGCAGATGAAATTCTTGAAAACTTGTAACAATATTTCTTGAGCAACTACTATATGACAGACACTGCTAGGCTGGGAATCCTAAATATGTGAATAAATAATCTCAGGAAAAAATATTGGTCATTACTATCTTGGAGGTAGTTAAGGGATTGATCCAGATATTGTGGGACCTAAATCTTACACAATTGTCAGGAGGGGGAGGACTCTTTAAGGAAAAGAATGTAAAATAAAAAATATAAAACCAAGTGCAGCCCTTGGAAGGGATCCGTACAAGTAACAGCCCTGGAAGCTTAATCTACCTCTAAGGAAGATACAAAGGGCAGAAGAAATATTGGAGGAGTATCCAGTCTCAGACGGAGAAGGCAGTGACACCCCACTCCAGTACTCTTGCCTGGAAAATCCCATGGACGGAGGAGCCTGGAAGGGTGCAGTCCATGGGGTTGCTGAGGGTCGGACTCGACTGAGCAACTTCACTTTCACTTTTCACTTTCATGCATTGGAGAAGGAAATGGCAACCCGATCCAGTGTTCTTGCCTGGAGAATCCCAGGGATGGGGGAGCCTGGTGGGCTGCCGTCTATGGGGTCGCACAGAGTTGGACATGCCTGAAGCGACTTAGCAGCAGCAGCAACCCAGTCTCAGATTGCATCAGGGAGGTTTCACAGTAAGAAGGAATCTGAATTAAGAATGGAAAGAGTTATCAGGTTGAAGTTCTGGAATCTTCTTCTAAGAAACTAAACTGTAGAAGTTCCACCTCTCCCTGAGCACTGGATAAGCTAAAGACTGTTCAAATTTCCAGCAAAAGACAAGGAAGAGTCAGGAAGAACAGTAAAGAGCATAGGGAATGGAATGGGATTGCTACACACAGACAATGTACCCAAGTACAAGTGAACACTTGAATTAAGAAAAAGAAATTAACAGCTCTCAGATTAGAAGAATTAATATTGTTAAAATGGCCATACTACCCAAAGCAATCTATAGACTTAATGAGATCTCTTTCCAATTACCCATGAAATTTTTTCACAGAACTAGAACAAATAATGCTCAAGTTTATATGGAACAATAAAAGACCCAGAATTGCCAAAGCAATACTGATGAAAAAGAGAAAAACTGGAGGCATAACCCTCCCAGACGTCAAACAGTACTACAGAGCTACAGTAATCAAAACAGCATGATACTGGCATAAAAACAGACATATGGATTAATGGAACAAAATACAGAGCCCATAAATAAACCCATACACCTACCATCAATAAATCTTCGACAAAGAAGGCGAGAATATACAACGTGGCAGGGGGCAGGGGGTGGTGTATCTCTTCAGCAAGTGATGTTTGGAAAGCTGGACTGCCATGTAAATCAATGCAGTTCGAACACTCCATCATACCATACACAAAAATAAACTCAAAATGGCTTAAAGACTTAAGTGTAAAACATGAGGCCAAACAATTTCTAGATGAAACATAGGCAAAACATTTCTGACATAAATCATAACAATGTCTTTTTAGGTCAGTCTCCCAAAGCAATAGAAACAAAAGCAAAAATATGCAAATGGGACCTAATCAAACTTATAAGTTTTTGCACAACAAAGTAAACCATAAACAAAACGAAAAGACAACCTACACACTGACAGAAAATATTTGCAGATGATGCAACCAACAGGGGCTAATTTTAAAAATATACAGACAACTCATACAACTCAATAACCAAAAAATCACACAACCCTATCAAAAAAATTGGCAGAAGACATAGACATTTCTCCAAAGAAGGCATACAGATGGCCAAAAAGTAGGTCAAAAGATGCTCAAAATTACTAATTATTAGAGAAATGCAAATCAAAAGTAGTGCAATGAGGTTTGACCTCATACCACTTAAAATGGCCATCATCAAAGAGGCTACAAATATAAATCCTGGAGAGGGTGTGGAGAAAAAGGAACCCTTCTGTACTCTTGATGGGAATGTAATTTGATGCAGCCACTATGGAAAACAGTATGGAAATTTCTTTAAAAACTAAAAATAGAGTTACCATATGATCTACCAATCCCTCTCCTAGTCATGAGTGAGTGAGTGAGTGAAGTGGCTCAGTCATGTGCTACTCTTTGCGACCCCATGGACTGTAGCCTACCAGCCTCCTCTGTCTATGGGATTTTTCAGGCAAGAGTACTGGAGTGGGTTGCCATTTCCTTCTTCAGGGGATCTTCCCGACCCAGGGATTGAACCCGAGTCTTGGATAGAACCCGGGTCTCCCACATTGCAGGCAGATGCTTTACCCTCTAAGCCACCAGGGAAGCCCCAAGGCATATATCTTGAGAAAACGAATTTGAAAATATACATGCACCTCAATGTTGACAGCAGCACTATTTACAATAACCAAGACATGGAAGCAACCTAAATGTCTATTGACAGATGAATGAATTAAAAAAGATGTGGTATATATACAATGGGACATTACTCAGCCATAAAAAGGAATGAAATAATGACATTTGCAGCAATACAAATGGACCTATCAGAGAAAGACAAATATATAGTATCACTTATATGTGAAATCTAAAAAAAAATGATACGAATAAATTTATTGACAAGATAGAAATAGACTCACAGACAGAAAACAAACTTAGGTTACTAAAGGGAAAGGGGGAGAGGGATAAATTAGAAGTTTGGGTTTAGCAGATTCACATTACTACATACAAAACAGATAAATAACAAGGTACTACTGTATAGCACAGAGAACTATAATATCTTACAATAAACAAGAATCTGAAAAAGAATTTACATGTGTGTATATATATATATATTTATATAACTGTTGTGTGTGTATATATATATATTTATATAACTGAATCACTTTGCTGTACACCAGAAACTAACACAACATTGTAAATCAACTATACTTCAATAAAAAATAAATTTAAAAAAAATTTTAAAGAAATTAGGGGACTTCCTGGTGGTCCAGTGGCTAAGACTCCATGCCCCCAGTGCAGGGGACCAGGGTTCGATCCCTGGTCAGGGAACTAGATCACACATGCCAGTACTAAGACCTGGTGCAGCCAGATATTTATTTTAAATTTTGTTAAAGAAATTAACAAATAAATGGGTTCTGTTTTTCCTTACCTGATCTCTTTTATAATTCATACTTATCCTGGTTTGTATATCTCCTAACTCACAGATTTTCACAAGAAAGGGCTCTGAAGAAAAGCCAAAGAAGGAAGGAACAGTGTCTGAAAGAACTCCTCCTGACCGAACATGTCTCACACACATGTGGCATGCCTGGATTCAGGAAGCAAAGTGTCAAACACAAATCTGGATGGATATAGTACAAGCAGACAGGGTTTCCAGGGAAGCATAATATTTTGCCATCGCTTTGATTAGAACATGTGGTTGCTGTAAAAGCAGCAGAAGGAGACTACAATTTAAAAGAGCATCCCATTTGTTTCAAGGCAGGATTAAAGGAGGGACGGGGAGCTGTGGCTGCAGGTATGGATGAAACAAGATTGCTATCAGTGAATTTCTGAAGCTGAGTGAGAGTACATGAGATTTCTTTATGCCATCTGCTCTACTTTTATCTATGTTTGAAATTTTCCATAATAAAACATGAAAGGAAAGGAGACATTCCAGAAGATTCTGCTCACCTCTGTCCACCCCTACAAGACTGACAAGTTAATCAGGCTGCTTAAGCGTTGAGGTGTCATTCAGGTTAAGTCAAGGTACTGTTTTTTCAGATGCTTCCCCCTTACTATCCCACGCCCCCTTTTCACTTCCTAGTGTACTACAGGGGACTCAGATTAAAATGTAAATAGGGGAATACGTTGGTCAACACTTACGTCTTC
Organism: Bos indicus x Bos taurus; assembly: GCF_003369695.1. Lineage (NCBI taxonomy): Eukaryota > Metazoa > Chordata > Mammalia > Artiodactyla > Bovidae > Bos > Bos indicus x Bos taurus. The sequence continues at coordinate 59,979,610 of NC_040090.1, read as the reverse complement.
AATATAATAAACCCCAGTTTTCTTTCGTATTTTGCCATAAAGATGAGCCCACAGCGGCGTGCTGTGTCACCAGTGCGCAGGCGCAGCGCAGGAAGCGTCTCTGTACGGGCGGGAGACCGCACAGGAAACATGAGTCCCAGCCGCGGGCTCAGGACTTGGATCTCTTCGTACCAGCTGGGGGACCTTGGCAAGCTCCCTAACCTGTATCTCACAGCGCGGGTGTGAACATTAAATAAGGACAAAGAATCTGGCCAAAAGTCTGGTTTTTAACCACACTCAGTAAATGCGAATTATTTCCTTTCCTGTCGGAGCCTGCCTCTTGTCAGCAGCAGCAAGTAGGAATGAAAGCTGGTGTGACTACCATCTATTTACAGCTGCTGTCAGCCGGAGACGGAGGTGGAAGCGCTTACCTCCTGCGATATTCTGGGTCTGAATAAACTCCTTGGATAGGAGATTTTTTTTTTTCTTTCTGCCTACGAAATCACTAAATGATTAAATCTGTAAAATGTATAAAATTTTGGGCTGGCCAAAAAGTTCATTTGGGCTTTTCCATTATATGTTATGGAAAGCCCCGAACGAGTTTTTTGGCCAATTCAATACATAGGCACAAATAAAAAACCATCCATGCTCTAACCACTAAAAATAACCATGGTTAACACGTTGTGGTATATTGTGTATATATATATATATATATACACACACACACATATATATGTATATATATACATATATATGTGTATATATATGCACACACACATACATATTAATACATATATACATATACAAACACATACATATTAATACATATAGATACAGATATATGCACTTTTTTGTGAAAGTGAACCTATATATTGTTTGGTCACTGTTTTTGTCACTTAACATATCAAAAACATTTTTCACGTCATTAAAATTTCTTCTACATCAATTTAAAACAGCTGCCTAAACTGTACATAATAATACACAATGATCAACACTAGTTCATACATCTTTGTATATATTCACAATAAATTCTTGGAGGTAGGGTGTTGGGACAAAGTATGCATATATATCCTGGAGAAGGGCATGGCAACCCACTCCATTATTCTTTCCTGGAGAATCTCATGGACAGAGGAGCCTGACAGGTGACGGTCCATAAGATCCCACAGAGTCAGACATGATTGAAGCGACTGAGCACGCATGCACCTGTATATATATTTTAAAGTGTAAAAGGCTTCCCTGGTGACTCAGAGGTAAAAAATCTGCCTGCCAATGCAGGAGATGCAGGAGACATGGGTTCCATCCCTGGGTCAGGAAGATCCCCTGGAGAAGGAAATGACAACCCAGTCTAGTATTCTTGCCTGGAAAATCCTATGGATAGAGGAGCTGATGGGCTACAGTCCATGTGGTCACAAAGAGTCGGACACAACTGAGCAACTAACCAAAAAAAACAACAAAAAGTGTAAATCATGATGTCATGTTACCCTCCGGAAAGATTACATTAAATGTGTACTCCCAGAACATCATTCTTGTCTTCTTGGACCTGGGGAGGAATTTTTTGAATGTACTCATCAAATATGTATTGATGGTTTACTATCTGACTATTTTGCCTCTCATGGGCCCCTCCCCCAGGATCCACCCCCACATCTAATCTTGGGCACACCCCCTAAACCCAAACATTGCCAAGTCCCTGGCATCAGCCGCCTAGAAAACTGAAACAGGAACCCTCCCCAAACCTGAAGGACCTTCTGCTCAGCTTCCCAAAAGTCCTGCCTGACGCCGTCACTGAGCCGCCTCTCCTCCTTTGCTTTCTGCCTTTATTCTCTGGTGGGAGCAACCATGTCCTGGAGTTTCCACGGGAAAATCCAGCTAGGGGGACTGCTCCTTTCTCTCCTTGGCTGCATCTGCTTATGCGTCACCACTATCCTTCCCCGGTGGAAGACTCTCAGTCTGGAGCTGAACGAAATGGAGACCTGGACCATGGGGCTTTGGGAGGTCTGCGTGGATCAGGAGGAAGTCGCCACCGTGTGCAAAGCCTTTGAGTCCTTCCTGTCTCTGCCCCAGGAGCTCCAGGCGTCCCGCATCCTCATGGTGGCCTCCCATGGGCTCGGACTCATGGGGCTTCTGCTCTCTGGCTTTGGGGCTGAATGCTTCCAGTTTCATAGGATCAGACAGGTGCTTAAAAGGAGGCTTTGTCTCCTGGGAGGGACTTTGGAGGCATCAGCTGCGGCCACTACCCTCCTTCCCGTCTCCTGGGTGGCCTACGCCACAATCCAAGACTTCTGGGATGACAGCATCCCTGAGATTGTGCCTCGGTGGGAGTTTGGAGATGCCCTCTACCTGGGTTGGGCTTCTGGTGTTTTCCTGGCCCTTGGTGGGTTACTCCTCGTCTTCTCAGCCTGCCTGGGAAAAGAAGATGTGACTTTTCCCCACATGGCTGTTCCTACAACAGCCCCACCATCCTGTGCTCCAGCAGAGGTATCTGATGGCTCGTTCTACCTAATGCCAAGACCTAGGACCCTGCTCATCTAGGACAAGCTTCTCTCAAGGAATCTCTGGGACAGAGGAATGTCAGTAGAATCCTTTTTCTTCCTTACCCTCTTCACTCTATATTTGTTTGCCTCATTTTAGGGGTGGTGGTCACTGTCCTGTTTGTTCAGGAATTTGACTGTCTTAGTGATGTGATGATCCTAATTTCAGAATGAAAAATCAAAGCACAGTTTCTAAAAGCATATTTATCTGATTTAGATTTTATTTACATAACATGCTGTTAAACTTATGAATTATATACTTGATTCTTCTATTACCAAGGAAAACATTACAAAATTGCATCCATCCTAGAAAAACTAGTCTACTCTACATGTAGATAGAAAAGTTTAAGAATATACCTTGGCAATTGAAAATGAAATATTGGCCTAGAATAATACCTCAGGATTGGAACCCTCCTTGCCTTCATTTTCAGCTTCAGGTGCATGATTTGAAAGGGAGTGTCACAATATATCTTTGCTGTTTTGTAGATTCTTAATATTCCAAAGGGAAGACATATTCTTATTTCTGCTATGTTAGGAGGCTGTATGTGGTCTGTCTCCCCAACATGAAGGTAAGAAATGGTGTGAGTGAGTGATAGGGTGACCAACAATCCTGGTTTGCCCAGAACAGGGCACTTTCAGCACTGACCCTAGGAAGATCCCTGCGTGGCTGTGCCCAAGGACTGCCCAACATGGGCATATACCTGGAAAGAATTGTCAGCTTCCTGGAAATACCTTTTACTATATGACTCACATCATAAATCCCTTACATTTTAATCCAAGTGTCAGATGACCTACCTAGGCTGTAGCTACCAATAAAGTCCCTTTCACACAATGACCCCAGTTCCTTTGCTTGTCCCCCTTTCCTGACCATCCGCCCCAAATCTTCCCTAGGAATTTCTGCAGGTCCTCAAGAGGAAGCCTCCTGCTTGCTCGTAAACCTGCTCATCAGCTGAAATTACCCTGCAAACTCGCCCTCTTCCTTTCACTACCATCTGCCTCCCACTCCCCTAATTGGCTAAGAGTCACCACTGACCCTATCGACAATTCCCACAGGAGAACAACTAAGCGTGATGGTCCCAATGTCCTCACACAGATCGCTTCTTCAAGTTCAAAGGCACCTTTGCTCACAGGACCCAGGAGACCCTCCCTCCACACACTGGTGGTGCACTTTGCCCTTAGGCTGTACTGTTTGTGTTCAGATGCTTCTCCTTCTCTAATGAAGAGCCCTGGCCTAGCCCTGGCATCTTGAGGTACCCATTGCTCAACAAGAATATGCACATACCAACACAAGAATAAACCGTTTGCCAGCGTAGCCCATATCAGTTCCCTTTATTTTTTCTGAGGAAATGAGTCTGCCCTGGTGCAGCTTTGTCTGCAGTACCTGACTCACATACCTTCTCACCCAGAATAACATCCTGTAGGGATCGGTTTCTCCAGAAAGCTCTTTTCCCTTTTACATATATCCTTTTGTATATGTTCACTTCACATACACAGATCTAAAAGCCTTAGGTAAATGAATTTTTCAGTATAAAAGGGGATTGCATCAAATTTGTATTCTGGCCTTCTCTGGTTTTGATGCCCATTTTATCAACTATCCTTTCTCGATTACATTTCAAAGATCTCGAGGCCAAGTTTCAACCAGGCTGCTGCTGCTAAGTCACTTCAGTTGTGTCCAACTCTGTGCGATCCCATAGACGGCAGCCCACCAGGCTCTCCCGTCCCTGGGATTCTCCAGGCAAGAACAGTGGAGTAGGTTGCCATTTCCTTCTCCAATGCATGAAAGTGAAAAGTGAAAGGGAAGTCGCCCAGTCGTGTCCGACTCTTCGAGACCCCATGGACTGCAGCCTACTAGGCTCCTCCGTCCATGGGATTTTCCAGGCAAGAGTACTGGAGTGGGGTGCCATCGAAGCTCAAATAGCCAAGAGTTGTCCTTGGATCCCATAGGATCTACAAGGAGGACCCATGTCATCATTCATCCATCTCTTTGAACAAATGTTACTGTCCACCTACCACATCCCAGGCATTGTGCTAGCAACCAGGAGTAAGACAAAACTTGTCCCTGCCCCTCATCTAGGCAATTAGGGGACACAAATATTGACAGGGAGTCACATCAGTGGAAATTGTAATTGTGACAGACTTTACAAACTTGGAAAGGTACATGGTTCCATGGGCTTCCCTGGTAGCTTGGTGATGAAGAATCCACCTGCCAATGCAGGAGACACGGGTTTGATCCCTGGGTGGGGAAGATCCCTTAGAGAAGGAAATGGCAACCCACTCCAGTATTCTTGCCTGGGAAATCCCATGGACAGAGGAGCCCGGCAGGCCACAGTCTGTGGTGTTGCAAGAGAGTCGGACATGACCGAGTGATTAAACACCACCACCACATAGTTCTATACGATCATGCAATAGGAGGACTTTAACCTAGTCAGGTTCGATGAGTGGGTACCCTAAGGAAATGGTAACTGGCTAAAAGCTAAAGGGTGGACAGCAGTTCTAGATGGAAAGAGAAGAAAGTGTAAGGCAAGGCTGGTGAAGTAGGAAGGAACCAGACCTTGCAGGGCCTGTAAGGCCTGAAGAACGTTATCTGTGTTCTTAGAACCACAGGAAGCCAAGCATGGGGCTGGGAATAGGAGCTCAGCTGACCTGCAGCAGGAGCCCACCCCACTTTCCTAACACCTAAGGCTATGGTTTTTCCAGTGGTCATGTATGGATGTGAGAGTTGGACTGTGAAGAAAGCTGAGCACCGAAGAATTGATGCTTTTGAACTGTGGTGTTGGAGAAGACTCTTGAGAGTCCCTTGGACTGCAAGGAGATCCAACCAGTCCATTCTGAAGATCAGCCCTGGGATTTCTTTGGAAGGAATGATGCTAAAGCTGAAACTCCAGTACTTTGACCACCTCATGCGAAGAGTTGACTCAATGAAAAAGACTGATGCTGGGAGGGGTTGGGGGCAGGAGGAGAAGGGGACGACAGAGGATGAGATAGCTGGATGGCATCACTGACTTGATGGATGTGAGTCTGAGTGAACTCCGGAAGTTGGTGATGGACAGGGAGGCCTGGCGTGCTGCGATTCAAGGGGTCGCAAAGAGTCGGACACGACTGAGTGACTGAACTGAACTGAACTGTCCCTGTGCCATATCCCTGCCACATAGCTGGGTGGGGTTTAAGAATGACAATGCACTTTCACATATCTTGTGCTTTCTTTACTGTTATTTTGAGGGTTGGTGTTTTGTTTTTTGAGCTGGGGAGAACAGATATTGTTTTCCTAATGAGGAAATGAAGAATTTAGGCAACACGCCCACAGTGAGTAATTAGCTGGCAGAGACTTGAATCCAAGGTTTGGATGCTGCCGAAGTCTTTCATCACGCCGCTGGTTGCTTCGTGGGGGTGGGCTGCCGACAATCCACCAGAACAAAGAAAAACCAGCACCCCAGCAGAAGAAGAAAAAAGACCTGTCAGAAAAATCTCGTTCTCTGTGCATTTGTTGGGGTCTAAACAGGGTCTTTGTTGTCAGATAGCTCACCTGCTCCTGCTGGTGGCTTGCAGCCCTCACCCTAATCCCCAGGGTGCAGGTGCTGACGATGTTTTCCATCAGCATGTGATTATGGCTTCCTCTGCAAAGAAAGGGCACAAACTAACATCTGTTAAAAAAAAAAAAAAGTCTGTTTTTCTAACTCTCCTTTAAAAAGGACACAAAGGCATTAAACAAAAAAAATTCGGGAGTGGAGCAGGCCCTGTTGATTGATTCCCAAGCAGTCAATAGCATGTCATCCCCTGAAGGAAGTGATCTGCATTCTGGACAGAGTCTCCTTTTCGAGAAAGAATCTGAGCAAGAAGATGTTTTTCACCTAAAACTGCCACGGTGCTTTTATCTACCTGCTACTTTGTAGGGAAAATAATGAGAAATAAAAATAGAACTCATTAAATCTTAGCTTCAGCTCAGTCTTTTCTCATACATTTGTGGCAAATTAGCATTAAAAACATTTCTTTGTTGTGGTTACACATGGAGAAGTGTGTTGTCATATGTATGAAAAACAGAAAGGGACATCAATCAATTAAGGTTTCAAGCCAAAAGCTTTTATTATGTGCAAGGCATTTTAAGAAAATAACTCAGGGACTTGCCAAACTTAATGCAGTTAGAATTTGATGAGTTCCGTGTTATCTTCTCCACTGGCCTTCCTTTGAATGGTGAACATTTCACCATTTGCAAAGAAGGCATTCCAGGAAGTTCCTGTTAAAATATTCATGTTACCCTTCTGAGCCTCTGGGACTAGCTCTAAGGGGAAAGTCGCAAGGGTGAGACACATTTTGGAATGGGAGGAAAATCAGAAATAGATTCATGGGCTTCTGGACTGGAGGTGTGTCTTAGCAGCTAGGGTTAGGGTAATACAACTGTTTAGTCGCTGGCCTCTGATGTAGAACTGAAAGAAACTGGAATCACACTCCACTCTACTAATTGATGGATTTATTTTTAAAGCCAGGTGTTCTTGCTACCTTGTCCATATTTATAGTTGCCCAGAATTTTGAATAGTACCTCAAAGCTAAATCCAATGGGCGACATATGCCTTGGGTTCTTCAGGAAGCCCTGTTTGCTGGACAGAGGAGCCTGGTGGGCTACAGTCCTTAAGGCCTGCAAAGAGCTGGACACGAGTGCACTGACTTAGTACTAGTACTCACTCTAAAGACAGGGGCTCACCACTCCTGCTAGGAAGTAAACTGGTGGTCAGCCTTCACACAGCCCGCCTAAGAGAAGCACCCAGACTCATCAGGGAGGATTCCTGGAAGGGAATTCACAACAGTTGGGAGCACTGTGATGTCTCCACCCTTCCTTGTGAGGGGGGCGGCAGGGAGATGGACCACAGGAGAACCACTCACAGATGCAGCTGCTCCCAGCAGGAAAGACGGTATCTGAAACATATGCATCCCACCCTGCTGAGCGGCGCAAACTCCTGGTGACCGAGGCACAGAGGAGGGTGCCTGAACACCACTGGAGCAGCCCGTGGCAGGGGGCTGGCTGGCTTGGATGGGGCGAGGCAGCAGCACCAGCCCCCCTGCCTTTGACTGGTGCATGGATGGCTAAGTTTTCTGTAACCCGAATGGGTGCCGGGGAAGGCAGCCTGGGTGTCACTGTCCGGAGCACTGCTGGAAGGTGGGAGTGGCAAGAGCAGGAGCTGAGAGGATTGGGAGAGGTCAGTCAGAAAGTCCCAAAGCTGCACCAGGGAATGATGTGGAGGTTTTGCACAGGGTTCTCTTTAGAACCGTAAAATACCCAACACAAGAGCTAGTAATTGGATTCCTGCCATAAAAAAAAGCCAAGAAATTATTTTTTAAAACATTGATTGATTGATTTGCTGTAGTGGGTCTTGGTTGTGGCATGCGGCCTCTAATTGTCCAACCCAATCAGGGAATTGGTGTTTTCAAACTGGGGCACTGGAGAAGACTGTAGAGAGTCCGTTGGACTGCATGGAGATCAAACCAGTCCATCCTAAAGGAAATCAACCCTGAATATTCATTGGAAGGACTGATGCTGAAGCTGAAGCTCCAATACTTTGGCCACCTGATGCGAAGAGCCGACTCATTGGAAAAGACCCTGATGCTGGGAAAGACTGAAGGCAGGAGGAGATGACAGAGGATGAGATGGTTGGACTGCATCCCCAACTCAATGGACATGAGTTTGAGCAAACTCCGGGAGATGGTGAAGGACAGGGAAGCCTGATGTGCTGTAGTCCATGGGGTCGCAGAGTCGGACATGACTGAGTGACTGAACAATAGTTCTTAAAAGAGCTAACAAAGCCCAACAGAAAAGGATTGCAATGCCAGTTAACCAGGGAGAGGTGAATCCCAGTCTCCAGGGAAGTCATGGAGAAGTCATGTAACCTGCCCAAACTCTTGAATCATTCTAGGTCAAGGGTCAGGTTGGTTCTTTTCCCACCTTGTCCCCAACATCCCTTCCGCTCATCCTTCTTTTTCACAACCCTTGAAATAAGTAAAACCGTTCTTAGCCTGAGGCACTTTCCTGACCCTAAAAGAAATCTAGCAATACCTAAGGCAGTCCCAGCACCCTGCTGGGTGGTCTGAGCAGATCCACCTCTACAGATGTCCAGCTCTTCCTTTCTTCACCAACTATAGATTTTCAAAAGCTGATCAGGAAATAACTAATGTGAAAAGGCACAAAGCAGTCGAGTAGTTGTTAATAACACAGGTTATGACGTGAGACACACCAAGGACAAGTGTCCTGGCTCCACTACCTAGGACACCTGTGACCTTGGGCAAGCCAACAGTCCTCATTATCATCCCAGGGTTGTTACATAACTGTGCACAGCACTCAGTAATGACAGGGATTTAAAAGCAAAAGGCAAATGGTAAATAGTAAAAGCCTTCCCAGGTGGCACTAACAGTAAAGAACCCACCTGCCAATGCCAAGAGACGTGGGTTTGCTCCCTGTATTGGGAAGATACCCTGGAGGAGGAAATGGCAACCCACTCCAGTATTCTTGCCTGGAGAATCCCATAGACACAGGAGTCTGGAGGGTTACAGTCCATGGGGTCGCAAAGAGTCAGACATGACTGAAGCGACTTAGCACACACACAATCAATGAGTAAGATAATTAATCAATTCCCCATGAAAAAAATCTTTGCAGTGAGCTTTAAAACACAAAAGTACCTCTGAATATCTGTAAAAGATGGCTTAACCATTCATTTGACCAAAATATAAAATATTCAGCATCAAGAAAAACTTTTTTGCCTTCTGAATCAAATTACAATGTGAATACACTCAAGTGCAATGCAACAGCAAATGAGAGGAAATCAGACACCACTAGGCGTTGCTCAAGAAGTGACTTGCCTTTGTGAAATGGAGTATCCCCTGCCCCATCTAGAAAGGAGGTCACAGCCAGCTGTGGTTCAAGGCCTCCAAATGTCCGTTTCTGAGCCCAGAGGGCCCGAACAGGGAGAACAATGCCCCCAGACAGCTGAGATGCATAGGAAAGGAATGAGTTCAGTGAGCCCAGATGCTTGCACCTTCCCATAGAGAAGAGCGCTGAACTCCTTGTGATAGCTGGTTTTCCTTAATTATCAGTAATCTTTGATGTTCAGACTATCTACCTCTCTTTGGTACAAACTTCTATATAACCTGACTCCTTTCCCCGTCGCCTCCTTGGAGCAGTTTCTCGGGGCTACTTGAGAGGCTGCCTCCCAGGCTTGAAGTTCTAAAAACTCCCACCGAATAAAACCTCTCTCTGCTTTCAGGTTGTGACTATTTTTAGTTGACACTTTTCATTCCCATCAAGCTTCTTAACCCTTTAATCTGCTCTTTTCTCTGTAAGAAGAAAAACTGAAACATGAGAAATGCTTACTGAGTCCATCCATTTCCAAAATAGAACATATATAAACAAAGGCCATACTGCATACCAAAGGTAAAACAAATACTTTTATTGCACATTTATAAAATCTGCATAGTTGTAACAAGTCTTTGACCCTCCCACAATTCCCCTGGTAATCTTTAAAATTTGGTTAAAACACAATACCCAATCTGGAGCCTTCTAAAAATGGTCAACGGGATATTTCTCTCTCTACATATACATATATATATTTTTTTTTTACAAACCCACATCCCCTACTTTTTAAAAGGAAAAAAGGGGGTGGGGTGTCAAAATGTTCTTCTGGACCAGCAGCAGCCTTAGCCATGTGTTTTAGCCATTTTCAGATGCTAGAAAAATTTACCTTTAAATAGTTAACAACTCTGAAAATGTGATCTTTAGTCAAGTTTCACAATGCTGCTCTTCCATCTGATGTCCTTAATGCTTTCTCCTTTCTTTCACTCGGGACTGAGTATGAGGTTTTCTGGTTTATTTAAAAATATAAAATAAAATAGAAGGAAGAAAGGAGAGGCAGCCTTCTTTTGACTTTTCAGCCTCTTACTGCCACATGACCTTATGTTCTACCCACATGTGAAAGGGTGGTGGCTCATCAACAACCTATTTTTTTCATCTCCTGTCAAGAGCCGGGCAACAACCCATTTTTTCATCTCCTCCCTTGCAGCTAATTTTTTTTAATGTCATCTGTATCTGATAAAATAACGAGTAGCTGTTCATACAGTTCAGGTCCTGATGAATCACCCTTTTAGTCTGCTGTCAAAAATACTGATGCCTGAAGGATACTCTGAGGCTCAGAAAAACCCAGGCTGTCTTGCAGGGACAAGAGACATTTCAGGGCTTCTGCCACAAATCAATGCCTTAATATACTGGTTCCTGCCTTTTTTCGTGAAATTGCTTCTATGATTCTGTACCTAAAAAGTGCAGTTTTATTTTCAACCCTTCTTTACACACACAGCATAGTTAGGATCTCGATCTGAGTCTCACTTTCCCACCTAATCCCTTTCCCAGGGTAAACACTGTGACAACAGACTTCTGTGCAACAGACGGTCAACCAAAGACCAGGCTGGGTCTTGAACACGTGGGGGCTTATTTCACTGTCACAGCTGACACTCCTTGAATTGACTCCATGACAGCTGCAAATCGGCTACAAAGGTCATAGGGAGAATTGGGCCGAATAGTTGGAGGCTCCTTTAAGACAATGATTTCTGCAGAAGGATCTAGAAGTCTGGGTAGAAACTCCCCTAAGCACAGCTGCAGATTTTCTGTGGAGGGAAAATAGATGGTTAGTATACAGCTAAATAAATCTCTTGAGTTAAAACTAGTAAGTCTGCAACAACCTCCAAGTTCAAAGCATTATTCTGGCCAGCTAATGACAAATGACGATTCCTTCAGGCCAAATCAAGAGCAAAGACCTATTTGCCGATTATAGCAGAGTTTTAGGTCATTGTTTTAAGGCATCTGACATGCGGCAGGATAACACTATATATTCACTTCATTATGGACATGTCTTCTAATCAATCATCCTTTAAAATTTGACAAAGTACCATAAATACAATGTGCTGTGAACATACTACTGCCATAAAGATAACGCTGGTCTTATCCTTCAATTAAAATATACCAGTGTGTACATGGCATTAAGTAAAGCTATAACGTCACACACAGTTTAAACAAAAACTGAAAACATTAAAATGAAATTCTTAGCTACTAATTATTATAGATTTTTTCAATAAATATCATAAACTTGAACACTTTGACAAATCACCAGAATATCTTTACATCAGTGAGCAACAAAGAGGCTTCATATTAGGATACATAACAACTTTCTAAGTCAACTAAACTCGCCTAAAAATATCTAGTTTTAGGCTCTCTCTCCAAAATGCTTTGGACAGGCACAAACATCCCATTTACTAATTTATTAACCTTGAAGGCATCACAGTTAATAAAATGTTTATGTCTTGCAACTTCAAGTCACAGGAAAATTTAATTATGGCACTGACAGGTAATCAAGCTGCATAAACAGATTTTTTTTTTATATTTAAACTACAAAGTTCAAGTTCAGATTTTGGCAGATGGAAAAGTAACAGCAGTCTAACATTGCTGGAGCACAGTGATATTTTTTTCCAAATAGAGCTGTGTGGCTAGCTGTGGAGGTGATTCAGCAACCAAAGAGGAGGTAAGGGGAGGCTAAGGACAGGGGTTCAGGGTCCTGTTCCTTGTTTCAATACAACAGATGTAATTTTCATGCATTTATATGCTCGGGGATTCCAATCCCTTAAAAAGGTTTGACAACCAGTGCTACAGAGTCCAACTGTCATTTCTAGAACTCTCAGGGGTCTTAGAAATTATTAGCAATGGCAACAAACAACACACCTGCGATATCCTGCCCAAGGTAAGAGCACCAGTGGTTTCTCATGACCTCAATGGCATCCAGGTCATCCTTGGAGATGTCATTATTAATGATAAGGTGAATACAGGGAATGATCAGCTCATTCATCACATTAATACCCTCTGTTACAGAGTGCTCATCATTTGTTTCAAAGAGAGAAGCTGCTTTGGCATTCAGCTCCTATGGATAAAAAACAGTGGGGAAAAAAGTCTCAAAAAGAAGACAAATATTTAAACAAGTAGTTCCCAAACTTCACTGTACATTGGAATTGCCCGGGATCCTTAAAAACCACAGATACCCTAACACACTCAGGCTGCTTTGATTGGTATTTGGCTGACCTAGGCACTGGGATTTTTTTCTTTAAATGCCCCCAAGGTGATCCGAATGCAGCAAAGCCTCTTATCAAGTGGCCTAAACTTATAAGTCAAGGTCATATTTAACACCTGCTTCTATCAAAAGACCTATTTGATGGTTCTCACTCTTCACCAAAAATCAAAAATCACCTGCAGAAGACAAGGTGGTGCCCAGGCCCCTCACCAGGAGACTGGTTTAACCGTCTGGAGGAGGCCTGGGCACCAACATGTGAAAGCCCCTTAGGTGATTCTGACACACACCGGGAACTGAGAGCCAGAGACGGAAAGAAGCCAAATCCTTATTACTGCCTTCCTGTGGCAGCTGAGCAGGACGTTCAAAACGTAATCTCTATTTGGTGATTTAAAAAATAAAAGCACTTGCGGTCCATCAAATCTACAAGGCTCCCTTTTCAGCTTCAAAGTGCCCTGCCATATCTACAACTGACACAGGAATCCAAGTATAATAAGAAAATGAAGCTTCTGAGATACATACATGTCACAACTTAATCTCTTCCATTTGGCATTAACGAGAGGTAGTGGCAGAAATGCGGGCCTGACTGCTCCTTGGTGGAGGGTGATCCTGCTGGGTGGCAGGGAGGCCCAATGCAAGCTTAGCCTGAGGTTAAGCCGCCTCTGCAGTTTTCTGAAGACAAGCACCTGGAGGGACCCCTGGGGAGGCAGACAGACTATGGGTGCGCCTTCCCACACAGCAGCCAAGTGCAAAACGACCGGGCTAGATCTCCTGTGGTTTATGACAAGAATGTTAACAGAATGGCAGGATCAATCCTTATGGTTCAAACCTTTTAAAAACTGGAGTCTCTTTAGACATCACTAAAGCTTCTCATCTACTAGCTTATTAGTTAGGGAACATAGAAAACACATGTTTATTATATGCTTACTGTGTGCCAGGCACAGAGAAAGGCTGACTAAGAAGAGGGTCTATGCTCAAGGAACTCACAACCTAGCAGAGAGGCGTGTGATATATAAGCTGTGATGCGGCACACATGAAGAGCACCAAAAAGGGGAGATGAGGTTCTCACCTAACTTCTATCAGGGGCGGAAGAAGAATGATGTTCACTGAAGTAACTTAATCTGTTTCAATGTAGAACTACTCTTGAGGGTTTAGAACAATCTAAAACCTGCAGGAGGTTTTTTTTGTTTTATGTTATATTTCTTCCTGGCTTCTAGGAACAGAGGTAAATAAATACAATAAAACACAAAAATTGTCAGGCTTTATACAGAGTACACACCAGAAGGCATTTTCTTCGGTATAAAGCGATCACCGACTCCTTTACGCCCCGCTGGGGCCCCTTCATCAGCAGAGTGGCATTACTTTGGTAGGCATACACCAGGTAGGAAAGCGCTTCTTGGTACCTGAGAAAGTTATCGATGAAAAACAGCTCAGTGCTCCTTTCCCAAACCCAGGGCTTAGTCCCCATCGCTCTCTAATACAAGAATGGAACCGGCTACAGGGATGGAAAAGTCTTAAGCATGGAGGCAGCATGGTGCAGGTGGAAAAGAGGGCCAAAGACCACAGCCAGCCTCAGCTCCTCTGCAAACTGGCCGAGAAGCTCAAGGCAAATCATGGCACTTCCCTGGACTTCTGTTTCTCCCAACTCTACAACAAGGAAGTGGACGAGAGGCTCACTACGGTCCACACTGACTCTAAAATTCATTTTCTGAGTTCATTTTCATTTATCACGAAGAAAATTGGCCATTATATCTCTCAACCAAGAAATCTATCATTATATAAAAGATGAAGATACATGTTTGATGTTCAGTGCAAACGTGAAGCAGAACACTGAAAAAGGTAGAGACACGGTGGGGGTGTGGAAGGGGCTGTGGTCCTTAGAGTTCCTGGTGGGCATCCACAACCAGTACGCTCGGCAACATGAGTCGCCACTTACTTTCCTTTCTGATAGAGTTCCAGGCCTGTCAGCAGATACACAGACACCTTTCGAAACAAACTGTAATCTTCATGCCACTTCTGAAAAGGAATGACAGCCATTCATGATTATGACCAAAACTACTTCTACCCTTTCCCCACAGCAAGTTTCAAACTCAGTACTAATACTTACGGAGCTCATATGGCCCAGCACAAAAACAGGAGACACAAAAGCTTTCAGGTAATAAAGTACTGGACATTTATGATAAAAGTCTACCGCTGACCTTAATTTTCCATGTCCTGTTCCTGCCACCGAGCAACAGAAATATTCACTTCACATGAGCTTTAGAATTTCGGATCTTAACTTCCAACACCCACGCCAAAGTCATTCAGCTCTGGTCTGAATGAATGGCCTCCCGAGTTCTGAGGAAGCCATTCAGATGAGGGAAGACAGAAGGTCAAGGCCGCTCCAATCTCAGGAACAACACTAACCTTGCCTGGGGGGGTGGGGGGTGGGGGCCAGGGGCGATGAGTAGGGCACACCGAGGTGGCACACAACAGTGTTGTACCTACATGATGTGTTTTGTTTTTGGAAATCTGTAGTCAAGCATGTATTTTAATGCATAAAAATTTAGTTTTGAATACAGAAATATTAGAAAACTGTATTATTTAAAGCAAACCAAAACCATGAAGTCACGAATTATATTGCCTAGGACAAGGCTGCTGCTGCTACTAAGTCGCTTCAGTCATGTCCGACCCTGTACGACCCCATAGACAGCAGCCCACCAGGCTCCCCCGTCCCTGGGATTCTCCAGGCAAGAACACTGGAGCGGGTTGCCATTTCCTTCTCCAATGCATGAGAGTGAAAAGTGAGTGAAGTCGCTCAGTCGTGTCTGACTCTTAGCGACCCCATGGGCTGCAGCCTACCAGGCTCCTCCGTCCATGGGATTTTCCAGGCAAGAGTACTGGAGTGGGGTGCTAGTGCCTTCTCTAAAGTGAGTATTTAAGGGAAATGAAGTGCTGATCAGCTGAAGAGAAGAATGGCATAAAGAAACTGGCCATTCAAAGGGTTAAGAAAAGATCATTCATTCTGACTCAGCTTTTTTTGAAAGGTGGTGGGAGTCTTGGCGATAATATAAAATTGTTTGCTTTATAGCTTATAAAGTTTATTAATATTACTACAAGTTGTACAAATTGGATTATAAATATATTGGTGCATATGTATAATTTACTATATGAGGAGGAACATATTGGAGAAGGAAATGGCAACCCACTCCAGTATTCTTGCCTGGAGAATCCCACGGACAGAGGAGTTTGGCAGGCTACAGTCCGTACGGTCACAAAGAGTTGGACACCACTGAAGTGACTTAGCACGCACGAGAAGAACACATAAATGACAGCCCCAAATGTTTCAACAGCTTGGCCTCCTTACCTTTTTATTTGTTTTTTAATTGTTAGGGTTGCCTTAGAAATTTATATGTTTGCTTTGTAGACGTAAAGAGAAGACCTCACCTTGTACTCTTCCATATTCATGTCATCTGGACCAATCTCCTTCAGTTTTGCTTGAGCCACCTTCATAATACTGATCGATCTGTGGACAAAGTTAAGAAAGCAATGACCATTTCCCCTCCAGAGGACTAAGTCAACATAGAAGGAAGGGTGGTTCACCGAAGTACTCCCTTCTCACCTTTCATCATAGCTAAGGTTTTTATCGGCAAATTGTTCCAGAAGGGTCCGCTCTACTACCCTTTTAGGCGCTTCATTTTGGAAGAAGTAGATGAGCACGTGCTGAAGACGAGGATCACTGTGAGAGGTGGGGGTCTCCTTGGCGAGCTGATAGAGCCTGGAGTACTCTTCATGGAATGCCTATTGAAGACAGAACTGGTAGTCAGAAAAGGGGGCATGGTGGGCTTGTACACACAGAAACCGCTGCCTAAGGGGGTTTTCATCACTCTAAGAAGACTTCTAAGAAGTTCTTATTGAGGAATGACAGAGGCAAGTGGAGCCTATAATCTCTTTGCCTTTCAAAAAAGAACAAAACTCCTCTAGCACCAGAGACATCCTGTACTCACAAGAAAATCATTTTCCTCATACAGTGCTCAGAAAAACAAAAGTTTTAATTGTTTCAGGCGTTTATCTTTGAGTACCAAGGACCTGAAATTTAAAAATCCAAATGTATTTATTTTCTTAAATTTTATTCAAACACCTTAAAAAGCATGGCCTACTTTCTTATATTACAGCCTCCAAATTACAAAGGCAAGGTCTCACTCACGGCTTTATTAATAGGCACCTCCTAAGAACCAGGAGGTTACTCCAGGCCAGGTGTGACCTGAGCACCGAGGCTGTGTTACTGCCACGAGGGGAGGAGCCATCAGTGCCGTGGAATGGCTGGGCTGTTGGCCGGGCAGCAAAGGGAGTTTTACGTTTTACTTCAATGAAAGACATTTTTTTAGCATCTGATATAATCACTGCCCCATGATTATGATCCCTGTGGTATAAGGATTAGAATTTAATCCTAATTAAATGAGAATTTAAAAGACAAGACAAAACAGAGATACCTTAATAAGCCCTGCTTCAGACCCATCTCGGTCAAAGGTCTGACGGGCTTTAGCTATGGCCAGGATGACCCCTTGCATGGCAGGGCTCAGCATCACCTACCACAAGAGGACACAAAACACAGAGAGAAAGCAGAGAAGAAGGGTTCAGAAGAAGACTGTGAAAGAAAGGTGAACAGACCGCCGCAGGGAAGTGGGGCGGCGTGCTCCCCGGCCAGCGGCCACTGCAGGGGCAGGCTCGCACACCCCGCTCCACACTAGCGGCCCCTGGCCCTCTGCACGACCACAGACCTTGCCCATGACCAGCTATTCCTACAGACGCTCTCTAATTTAGCAGATGAATAAAGAGGTATGTCTAAAAATACCTACGATGTGGCACTGCTACACAATCAAGGTAAGTTACAGCTCTCAGAGGGGAAAGGTCTGAGGTGAGAATTCCACCTGAGTTCCGAGGTTTGGGTGTCCATCCTAAATACATCGGTCTTTCAGAGCTTTTATCTGGGTGAACAGCACATTTGAAACAGTCTGAAACTAGCAGGTGCACAAATAGGACTTTATAATGTGAAAACCTTGCAATGATTAAAAAAAAAACCATCCCACAGAAACCTGAGGACAGGATTCAGGACTGTTAGTGTGTGGTGACAGCTGCAAAGGAGGCAGACAGCGAACAGCCCGGAAATCTGCAGCTCCTCCCCGGAGCTTCCGAGTTAAAACCAGGTCAACTCACATTCGACCTGCTCACTAGACAACTGAAATTTTCATATTTGGAGGAAATGCAATGGGCTAATATTACCAAAGACTCCTAATTTAAAAGGCAATTTTGTGTTCAGGATATGACGCATGGAACTAAATTCTACCTTTCTGAGCCACCTGGACTCCACAGTGGCCTTGTAAGGACAGGTCTGAGTAGAGACCTGCTGGCAGCAGTGTGACTAAGGCCCTCTCGCCCACCACCTGTGTCTAGGAGAAAACACTGTTGCCAAACACCTTACACAGCTATGCTTAGTCACTTGAGAAGGAAATACAAGACTGACAACAGACAGCTAGACCCTGACTCATCTCTGTACCTCCTCATCATATCCATCTGCATCAGATCTAACCAGAATCCTTCCCACACTGGGAATCTCGACTTCAGAGACCTCAGCATTAGGCTGGGCAGCAGACTCTGCGTCACGAGCCTGTGGGGGCTGCTCTGACTGCTCTGCAAGGTTTGTTTCCGGGGGCATGGGCTTCTTGGGTTCAGCTTCCTTAAGCTGTGGCAGCAGAATGGAGAGAAAGAGTAAGAAAAAAACAGAAATAAAGAGGGATTGGTTAAATGCAGCAGACACAGAGTAACAGAAAAGTGAGAAAACTGTGGCAATTATTGCCGAAAGCCCACCCCTCCAGATTCTGGGCTTCCCGGCCTCTCACCTCACTCAGTGCAGCTTCTACGCCACTGTTCTCATAGGCATGTGCTGTGTTTGCAATCGCCTGGGCAGTCTGCTCCTTCACGATCACAGCGTGCTCAGAGGACAGGCACCGAGCCCCGTGGGAAGAGGCTACTGAAGATTCTGAGAAAGAACAGCAGGTACGAATCAGCATCTGGTAATAAAACCACTAGAACACTCTACAAGGCACGCAGGACTGGATACAAAGTTTAATGTGCACACCTTCTAACTCACCTTTTGAAAAAATTATGTAAATTTCCCCTAGAAACAAGTAGCTAAAAGAAACAGCTACTTCAGCAAGGAGTCACTGATGACTCTGTAAAGTTTAATGTGCTCCCAATATTATCATATTTCTTCATGGCAAAAAGGCTTCCTATAAATAACTATCCGTTAGGAAGATCACTTTACAGAATAGTTTTCATAAAATCTACCTATTAATCTCACCATAGTTTCTCCTGCAACCTGGGAAACGAGCAAGCACTAAACAGAGTGAAAGTCCAGGTAGCTAGCTGCTAATCCTTCTGCTATTACTTCTGCTCAGCAGAACTGACTGTCTAGAGCCACAAGCTAGGCTGTCAGGCTGTGCAACACCAACTCTGATCACACTGTGCAGAGCGTGGCATGGCTCACTCAAAGGATGCGCACGGGGCTGGCTACGGGAGTGCAGCGTGAACTCTCCCAAGTCACTGGCATAAACAGCCTGCTCAGATACCTTGAGATGGAGAGAAGTCCTGTGATGCTGAGCTGGTGGAAGATGCCATCTGAGGAATTTTACAAGACTGCTCTTCTTCCCATTCCTCCACTTCCTGCTCAAACCTCCAGTTATCTTCCTGAATGTAATGCTTAAGTTCAACAGACAGGGCTTCTACTTCTCCTGACATCTGATCTAATTCATTTGGGGCCGCCTCTGAGGAAGAACAAAGACACAGTTAAAACAGAGTCCCACCAAGCAAAACGTCTCAAGGAAACCAAAGCTCCTTTCCAGAAAAAAAGAAAGTAAGACACTTTGTCTTTTTTCTTACTTTTAATGAAAAATACGCACATAACCCATCCATTGTCCGAAGTGCTGACAGTATCAGGCCAATAGTCATGGTACCCTAGTAACAGTGGCTGGCATATTGGAAGGGAGGGACACTGAATATTTGTTAAATGAATCAATCAATGGTAACAAGTGAGGATTTGGAATAGAGGCCAATCACAGACAAAGCAGCAAGAACAAACATTTCTTGGGAATTCAGAAAATCATTAGATTCAATGGAAATTTCAAGATAAACAGTTTTATCAGTGTAAACAGTGCCCCTATTACTGTTAAGAATATCCATCTCCAGGACTTCCCTGGTGGTGCAGTGGTTGGGACTCTGAGCTTCCACTGTAGGGGACATGGGTTTGATCCGTGGTGAGGGAAATAAGATCTCACATGCAATACAGTGTGGTCAAAAAATAATAATAATAAACTGAATTAAATAACAAAGTATATCCATCTCAAGATGGTTGAAAATGAAAACCAAGACATTTATACTGCCTTAAAGTTCACATAATCAAGTGCTACCACAAAGCAAAGGGATACAAAGGTTAGATCAATAGGTCAATAATACCTGGGGTTCACTAAAGGCTATGATGAAAAATGACAAGGCTATCAATGACATATTCAATCTCATTTCCAACCCTACAACCGAAACAAATCATAAAAACCTACAGAAGAGTAGCACATCCACATACTGGTTGCTGTTAACTAGTCTTTCAGTAAATGACAGCTCCCACTTTTTGTCTATTTCTATAGATGAGCCGTACCCGTTATAACAAGGCCCCTATATACCACCCACAGCCAGCACAATCATTTGTACAGAAACTCCCACGAGCAGCTGTTCCTGCCCTCACACTGCAAACACGCAATTAGGACGATCAGTTACTGTGAAGTGAGCGTTCTCTCCATCCCCTACCCACCAAGCCCAAGAGAAAGATCACTTGCTGCCCAGACAAAATGCCTTGTATGCTTCCTTACTTATGCAGCACAGTGAAGTTTGAATATTAAAAGAAGACGCCTTGTATGATCTCAGATGTGAAAGAAGAAAGAAAGAGTAATATACATGGAAAACAGCACAGAATCTGGAACCAGAATATTTACTGGCTGTATGACAAGTACAGAACCTCAGCTGGAAAATGTGGGGGATAAGAATTTCTGCTCTGCCTCCTCCGTGTTAAGAGTTAATAAGTTATTAGAGAAATAAAGCTTGAAAGCATGCAGTAAGGAGGAAAGTACCAGCATAAATGATAATTATGATTACTGTTAGTAGCAGTATTAGGAGAAGTCTGAAAGCGCTGAGGCAAATCCACTTGTAAAATCTAGCTATTCTCCAAAAGGTGCAAAAAATACACACACAAGAATGTCACTAAAAAAGGGAAAAACTAGAGGCAGCTTAAAAGTCTATCAACAGGAAGCTGGTTTAATAAATTATATATATATATATCTTCCATGCAATGGAAATTATTTTATAGCTGTTAATAGGAATAACTTGGTTCTATTTATAAAAATAGAGATTACTAAGAAAAACAGTGAAAAAGATGCCAAACAGAATGGAAAAATATCTCATTTGGTGGGAAAAAATGGGGTGTACATGAGATATCAATAAATAAAACCTAGCATCTGCACAGAACATTTCTACAAGACTACCTTAGGAGCCTAAGAACGGATATTTGTTGGGCTCAAGGAAGTAGGAAAGCAAACTTATTTTTCCTTTTTCTTCTCTTTTATACGATTTGTATTTCTTAAACACATCATTACTTTCTAATAAATCCGAGTTTTTTTTTTTTTTTTTTAAACTACAAGACTGTTCCCTTCCCTGAGAAGTACAAAATCTCCCCTAGCCTGGCCTCTGCTTATAGTATTTTTACCTGCATTGAAGTGGGGCAGCTTGTCGTTAATATACATCAGGCAGTAAGCACTAACATTTCTCTGGCCCCCATAGGAATCTCTTTCAAGTTCTTCCCAGGAAGACTCAGTAACAGAGATGTCGTTGTACTTGAGCCAGACTTGTCGCGGCTGATTATAGACGTAGGCCCAGTAGTGCCCCGCGTTTGCCTGTCCTTCGTGAACGAGGACCGCGTGCAAGCGATAAGGCACCTGCAAGTCAGAAAGCGTTCCCCGTGTTAGGTTAAAGCAAAGTCATCCGACAGGGGTTTACATGACGAAAATTCCAAAGTGTACCCAACCATAAGACCTAAGAAAACTGCCCATTTACACGTGTGTTTGATGTAGGGTTCACATCAACAAAACATCTTGTTGATTCAAGATGAACTAAAAAAAACACAGTAAATTTTTTTAAAGAATAGAAAAGAGAAAATGGTCAACACCCAAGATTCACGTGGTGCATAACTACGGTTTCCCGTGACCCTAGAAACAGGGTTCTCCTCCCACAGTCCCTCGTTTACACAGAAGCCCGTGGAGGGCAGTCCCCTAACTGCAGCCTCTTTCCCGTCTATGCCCAGAATGTTATTCTAAATAAAAACATATGTGGAAAGTAAGAATTTCTAGCATGCCTACCTATCTTTTGGAATTAAGAGAGACATAAAGGTTAAAAATCATACTGCTAAATGAAGGATCATGAAGGATCATGGTACTTTACAAAGGATGGGGAACCAGTCCCTGGTCAGGTTTCCTCCACTGTACCGCTTAATTACCATTTTATGAGAAATTTTATTAATATTTAACAACAAATCTTTCCAATACATGGAAAAAATACCATGTGGCAAACTCAAGACAACTACATTTTACATCCTGTTGGTGGTAGAAGGAAAATACACTGCTTTTTTTTAGCCTAAAATATAGAATAATACATATTTCTTTCCAAAATTAACTTTTATATCTTAGGGAAGTTTCCATTCAGTTTCAAAGAAAACCATCAACTTCTCTGTCTGTATCCCATTAGCACCATTAGAACATGCCTTGACTACTTCCCATCAATTTTCATTCTACCTGACGGAGGAGAGGATCACAGTACATCTGCTCAATAGTCTGGGTAGTGCTTGCAATACTGTTCTTTAAGTCTGTTAAAAAAGAAAACTCAGTTATAATGATTTCATCCCACGTCACACATGCAGCTTTAGCTCTGCAAAGACTACAGCTTCTCTGTACCTGAGGTTTTCACCCTTTCAGCTTCTATGAACCATAAGGAAGCATGCAGTTTTAAAGCAGCTAGTCCTTTAGGTTACAAAGGCTTATAGTTTAATATAACTACATTAAGATTTCTAAAAAAAAACTAGAGAGGAATCTAGATTTGTATCATTTACTTATTTATTGCTCCTAGATAAAAGGAGAAAGAAGGGGAGGACGAGAAACAAGACAAGACCAAAGGATTTTAGGAACAAAATACTGAATAATGTGATTTTACACTGCATGCATTAATCAAATATTCTTTGCCTCCTTAACTGTCAATAAAGCATACTGTATGTAGAAAACATTTTTAAAGTAGAAATTCAGGAAACTGCAATTCTAAGTTTGGGTCAACTGAAGTCAGAGTTCAGATAAACTATGGGAAAAGAAATCCAGCAGACGCAGAAAATTCTCTAAGGTGAGTGGCGTTGTGTGTCCAAGATACCCAGGCATTCCCAGAAAATTTGAGGAAGGAATCTAGGGAAGAACTTTTCATGGTTATATTACTAACGCAAAGTGTCTGACACTCATTGTAATTACACATTACAAAGTGTAATCTCACAGGGAACAAAAAGTACCAAAGAGGTCAAATTCCTCAATTCAACAGAATCCATGGCCATGACAGGATGTGTCTCCAGATGCCTAATTTCCATGTATTCACACAAACAGAAAAGGCAAAGAGCAACCCTCTGACAAGCAGAAAGAGCCAACCTTGTATATCCTGTTCAATCTCGTTCCTCCACCTCTGCAGGCAGGTCTTAACAAAGTTTATCTCCTCATCTGTGACTGTTCGAGGAGCTGGGTGTGCGGGCATTTCCACGGAAGAACGGGGAGGTTTAAGTGGCTGCTCTGCCATCCTAGACTTGCGTCCAGAATCTTCAGAGGAAGAAAAGGTTCCTTCAGCTTCCTGAGACGTGCTCTCTTCACTTGTACTGAAGGAAGATTAAAAAAAAAAAATGCTCAGATGATAATTTCCGAACTACGCGTGTGTGCTCAGTCGCTAAATCATGTCCGACTCTTTGGGACCTCATGGACTATAGCTCTGGAGGAGGGCATGGCAACCCACTCCAGTATTCCTGCCTGGAGCATCCCATGGACAGAGGAGCCTGGTGGGCTACAGTCTGTATGGTCACGAAGAATTGGTCAGATATAACTGAGGCAACTTAGCATACATGCATGGACTGTAGCCTGCCTGGCTCCTCTGTTCATGGGGTTTCCCAGGCAAGAATACAGGAGCAGGTTGCCATTTTCTCCTCCATTTCCAAAATATGTCTTTGCCTAAATTAATGCACTCTGTAAAGCAAGCTGCTCTGTGGGAAAGCACAGCTACAATTTAGTGAGTGTTTACTCTATAAAGTTACTGAGCCAAACCTTTCCTTTACAGGCATCAGTAGCAGCAGCAGCAGCTGATGAGGCAGGTACTATCACCATTCCTATTTTACCAACTTTCAAACCTAAGATTCAGAGAAATAAAGCAGTGTTCCCAAGTTCACCCAGCTAGTAAAGGACAGGGAGGGATTACACTCACATCCGCCTGAATTTACAAGTCTATGGTACCTGCTCTGTAACCACTTGTAACAATGAACCTTCTTCTCAAGAAGAAAGGATGAGAAGGAACATGGAAAAGAGGAGACGGGGAGTGGAGTAGTTAAGGGATCAACTATTGTGTTTCCAAGATGTAACTGACCAAAGTGAGATGGACAGGTGGATCCAGGAACAAAATACACAGAAGAAAAATAGCATCAGCTGTATACCCAGCACGCAGGAACGCAAACTAGGTGGCGCTCTGGGAAGGCACAGGGTGCAGAACTTACAGGCAGACAACTCCAGCTCCACCGCATCTCAGCTAAACACCCAAGGAGACGGTAGCAGCCTCGGGTAAGGAATCTAACACCTCAGCTGAAAGAGGTGGATGTCAACCACTTTACATCATTGTTATAAACTGAGAATAATGTATGTAAAGTAACTGTTAATTTATCTACTAATTAACTACCGCCAAAAAAACTGTACACAGACAAATCAGCAGGAATACAAACCAATCTAACGGTTCTTAGGTTTCTGTTTCACACCAAAACTGAAGAACATAAACTTCCCAGCTCTGACTTAAACTCTCACTCCCCTTCCTCCCTGCCTCTCTCCCATATACAAAATAACAGAGCAAACCTCTTTTCCCTGAGGACCTATAAATATGGGAAAACAAAGCCAATGTAAGCAAAAGAGGAAATGTCTCAATCTCAAAAAAGATTACACACATACACACACAGATAACTTTAAAATCTAATATCAGTCAGTATCGTTTCATATTATTAAACAGATAAAACCACTTTTTAAAAATTAAAATCATTTATATTTTACAAAGGACATGAAAACAGTCTACAAAAATCCAAACACACACCTAAGTAGAGTACAAAAGTAAAGGAACCCTCCCTCCACCCCGTGCCTAGCGCCATCTCCTAGAGATAACTGCTATTACCATTTGGTATGTTCTATCCAAACAGGCGCTCTGCACACACGTGAATGAATGAATAGTAACACGTGTGTGTGTGGGAGGGGCGGCAAAGGAATGATTGGGTTTCTTTTAAAAACATAAAAAAGTCTAAACTCTTCTATAGGCTCTAGTGTTTTTGCTAGCCAGGGCACACAGATCACATTTGATCCGAGCTGGCCCCACTGGCTCCTCCAGACCACAAAGGCTGCTGCACAGCTGAGCCAGAAGAGAACCAAGGCTCGCGTGCCATGGCCTCTCTGTCTCTTCGCTGGATAAGCCGCTGGAGGTTGTCCTCTTCAATTTCTAGCCAGTTCTTTCTCTTATTCTAATTTTCTACTTGTAAGTAAGTTTCCCTTTGCTTGTGTTTACTTAGATGTGCCGACTCCTTCACAGCAGACGAGTGAATGCCATGTTTTAGAAAATCAGTGGCTGACTTTTCCTCTGGGCAAGGCCTTTCATGGCAGTTAGCTTATAGCAAACTCCGAGCCAGGTGGGCCTGGCAGAGAATGAACACTGTTCCAGACAGTTCAAGATGTCTCTGTAATAATCCCAACTATCCCTTGGGTGAGACGAATACATGAGTGGGAATAATTACGAACAACTCACTCAAGTGGCAAAACCCTTCCCTGAGAGACAAAGAGCTCGTGGCCCGTGAGCTCTCACAGGGCGAGTGTTTGTCGGGTGGAGACGTGGCACACAGCTCAGAGTAAGCCAAAATCACCAATATATACTATTTTAAAACTTGTTTCTGTTACCTTTCCTTGGATGTCAGATCAGAAGTCAGGCAGTGTGCTGAAGAAATTGGTTCTGTCATGCACGCATCACTTTGAGATGCAGAGCTCTCTGAGGCAGGTTTTGTACTAGCAAATTCAATCACGTATTTCAACATGTCCGGAAGCGGGAACCGGGCTGGGCCCGAGCCATACTTCACATACCTACGAGGCAGAGAAAATGGTACTCTAGTGCCAAAGCATCTTGTTCTTTCAGGCTCGCTACATTATTATATGGAGAGTCAACGGAAAGGCTTATCCCTAAAGGCTATACAATAGTTAATATATTAATCTATAAAGCAAAAGTTTTCTAACTACGAAAGTGAAAACTGACAACAATCTGAATCTTTACACTTGACAGAAAGCATTTCAGGTGGGCTCCTATTCAAAGTCACACCAATGGTGCTTTCTCTTAATTCAAATCACATTTAGGCTCTACTCATCAAAGTAAACTCTATTTTTTAAAGGAAGAGAGATATATTATCATTACTCAAATCTGAAAATAATGCTGTTGAACTATCAGGTTGGTGCAAAAGTAATTGCAGTTTTGAGTTGCTGAAATTTGCCATTTGATGTTGGAATATATTCTTAAATAAACGTGGTTATGTTATACATTGTAATGTGCATTTCTTGCTTTATGTTTTTTTGCTAATGGCTTATTACTTGTTGTTTATTTTATATGTGTTTTAAACTATGGAAATGATGTTAGTCAGAAAGCAAATTCAAGCGATTTTCTTATTCGAGTTCAAAATGGGTCATAGAGCAGCTGAGACAACTCACAACATCAACAATGCCTTTGGCCCAGGAATTTCTAACGAATGTACAATGCAGTGGTGGTTCTAGAAGTCTGGCAAAGGAGACCAGAGCCTGAAAGATGAAGGACATAGTGGCCGGTCACCAGAAGTTGACAATGACCAATTGAGAGGATCACTGAAGCTGATCCTCTTACAACTACAGGGTAAGTTGCCCAAGAACTCAGTGTTGACCATTCGATGATTGTTTGGCATTTGAAACAAATTAAAAAGGTAAAAAAGCTCAGAAAGTGGGTACCCTCATGAGCTGACTGAAAATCAAAAAACTTGTTACTCTCAAGTGTCATCTTCTCTTATTCTACACAACAAACCATTTCCTACGGTTTGTGATGTGCAACAAAAAGTGGATTATACATGACAACCAGCGACAACCAGCTCAGTGGCTGGACAGAGAAGCAGCTCCAAAGCACTTTCCAAAGCCAAACTTGCACCAAAAAAGGTCATGGTCACTGGTGGTCTGCTGCCAGTCTGATCCACTATAGCTTTCTGAATCCCAGTGAAACCATTACATCTGAGAAGTATGTTCAGCAAATGGGTAAGATGAACTGAAAAGTGCAACGCCTGCAGCCAGCACTGGTCAACAGAATGGGCCCAATTCTTCTCCATGACAACGCCCAACCAAACGTCACACAAACAACGCTTCAAAGGCTGAACAAACTGGGCTACAAAGTTTTGCCTCATCTGCCATATTCACCTGACCTCTCGCCAACTGACAACCACTTCTTCAAGCATCTCAACAACATTTTGCAGGGAAAATGCTTCCACAACCAGCAGGATGCAGGAAATGCTTTCCAAGAGTTCATCGAATCCGAAGGTACAGATTTTTATGTTACGGGAATAAGCGTACTTTTTTCTCGTTGGCAAAAATGTGTTGATTGTAATGGTTCCTACTTTGATTAATAAAGATGTGTTTGAGCCTAGTTATACTGATTTAAAATTCAGGGTCTGAAACCACAAATACTTTTGTACCAATCCAATGTACCCAAGGTTTTTTTTCTTTGCTGCGTTTTAGATCAAGTAATCTGCAATTAGGAAAAATGAGAGAGAGAAAGCTGGAAATGGGAAGTAGGTGTTGACAAAGGTCAGAGTTTAAGTCCTATGTACACTATGATTCACGTACTCATTTAACAGTGCAGACCAGGCATAAATTACTGAAGATTTCTTTGGAATCAGTAAATAACAAATGTCTTTGGTATGTAATCAAAATAACTAATTATTTTAGTAATACCCAAAGTTCTGCCATTACTAACACATGTTACACTAAGAAAAGAGATTTACTTTAGTGAATTCTACAGTTCACTGCAGTAGAGAATCTAAATGGTACATAAGTTGACTTACTGGTATAGGTAAACTATAATTCTGGGATTCCATTTACAAAAGGAGAGAATCACATTTTTCTTCTCTAACTAAAGTGAAAGAAACAGCCACAGAACTAGGGAGAAGTAAAACTGTCTGTTTCTATATCAAAAAGGACATTATGAAATGAAAAATAAAATAAAATGCAACTCAAAATCAACCACATGTTAGAGGATATGTAGCAAAGACACTTCATCCTCTCTAATTTAAAAGAGAATCAGAATGATTTCTCCTGTGGATGTGCCTGCCACAGAGAGTTTTGGCTTTCAAAGAAAAGGATATTGAATATATAAAGCTAGAGGAACTTTAAATAACTGTTTCTGGTCTTTAGATCTGTATCTTTGGCTTAGTTTCAGCTATCAACTTATCTAAACTTGACTGATCTTTCAAGATCTATTTTCTCCATGGTCTTCTTTCAGCATGTCATTCCCTTGAACACTTAAGGAACATCTCCCATCTCTGAACTCCTTGTCTATCCCACAGACATGGTAAATGTCTTCTTAAGCGCTGTTTGTTGAAAGAATTTATTAGTACATGACTGCCTTGGACCAAAGGAAACATCTTTCTAGAATTGCAGCACTGATAATCTGTCATAAGATTTTAAGCCATCATTTTTCATCTCTAACTCTTTCCAGGTTTGTTGTATTTTAACATGATATTTATACAAAATTTCAGGAACAAATTTTCTTTGAGAAACTTATCTTCAATTCTAAGACATAATCATTTTCCTGTTCTTCTAATGAATTCCTACATACACTGTATTAATTCAGTAGAATTAGAATGAAAGTGGTTTCAAAAAAGATGTCTACACTGTACACAAGAAATCTTATTTTTAATATGATATCAAGATACTTTTACAGAAGAAATGGTGAACTTTTTTTTTTAAATAATAAAAGTAATACATACACCTGGTAAGAAAACTCAAATTCAAACAAGGGTAAAACAAACCATAAAAGCCATCCATTCCCACCTCAGTTCTACTACCTAATGGTATCCATTAGCAAGTTCCTTGCCAAGATTCCCAGAACTGTGTCACACATAGACAAGCAATTTTTCAAAAGTAATTTCTCAAGTAAAATTATCCAAAAATTTAAGTCACTTTATTTTAAAAAGAAAGTCGTATTCATACTACAGAAAATACTCCTGTACGCTATTTAAAATCTAAATAAGTCAGAATGCCTAGCTGGTTACTGGCAAATTGAGTATTTTTCAGCTAAAATACATCCAATATACCAGGTATGTTGTATGAAAACAATTATAACTTTCCAATCTTATAAAGCAACACTCAAACTTTTAAAGTAAAATATTGCTATAGGTATAAAGTCCTGTAAACCACTTCCAAGAGTATCTGAGGACTCAATTTCCAGCTTAAGTCTATTAAGACAACGAGATGATGGATCATAACAAGTCTTGGGTAAATTCTTCCTAAGTGAGAGGGAGGGAGCTGGGAAGTGGCACCCAGAGGTGCAGGGTCTTTCTCAGGCTGGTATAGCGGGGTTTGCCTCTCAGGGAAATCACTGAGCTAGCAATGAAGCAGTCAGAGACGGAGTAGTGGTAGCAGCAAAAATAGTAAGTAGATAAAGGCAAAAAAAAAAAAGCCACTGACATTGTATGGAATCTCCTTTCTAAACTAATAGTCTCTGACTAGAGAGAAGTTACACTGATTCCTTCTTAGGAAGTCATAGGGTGACTTCACAAAAGCAGTCAGCAAGAACAGATGAACAATGATTTCTCCGCAGGAGAAAGGACTTCGTATGTGTCAAAAATACAAGCCCTCTCTTTGAGTCAGCACTGCTGACTTGTTTTACCTTCACCAGGCACTTCAAAAACTGCTTTCTCAAGACAAAGGGATTAGAGTTTTGTGATAGTTACCTCTCCTGTGTTTGTGAACAAGATGGCAAGGAGAGCAGAAAAAGTAAAGAGCTATGAAATCAGAACTTGGCTTCTCTTCCGTACACTGTCAATAACTCACCATGTGACTTGGGTCAAAGGTGTCCTGGGACCACCACTGCCCATCTTAAAGACTGTTTCACATTTTCCTTATCCATTTTATAAAATATATTAGTTAATACTTAAACTCACAATTAATTTTTAGATAAAAGCAAATTATCCAATTTTAATACCCCATTCTAAGTACAAAGGTGTCTATGACTCACCTTTCCAGTTTTTGCTGCAGAATTTTTATTTCTTCTTTGAGTTTTCGAATACAATTTCGCTTACTTCGAACAAGCTCTTTGCTCCTGTACATATACCTAAGCAAATAATAATCCCACAAACACAATTTATATTTAAAAACATTAATAACACAAAGTTTCAGCGAACTTTGGATACAAGGAAACTACCTTAATCAGACACAGGGTTAGTTCTATGTTAGCTCTATGAAAATACAGAGCTAACATCATATTTAATGATGAAAGACTAAAAGTCTTCCCCTCTAAGATCAGGAACAATCCAAGAAGGACCACTCTTGCCTCTTCTATTCAATGTTTTTACTGGAGGCATAGTCAGTGCAATAAGGTGAAAAAAAAGAAATAAAAGTCATATAGATAGAAAAGGAAGTAAAACTGCCTTCATTTGCAGATAACAGGATCATGTACATAGGAAATCTCAAGGAATCTACAAAAATGTATCAGAACTAATAACTGAATTTATTAGTAATGCCAAAAGACACAAAGTCAATTAAAAAAGAAAGAGGAAAAAAATCTATTGCATTTCTATATACCTGTAAAGGACAAATGAAAAGTACATTTTTTCCAAAGCCTTATAACGTCAAAGGCAATAATTATTTAGGAATAAACAACCAGATATGTGTAAGAACTATACACAAAAAAATTATAAATCACTGCTGAGAGAAATTAACAAACAGTTGGATAAAAGAAGCTATACCATGCTCATGGACTAGAGGACTAAAAATTGCTAAAATGTCAATTTCCCCAAATTGATCTATACATTCAACACAGTCCCAATTAGAATCCCAGTAGCTACCAGGGGTTTTGACAAGATGATTTTAATACTTAGATAGAAATGAACTGAGAATAGCCAACACATTTAAAAAAAAAAAAACAGTAACACAGTAGGAGATTCATACTATCTGATGTCAAGATTTATAATAAAATCACAGTAACTAAGAGAGTGTGGCACCGGCATAAGATTACACAACAGACAGAATAAAACCTCCAGAAAAAGACCCACAAATGTAAGTCCAACTAATTTTTTTAAAAAGTATCAAGGTAATTCAGTGGGGAAAAGGGAGCTGTTTAAACAAATGATGCTGATATATCTGGATATCCACATGCTGCCTGACTGCCTCCTACAAAAATATCCCCTTACCACATACCATATATGAAAATAAACTCTAAAT
This sequence comes from Bos indicus x Bos taurus, assembly GCF_003369695.1. Classification (NCBI taxonomy): domain Eukaryota; kingdom Metazoa; phylum Chordata; class Mammalia; order Artiodactyla; family Bovidae; genus Bos; species Bos indicus x Bos taurus. The sequence continues at coordinate 59,948,185 of NC_040090.1, read as the reverse complement.
GGTCATAGACATGAACATAAGAGTAAAGGTCACAAAATTTCTAGAAAAAAAGTTTCAAAGACCTTTGTGACCCTGGGTTAGAAGATTTCTTATTTAGAATACAAAAAGGGCAACTGATATATTAGACTTCATCAAAACTAAAAACTCCTGCTCTTCTAAAAATACTAGTAAAGAAATGGAAGAGACAAAGATAGATTTATATTCATATCTAAAATATATAAAGAAGTCTTACAACTCAGTATGAACACAATCAACCAAACTAAAAAGTGGACAGAAGACACCTCCCCTAAGAAAACATATAAATGACCATTAATTACGCACACAAAAAGATGCTCAGTGTCATTACCATGGAAATACAAGTCAAAAGAAAAATAAAGATATCCCTATAAACCCAATGAACAGTGAAAATGAAAGTCACTCAGTCATTTCTGACTCTCTGCGACTCCATGGACTAGCCCGCTAGGCTCCTTTGTGCATGGAGTTCTCCAGGCCAGAATACTGGAGTGGGTGCTAGCCATTCCCTTCTCCAGGGGATCTTCCCAACTCAGGGATTGAATCCAGGTCTTTCGCATTGCAGGTGGATTCTTTACCATCTGAGCCACCAAGAAAAGCCCCAATAAACCCAACAGAATGGCTAAAATTTTAAAGACTGATAATTCCAAATACTGGTGAGGACTTAGAGCAAATGTAGCTTTCATACCCTGCTGACAGAAACACAAAATTGTATAGCCACTTTAGAGAACAGTTTAGAAATTTCTTATAAAGTTAAAAACATACTTTTCATACAACAACCAGAAATCTCACTCCCAGGTATCTTACCCAGAAGCACTAAAAGCCACACCAAAACTTTTATGTGAAAATTCATATTCATAATAGCCTAAAACTGGACACATCTGAAATGTCCCTAAACTAGTTAATGGAAAAAATATTGTGGTATGTCCATACAATGCAATACCACTCAATATTAAGAAAGAAATCACTGATACATGCAACAACACACATGAATTCCAAAAACATTATTCTAAGTGAAAGATGATGACCACAACAGGGTGCATAATGAATATTAATGTCCCTAATTGCAACACTTTATAAATGACAAAACTAGAGGGCCAGAGAATAAGTCAGTGGTTGCCTGAGGGTAGAGGGAAGGGACTGACTGTAAAGGGCATGGGTGATGGAAATATTCTGTATCTTGACTGTGGCAGTGGTTACTTGACTGCATATATTCATCAAAACTCATTGGCTGTACACTTAAGAATGGTAACATTTCTTTGTATGTAAACTATATGTTGATAAAACAGACTTAAAATTCTGTCAGTCTGTCTAGTATTTTTTTCAGGAATACAAATAGTATTCAGATGAGAAAGAAATACACGGCAGCTACTCCACATACTATTCATCATTGCAGAGAGCAGAGCTTTCACCTAAAGCCTAGCTACTCAAATTGTGGTCCAGAGATCAGAAAATAGCATCACCCTGAGAACTTCTTACAAAGGCAAACTCTTGGGCCCCCACCTAGATCCACTGAATCCAAATTTGCATATTATCAAGACCTCCAGAAGAGTACTATGGATATTACATTAACTTACTTCTGCTACAGCACATCAAGAAGACAATCAACCACAGAACTCACCTGTCCATATAAATGATCTGAGGAAATTCAAGCTTATTGTGAATTTTCTCTGGCTGACCCAGGGACTGATTGAACTCAAATCTTGAGAGTTCAAAGGTCAACACTGGAGGTAGCTTTGTAAACCAACGCTAAATCAAGAGTAGAAATACAGGAGATAAAAGTTTAGGAAACAGCAATAGCCAGATTTAAACTATCCCTCATTAGACTCTCTTTTGGTATAGAATTTATATTCAAATCAAACTCATACTGAAATTTTTTTTTAACCCCAAATAGTTAAAACACCCACACAGAATCATGCCTTCTTACAGAATATGGTTAAACGCCCCTCAAGACCCCGAACTTACAAGCCAGTGAACAACATTTTAATTCAACTATCATCATCAGAAATAATGACCTTTAAATATGTGAACTGCACCAAAAATCTACATATCATTCACTACATCATCAGCATTTAAGAAGCTTAAAACCTGGAGAAAACAGCTAGCCCAACCAACAAATTCAAAATTGTCTAAAAAGACTAATACGTGTACACATCCTCTATACTACTTAATCACACACAATTTGAATCCCCTTTACTACTAAAAACAAAATTTGAAATAGCCTCATGATTCTGAGGGTTCTGAAAAAAATCTGTGAATTCCAAGAATTTATGGATCTCACAAAGCACTTTGTCAAATCAACCTATTAAGTTACCTTGAGTTTCAAGAAAAGTACGGAGTTATTAAAAAAAGATCTCAACTGTCACTGATCATAGATGAGGAAAGACTAAACCAGGAAAGGCATTTCTGTTCAATTCACCTGTGTGGCAGAGGTTCATACCAATAACTTTAAAATGTTCCCTTTACCAAAGATGCAAATAGCTATATTCCCTCCACGTACCCTTATTGGCATGAGGTGAACCAGACAGTCTGCCTGATCTCCTCAGAGCTAAATCTAAACAGGCACTGTTTCTAAGTCACTTCAGTCGTGTTTGACTCTGTGCAACCCCACAGATGGCAGCCCACCAGGCTCCCCCGTCCCTGGGATTCTCCAGGCAAGAACACTGGAGCGGTTGCTATTTCCTTCTCCAATGCATGAAAGGGAAAAGTGAAAGGGAAGTCGCTCAGTCGTGTCCGACTCTTCGCAACCCCATGGACTGCAGCCCACCAGGCTCCTCCGTCCATGGGATTTTCCAGGCAAGAGTACTGGAGTGGGGTGCCATTGCCTTCTCCATCTATTTTTTTTAATAGAGAGGTCTGATTCTTGAATAAAAGTCTCCAGAGGTCCAAGTTGTGAATAAACACTCTTTCTCTTTTGTAAGAGCATGCGTCAGCTCTGTACAGATGACACAGATGGTATGCCTCCCAATCAGGAATCAACACGCTCCTTGAAAAGCCAGGGAGGCAACAGTTCTCTCCCCGTTCTAACACTGCTCTACAGCTAATGTACTTTGACAAGGCTCATGTCAGGCTCCCTGTTAAATTCAAGAAAGATTTTCCTCCTCTTTTAAGTAATTAGTGGACTGGACTCATAAAAAGCACAATTCTGTTTCAAAATGTATGATGAAAGGAGAATAATTCAAGCTGTGTGGTGCTGGCAATTATGCTACAATATAACTCACTAATTCTTAACCCAATGGGAATGTTGAGATATTAATTACCCTTACCCGTCCTTCACCTTCCCCCTTTCTTTCCAACCCACAAAAACAAATAAATGAATCTTAAATTTAAAAAAATTTAAAGAAAAGGCAGAATTTACAACTGCGAACAGTAAATACTATAATAGGGAAGATATTCTAAATGGCATACCATAGGAATTAATCACTGTACTTTTACCCTCCGAAAATATGGAGGCAGTGGGTTCTCCCTACTCAGGTACAGGTGGGCTTCAACAGAAAGAGAGAAACTTGATCATACTTAAAACATCAGAGGCAGCATACAACCTTTATATGATTAACTCAAATTATACAAGAATTTAATTATCAAACACTAAGACTCACTACTCTTACCAACTCATGAGACACTTCAGACTAGTACAAGTCCTGCTAAGTGTAAAAAGTTATTTAATACATGATGTGAAAACAGCCTGCCCAAAAGCTCAGTCCTATTTAACTGGCTTTGTCATTGGCAAAAGCAAAAATATCCAACTCACCTCTTGTCCGTACTTCACTGAATGATCGGAAGGAAGCAGCTCAATGTCACCCTCCACCATGGCCCCTTCTAAACATTCGTCTAAGTTACGATAACCGTTTACCTGAAGGGGATACTGGCCGAAGGTCTCATTGTTACAAAAGGGCTTTCCTAGGCAAAGAGACAGATTGCTTTTTTAAAGGCATCACTACTGCTTTCTAAAGCTTTTTTCCTGGCACCACAGAAACAGTATCTTCTTAATTCAGCAATTTGCTGAAATCAGGTTAGAAGTATACATGGCCTTGATGAACCAGTGGATCCATTCACAGATCACTGACAACTGCTAACCTCATAAAAAAGAAAGACAACCAGAGGTAACATGCCTCCTAATCAAAGACTGTCCCGCCATCTACAGATTAGTCTTGACTAATGAAAAAGCCTTACCTGAATCTGGCCAAACTCTAGATCCAACTATCAATTTATGAAATGATGAGCAGAGAGGAATATGCTAAACTATATCACAGATAAGTGAGAGCAAAATTCTAGACTGTAGAGAATATAAGAGAACAACCCAATTTCTTAAAAAAAAAAAAAAATGTATTTCGAGGAAGAAAGAATGGGAGGACGGGATAGTCTGTAGATTCTGGAAAAAACTGAAAAGACATATATCACCAGTCACAAACGAACCACATTTGATCCTGATTAACACAAACTGTAAAAAGTATACACATAGGGAAGTGCACGTATCTTTACATACGTAAAATTATTCATTTATATACACAAAAAATTATAAAACAGATAGGGTATTGGAACACTTGGCTAGTTGTATACAACAGTAAGAAATGCTGTTTTGGGGAAGTGATGATAGTCGATTAGATTGTTTTAAGGAGGCTATCAGAAGGGTAAAAGATGACAAGGGTTAGATGCGGAACGACTGGCCATGTGTCCAATGCACAGCTAGATAAGCCACTAGAAGAGATACACATTTTTTGGCAGTCTGACTCAACAGAACTTTGAGCTTAGATATTATGTCTGAAAAAAACAGAGAAAACTGATAAATATCAGTGTACGTCTGATATTAATACCAGGTTTGGGCCGGGCAATATTATACAATTCAATATAACATCTCTGCAACAAACACTGTGCCCATTTTGCAGATGAAGAGACTGAGGATTCATGATCCAGGATCATGGAGCTTGTCCATGGTCACACACATCAAAGAGGCAGAACTAGTATTCAGACCTGCATTTGTCTGACTCTCAAGCCTCTCCACAGTAAATACACATGTGGCCACAAGTTGAGAATTAACATTTAGAGCAGAGGATTTACCTTCACGAATCCCTTCCGTGAGGAAAGTACCATAGAACAGCTGCACCATTGGATTTTCAGATTTGTTCCTGGGATTGCTACTTTTAAAACAAGGAAACAATTCTGTACTATTTGGATGAGGTAAGCAATATACTAAACCAAACAATCATTCAAAAACAAAAATAAAACATTTTCATTAAGAGCCAGGTATGGTCTAAAGGATTAGTTACTCACTGAACAAGTTTAGTTCAAAACCTCACTGATCAAGTATCTGCCCAGCACTGTACTAAATTCTGGAGACACAAAGGCTTGATTGCTCGTCTTAAGGAGCTGAAAGTCTAATAAGTCATACATGCAAATACATGTATGTGTGTCTGTTCAGTAGATAACATCCATATCCAGTGACAGAAGTATATAAGGTACAGAAGTTGTACAAAAGCAAGAATGAGCCCTCTTGTGCAGTTTTTCAAATGAAAAAGTTTTCCTGGTGGCACAATAGAAATGGAAAGAGAAGTTTATTTCTATAATCCCTTCTTAAATGTACTGGAAAGCTGTTTTATGATACATACTTCTTCCATGTAGAGTTAAAAAAAAAAAGCTTAGGAAACAAATACCTCTGCATCTATATTTGGTAAGAGGTATTTATATTCTTTGCCTTGAATTTTACTTCTGTCAGTAATTGAAACAATTAAATTCAATGTATTTATACTACAGCTCCATTCTCACATCAACGATTGATTTGACCTTTCAATACATTTTACAGCACAGGTGTTGACTTTTGAAAGTTAATAGCTATGGCCCTTTTAGTAAAAAGTTACAGGTTAATGTGATTATCTATAGAGGGGAAAACCAAAGGCAAGGGGGATAAACAATGACAAACATGAGTGGTTACCCCATGGGGTTTGGTAAAAATCAGTAATTTCTACTTGAGAAGAATAATCTTCTCCTGTATCATCACTCTCAGTGAACTGCTATGAGTAGGAGAATGCACAAATCTGCCGCACTCACTTAACATTAACAGCTAGCTGGAAGGCGTCCTCCAGCCAATCCAGGAGCTTGTGTGTGAACTCACTCACATCTTGCTGTAAGAGAGGCACAAAGTGCAGAAGAGTTAGACTCAACACTGTATGTGGGCAAATGAAACTCTGCCCTTACCCCACCGATGAGTAAGGCTCTATGACTGCACAAGATTTCTTGTTCAGGTCCAAATATCATGAAGATACAAGGAGTACTGGAGCCCAAGGCTGCAGACAGCACACGGGGAGCTAGGATCTCTGACTAGAAGGAAACGCAGCCCCTTCCAACCACGGCTATTTGTAACAAACTATCAAACACTTCCAGCTAGGCCTTTTAGAAAGTTTCAAAGAACAGACTGTATGGGAGATTTGTGGGGAGAAAGGAAACATTTTTAAATATTCTGAGAATTCTGTAGAACTGTAGGACCTTTAGACAAACAGAGGAGAAAAAAAAGTAATTGTATGAACAGTGCTAGTTTTGATTTTAACAGGAGACAGGGAAAGGAATAGACTTGTGACTAGACAAGAAAGATTGCTCAGAAAAGCTACTGAACTTGGGTTTAGACAGTTTTAAAATTAGGATTTCGATCTGGGCCATTCCAAGACAAAGGTGCAGAAAAAGGACGGACTTTCTTTTCCTCTGTGACCCTTTGCCATGACTCACTGAGGTATCTTCCAAACTCCTCCTTTCTAATTCAGCAGCCCCTGGAAAACTCTATTCTTTCTCCTACTTCTTTCCTTTAGCACCGCCAGCCTCCTCTACACAACACACACGTGCATGTCCGTCCTTTTCACCGCCTGTTCCTTAAGCATTATAAAGGGCAAAAGCGGGCACTGAAGCCCCACACCGTCACGTTCACAGCTTATTCTACAGCCGAGACAAAGCAGTATCACAGTGATGGTCGCAAGGCATCACTGCAAGCTCCAGGACGAGAGGCTTCCTCTACCTGCTGTTCCTCAGGGGATCGGAACGCTCCCTTTAAGAGGTCCAGGGCTGCTGAAGGGTCGACAAACTTGCGATTTGATCCCATCATCAGAGCAAACAAATATTGAAGCTCCTGCATAAACACGATATTTCTCTTTTCCTGCAGGAAAGATAGCCATACGTACTTATAACCTCGTATTTGGAAAATCAGAACACGTAAAGAGAAAACTGTTAACAATCACTCCCTAATTTATATTTATGAAGATCTGGATCAGAGTCAGGTCTCAAATTGTTACCGGCATTCTGATAAGGGCTGTGGTGGGGACTGCCCTAAACCCAAGCCTACCTGTGTACTGACAGAAGCCAGAGACAGAATGCTATCAGAAAGCAAAAGTGCTCCCTTTCTAAAGCCGCTGCCCTCCCTCCTGCTGGGAACAGCATCACCATGGTGAAACCTTGGCGGGGCAGGGTTGATCTGGGCAGAAGGCTACCCCCTTTGGCAAGAATGAGCTGAAATCTCTTCTATGATGGTCCAGGCCTCCAGCGTCACGTCATCTACTCTGCATCACTCAGTGCAAATGGCTGAAGGAGCCTGAAGGAGGCCCAGTGGCAGAAAAGCTGAGGCCACCAGAGTGACTCGTTGCTTTCTTAGAACTATTTTTATCATTTTATTCCTGCTTAACTTCACGTTTTTGTAAATCCTTATTTCTTGTCACAAAGAAATAAAAGGGGTCATCAGGAAATGGAAACAAATGTTGCAGAAGCCAGAGAACATCACAGTCACCAGCTTTAACCAAAATCTAAAGGTCTTTGGGATGAAAGGGGCTGAACAGTGAAGACTCCTCAACATCAATTTACCGTGTGACTTGGACAATTTTCAAGTACGTTCTGTGGTAGACTATAGCTGAGGACAAGTCTTCGGAATTCAGGCAATTGAAACAGAGACTGAAATAAAGAAGGAAATGGATTAATAGCCTTTCTTTCAAAATAACTGCAGCAAAAAAATATTTTTTATCTTAAAAATATGTGTATAACCCATTAACTTGGTAATTCTATTCTAAGGAAATAATGGCTATGTATAAAAATTTACAAGGAAGAATATTAATCCTTTTTAGAGAAAAACTAGAAGCAACCTAATGGCTAATAGGAAAAGATTACATAAACTACAGTGCACCTGCACAGCAGATTATTATACAGTCATTAATACTGTAGAAACAACGTTTTCATAAAACGGACACGTACACAGTAAAAACGAAGGCTCCAAAGTGACATGTATCAACATGGATGCGTCTCAGAAACATCCCGTGTAGAAAAGTAAGAGTATATGCTGTGTACATGAAGTTTAATCATATAAAACAACACGGTACACTGTTTAGGGTTACATACCCCTGTGGGTGTATCTAGGAAGGTGCGGAAGGGCACAACAGGGACTCAATAGTACAGGGATTTGAAACATTTCTTTCTAAAACTGGGTGGTGAGTACAGCTGTGTTCATTATTCTCCACTCTGTCGTAAGTACTGTATTTTAAGAAATTATAATAATAGATATCTTGGACTGGCAGAATTAGGGAAAGGAATTCCTTTTTATTGCTTGTAAATTACACATTTTTCCAACTATGACTAACTCTCTTTTAAAAGTTGATGTTTTAAAAAACCTCTTGTATGACCCTAACTCCTCATCCCAACATACTCCTCCAGTGAAAAAGCCTTCCAGCCCACAGACCGGAACTCTTGAAGGGGCAGCCTGGGTGGACAACAGGCCTCCAACCTCCCACACTCCATCACAAGCTCTGCAGGTTTCAGCCAACAGTATACCTGGACTGGGAACATCACAAGCTCCACTGGGATTCAGCCAACAGGAGGAGTGGACACCTGGCCTGGCAACTTCAGTCAGGTGAGGCTGGGATAGCAAAGTTCTTTCTGGAGCCAGGCCTTGGGAATGCTCAGCTCTGCTTGCCACCTGCTCTCCTCTCTTCCCACCTCCCCTGTCTACCTAGCCCATCTCCACTCCTCTCAGTTTCATCCCTGTTCTGCTAAGAGGAAAGTTCCAGGAGTTCTCTTCCACCGTGAGAAAAATGGTTTTACATTCCCAAGTCTCCTCACTGCATGTTTTGATCCCATGATCTCTAACCACCCTTCATTAAATTCTCAAACTGCCCTTTCGTTCTTTCATCTAACCCAGCAAATCCTCCAACGTGGATGAACTTAATTTTCCACTTAAGCAGTGTGGAGCACCGCCAAGAGAAAAAGTCTCGATAAAGCAGGGCACACTGATACCACTATGCGTTTAAGTCTATAAGCTCAAGCAGAGCTTCGTATTTTTAGAAATTCTACTGCTGTGGTCTGGTGCCAACTGGTTTCCCGCTGTTGACAACTCTTTTTAACTTTCACCCTCTTAAAGAGATTCTGTCATCTTTTCCACGCTGTCTCAGAAAGTGGTGCTTATTTCAGAGGAAAAAATGACAATTTAGGAACCATTTCAACCTGAGTTAGCAGTCATCACTTCTTCCTTGTCCTCTGCTGTTACTCTGCTGCCCTCTTGCTACTGGAGACCAAGCCCTCCCCACACGCTCCTTGTCCCATCTTCCCATGCTTTCTCTGAAACTTTTCTCAGTTGTCTCCTCATCATCATCTCTCACAGGAGGGACGTCAACTCAGGGCGGGGTTTCAGTCTTGGTCAATCTCTCTCCCTCTCTTTCAAAAGGAAAGAACTGACTGGCATCCCTAATTCCCAATGAACGCCCTATAGCCTGTTCTCGACACAGAAGCCAGCGAGCCGCTTAAAGCGGAAGCAGACTCACAGGACTTGTCTGCTCCAAACCTTCCGACACTTACCACCTCTCATAATTCCTGAGTCCTCGGCATGACCCCCAGGTTTCCCCGTACCCCCACCACCGCTGTTGTCACTGCTGTCTGCTACTCCCCCTTGGTCACACTCAGTCCCAGCTTTCTCCCTATTTCTCAACGTACTAAGCTCCTGACCCTGAGTCTTTGTACTTGCCGTCTGCAGCATTCTTTATGTGATCATAAGAAACATTCTTCATGTAACGACATGGCCCATCCAATGCCTCGCCCAAGTCCAGCCTCTGCTCGGATGCTCACCGTGGCAGAAAGGGCTTACCCAACCCCCTTGAATGAACAGCACCCCTTTCCTCTCTAGTCCCTCTTACTCTCATTCGTCTTTATAGTCCTTAGCACCACCTGATATGTAATTTGTATCCTGTATGTCCCACTCTTTTCAAACTCCCTGGGAGTGTGGGCCTTGTTTTATCTACTGCTGTTTCCCCAGCGCTAAAACAGTGCCAGGCAAGGAGTCAGTTGAAGGAACCCATGGAAGCAGAGGATTCAGTTTTTGGCTGAGCAGTTGGGTTGCTGTCAAGTACAATGAAGGAGAAGCTTGCAGGATGGGGTCAAGTGCTGCACTGCAGCCACGTTAAGTTTAAGAGGCAACACGCTCCCCAGGGTAATTCATCCATCCATCCACGGGGCTTGATCACCAACTACAGGCTACTGATTCCCAGAATTTTATCTGCAGCCCAGGTCCTTTTACTGAACAACAGATTCACAAAGACAACTGCCTACCCAGTAGTCCATGTGGACCCTACAGCTCAGCATGTTTTAAAACCAACCAAACCCCACGTTTAACACACATGCAAATTATTCCTCCTCTGGTGTCAAACGGCACTGCTGCCCACCTGGTAGCTCAAGTCAGAAATCTGGTCTTCCTCAGCCCTTCCTGCACATATCCCTACTAGGCTGCCTGCCATGCCCTATACATCTGATCTCCTGAACACCTTGAGAATGTTTTTATTCCCACCTTCCACAGTTTATGCCACTTTTCCATTCCAGGCCGCGACCACTTCCTTCCTGCTTGGTCCCTTACAATAGCCTCTCAAAGACGGGTTTCTCCTTGTTAATTAACTCGTGCTCTGCTGTAACACACCACTCACTCAACCTATTTAAAAGCACAGAAGACTTTGTTTTCAGTACTGCCCGCTTTAGACACCAGAGCATCTAGGTCCGAAACATAAGAAAGTAACCAAAATACAATCATACCGTGGGGAAAATGCTCCAGTTTTATTTATCTTTCTCCATTTTTTTCAAAGCTGTTTTTCTCATATTTCAGCTTAATACATTACAAAACTGTCTCCAAAAGACACAGTTGTCTCTTAAAAATTTCATACCTGAATAACAGCACTAAACCAACATGTATTGCCAACATTTTTCAGCCCAACTGGCCAACCATCAACTCGTCTCCAGTCATTGGGATTGGGATTTTCTCCCCAGACTTCACAGCGTTTTCTCTTTGAGCGTTTAGTTTCTGCAGAGGTTGCCTCGTGCATCCTATATTGTGCCAACATACCACACATCAAAAAGAAAAGAGTTAAACAACAATAAGGAGGCTGTAGATAACCTTTCATAGGAAATTCAAAATGCCAGGTACACTACTAACTGGGTTATCACTGGGCATATCATAACTTTAGTTTTAACATAAATGAAAAGTAAGGTTTAAACATAAAGTTGTTAACATTCTTCCTAGCAGAGATTATTACCAGTAAGGCCTCTGATGGAACCGAGTTGAGACTCAAGACTATTAAAAGTTTTACATTTCAATGAAAGTGCCTTATTTCAGACTTGCCATTGAAAGAGGTAAGAGAGACACTCTGCGAAAGATAAGAGAGACACTCTGCGAAAGATAAGCGCCTCCAAACTGTTTCACACACATATCATGGTCCTAAGCAACTCCGCAACAGGAGGTGATCAAAGTGTCTACAAACTAACATGCCACCCCTGGAACTGGGTATTTGTGAACAATACCAACACTAAATCAGTACCAATTCAAAAAAATATCCGTCTAGTCACTTCTGAGACAGGGGAGTTAATGATAACTTTCCTTTTCAAATAGCCAACAATGTAACTCTCAAAGTTTACAAAGGCTCAAGGTTTATGAACAGAATACCAACTCATAGACACCTTAAAAAAAAGAGAATATGTATTTATCAGATATTTGCACTAGTTTGGTTTCCCTCCTATCAACTGAAAACTACAATACCTTGCAGTTTCTACTCAACTCAAAGACAGCAGGCTGCAGTAAGACTCTTATCATATTTAGCTTCTTCAAAAGTGAACCAAAGAGTAAGTAAGCTAACATGAATTTAAATTTTCTCGTAAAAGAAGTTTCATTTAGGTGCAATTAAAGAAGCCTGGCAGAACTGTCTTCGACCTACACACTAAGGTGTGGCGCAAAGATTATAAATTAAGTCAATAACCTGTTAAGATCTCTTCCATCAGCTTGAATTTTGGGGGACTCCAGCAGACTCAAAGCAATGGCAGCCTGAAGATCATCCTTGCTATCGTGAGTAAGGTCTATCACTTCTGTAAGATAAACAGAAATTTAATTAGTCTACATGCAGGAAACACTGCCTTTCTGTCTATATTGTCTATATTAAAGGCAAAAAGGTAAAAGCAGTCACAAAATTAGCTCTCACTACAATGGCTCATCTGTGAAAAAACAAGTTGATTACTCCTTGCCAGAGTCAAAGTAATAACTTACTGCCACACTGTAACCTTAAGATTAGCTAACAGTACAGTAACAACAAGCTGCTGAAGTACAACGAATCAAACACCCCCTTTTGCAGCCTTACTTCACAGGGTCAGAAATAGATCCCATACCTGAAGGTTAAATAATGTACTTGTTGTAAAGTAGCAGCTAAAAGTTAAACATTCAAAAAAGGGGTACTTTCGATCTCACACAAACTACTCTAGAGAATAGGGAATATACTCCTCAACCCACTTTACACAGCCAGCATAACACCTTGTCACATCCCGAGCCAATCAAGGACAGTAAGAGAAAGGCAAAATGACAAGCTCACGCACGATCACAGACGTGAAAAGCCTGAATATAAGCAAACAGAATCCTGCTAACACACCACAAAAGATTATATATTAAGACCAAGCTGAATTCACTGTAGAAATGAAATACTGAGCTACTGTTAGAAAAGAGACCGGTAAAATTCATCGTCTAAACAATTAAAGGAAAAAATGATCATCTCAATAGATACAGAAAAAAGTATTTGATAACATTCAACCTCTATCAAGGAATAAAAACTCCAAGCCAAGTAGGAAGGGAAAAAGTATTTTTAGACTGAGAAAGAATTATCCATGGAAAACCCACAGCAGACTTTATACTGAATTGTGAAATTTCCTTTAAAACCAAGAGTAAGATGAAGATGTCTCTTGTGAGGGCTTTTACTCACCGTGGCTCTCAAAGTTCCAGGTAGTGTGATAAGAAAATAAAAGTTGAAAAAATAAAGAATGCAAAGTAAGAAACAAAACTGATAATTCACATATACAATGAAGCCCAAAATAATCTATGGAAAATGGGCATAATGAATAATAAGAGGTGGTTAGATAAGCCATCAATGAACAAAAGTTAAATGAATTTCTATACATGAGCAATGAAATAATTTATAAAGACAAAAATCACAAAGAACACAAAACTAATAATCAAGACCTTGTCTACCAGCCTAAGAATAGATGTATGGATCAATGGAACAGAATCAGTGGAACTGAATTGACGGTCCAGGAATAAACCTCATGGTTGTAGTCAACTGATTTTCAACACAGGTACCAAGGCAATTCAACAGAGAAAAAATATCTTTTCAACAAAAGGTGCTGGGACAATTGGATAGCCACAGGCAAAAAAATGACTTTTAACTCTTTCCTCACATCATTTACAAAAATGAACTCAAAGAGTGGATCAAACCCTCAAGATAAGAGGTAAAATAAGTCTTAAAATAGGTAAATCTTCATGACCTTGATTAGACAATGGCGTCTTCCAGATGACACTAAAAGTACAAGAGTTAAAGAAAAAACTGATAAATTTGACATCATCAAATAAATACTTTGGGCTTCAAAGGATACCATCAGGATAGTGAAAAGACAACCCACAAAATGAGAGAAAAAATTTTGCAAATTGTCTATCTGGTAAGGGAACTATGTACAGAATACATTAATTCCTGCAACTGAAAAATAAAAAGACCAACTTTAATATAATAAAATAATACATAATTAAAAAAAAAACTTTAAACGGGCAAAGAATTTCACTGGACAATTCTCCAAAGGAGATAGACAAATGGCCAATAAGCACATGAAAAGATGTTTCACATCATTAGCCATTAGGAAATTCAAATCAAAACCACAATGAGATTAACATTTCACACCCACTTGGAAGGCTAAATAACAAGTGTCAGTGAAGATGTGGAGAAGTTAGAACCTCGCGTAGTGCTAGTGGGAATGTAAAGTCATGCAGTTGCTGGGGGAGCTAGAGGAATGGAGTTTGGCAGTTCTTCAAAACGTTAAACACAAAGTTTCACGAAATTGATTTTCTGGATATGACACCAAAAGCATAGACAAAAACAAAAATCAACAAACACAGCTAAATCAAGCTTTGTAAAAAACTTTAAAAGCATGAATGGACACAATCAAAAGAGTGAAAAAGACAATCTACAGAATGGAAGAAAATATCTGCCTATCATATATCTGATAGACAGTTAATATTCAGAATATATACAGAACTTCTACAACTCGACAACAATAAAAACTCAACTAATCTGATTGTAAAATAGGTGAAAGACCTGAATAGACGTTTCTCCAAAGATGATGTAAGATGGCTAACAGGCACATGAAAGCATGCTCAGTGTCACTGTCGTCAGAGAAAGTGCACAGTAAAACCTCAATGTGCTGCTATCGCCTCACGTCCATTAGAATGGCCATCAAAAAAACAACCAAAAACCGGAAAATAACAAGTATTAGCGAGGATTTGGAGAAGCTGGAACTCTTCTGCATTGCTGGTAGGATTATAAAACGGTGCAAATGCTACGAGAAACAGTACAGAGGCTCCTCAAACAATTAAAAGTCGACTCCCATATGGTCTAGCGATTTCACTTCTGGGTACACATCAGGGTCTCAGAGCTATCTGCACATCCAAGTTCAAATGGCTCTACTCACAAGAGTCAAGAGGTGGAGCAACCCCAATATCCATTGGCAGATAAATGGATAAACAAAATCTGGTATACATATACAATGGAGTATTATTCAACCTGAAACAGAAAAGAAATTCTAACATGCTACAATCTGAATGAGCACTGAAGACCTTATACTAAGTCAAACAAGCCAGGCACAAAAGGACAAATACTCTACGATCCCACTTATAAAAGGTACTTAGAGTAGTCAAGATCATGGAAAACAGAAATAACAGAGGTTGCTAGGAGAGGGAGTAATAGGGAATTACTGTTTAATGGGTACAGGTTTCAGTCTTACAAAACAAATAAAGAGTTCTGGAGATGGACGGTGATGCTAGTTGCACAATGACACGAATGTACCTAATACCAGTGAATTGTACGCTTAAAAATGGTTATGATAGTAACTTTCATGTTATGTGTAATTTACCATAAGGAAAAAAATTGGAAAGAAAAGAAAGTCACATGCCACTGCATCAATGAACATTGAGGACATTATGTTAAATGAGATAAGCTAGTCATGAAAACATAAATACTATATGATTCCACTTATATGAGGTATTTAAAGTAGTCAAATTCATAGAAGTAGAAAGCAGAAGGCTGTTACCAGGGATGGGGTAGAGAGAGAAAAGGGTTGCTTAATGGGAATGAAGTGTCAGATTTACAAGATAGTTCTGGAGATCTTTTACACAATAATGTGAATATACTTAACACTACTCAAATATGCACTTAAAAATGGTTAAAATGTAAATTTTGTTAATGTGTTTTTACCACAACTGAAAAAAAGAATTCTAACTAATAAATTACAAGGTAATGATATATAAAATATTATCATTTTGAAATCTCCAATAAAATAAAGAATCTAAGCAATAATCACCAATGGTGGCTGGAAACACTAGGTGGGGAATTTTATGATAAACGAATCAAGCTGACAACCTGAACACACTAACAATTTTAACAACACAAAAAGGGGGTGACTAGACATTATTTGCTTCTTGATATGACAAAACAGGAGAAATATACACAATACTACCTATGACACTGTCATGCCAGATAAGCACCTAAATTAACAGGAAAGACAGAGGACATAAAACTTCATTAAAGTACACCACAGGACTGCAAACAGCAAATTCCAGAATGTATGAAACACGACAAAAAAAGAGATGGGGAATGTATAGATAAAACGAACCTTAAAATCATTTCAAACATATTTTAACATATTATTTTTTATGGAAGTATAGTTGACTTACAATGTTTCAGGTGTGCAGCAAGATGATTCAGTTATACAAATATACATACATTATTTTTGAAATTATTTTCCATCAGAGGTTATTACAGGATATAGACTATAGCTCCCTGTGCCATAGAGTAAACCTTTGTTGCTTCATGCATTATCTGTTTTTTAATTAGAAATCAAGCATTCTATTCATACTAAGTCAAACAAGTGGAATCAAAATGTCATAATTTTTTTAGTTAGGCAAAAATTCATCCGTTTTTTAAAATATATATAATACATGTTTATATATATGTATACAAAAGATGTTCTACTACACCTGATAAAGGCTTGAGAAAGAAAATTTTAAAAAGAGATGGAAAAGTTGGAGAACATAAACTAAATGAAATGGGAGTACTGAATATGAAATAGAAAAAGTGAAACAAACTAGATAAAAGGTCATCATATAGTCCAGTTGTTTTTATTTAAAATTTTTTTTTTACTTTCTTTTTTAACTTTACAATATTGTATTGGTTTTGCCATATATCAACATGAATCTGCCACAGGTATACACGTGTTCCCCATCCTGAACCCTCCTCCCTCCTCCCTCCCCGTACCATCCCTCTGGGTCGTCCCAGTGCACCAGGTCTTTCGAACTCTGTGGGAGAGGGAGAGGGTGGGATGATTTGGGAGAATGGCATTGAAACATGTATAATATCATATATGAAACAAGTCGCCAGTCCAGGTTCGATGCACAATACTGGATGCTTGGGCTGGTGCACTGGGACGACCCAGAGTCCAGCTGTTTTTAAACATGACTGCTCATTAGAAACATATCTGGAGCTCTGGAGAAAATAAGCAATACCTGAGCATTTGTATTTTTCAAAAAATTTCAAGATAATTCTGGTATGCACCTGGATTTTAAAAACTGATTTTTTTCAAAGGCTTTTCTATTATATCCTAGTTTTGGTGATATCGAGCTCATTTTTCTGTTGCCAATCATGATATAATGGTATTAAACGAGTTATAGTTACATAATCACAATAGTAAAAGATGTTTATATGTTTTCACAATCAATAGCCAGAAAAAGAAAAAAAAAGATAATTACAATTGCAAGCCTTAATGGGAACATGATTAACTGAATAATATAAAATAATTATAATATAAAATAATTACATACAATTTGGGGGGGGGGGTCAAGCAGAGTGATTGGTAAATGGAAGTGCATACATGCACATGTTTTCATCTCCCCAGCAAGTCTATGTCTTTTGGTTGATGCATTTAATCCGTTTACATTTAAGGTAATTATCGATATGTATGATCCTATTACCATTTTCTTAATTGTTCTGGGTTTATTTTCTGTAGGTCTTTTCCTTCTCTTGTGTTTCCTACCTAGAGAAGTTGCTTTAGCATTTGTTGTAAGGCTGGTTTGGTGGTGTTGAATTCTCTTAACTTTTGCTTGTTCGGAAAGCTTTTGATTTCTCCATTAAATCTGAAGGACAGTCTTGCTGAGTAGAGTATTCTTGGTTGTAGGTTCTTCCCTTTCATCACTTTAAATTTATCATGCCATTCCCTTCTGGCTTGCAGAGCTTCTGTTGAGAAATCAGCTGACAGCCTGATTAGAGTTCCCTTGTAGTGTTTTATTTGTCTTTAATTTTGTCAGTTTGATTACTATGTGTCTTGGTGTGTTCCTCGTTGGGTTTATCCTACCTGGGACAGACACTCTGTGCTTCCTGGGCTTAGCTACTTCCTTTCCCATGCTCAGGAAGTTTTCAGCTATTATCTCTTTAAGTATTTTCTCAGATCCTTTCTCTCTTTTCTCCTTTGGGACCCCTATAATGTGAATGTTGGTGTGTTTAACATCGTCCCAGAGCTCTCTTAGGCTCTCTTCATTTCTTCTTTCATTTTTCTATATTCTGTTCTGTGGCAGTGATTTCCACGACTCTGTCCTCCAGGTCTTTTATCCATTCTTCTGCCTCGGTTATTCTGCTGCTGATTCCTTCTAGTGTATTATTCATCTCTATTTGTCTGCTCTTTAGTTCTTCTAGGTCTCTGGTAAACATTTCTCGCATCTTCTCAATCTTTGTGTCCACTCTCTTCTGAGATCCTGGATCATCTTCATTATTATTATTCTGAATTCTTTTTCTGGAAGGCTGCCTATCTCCGCTTCATTTAGTTGTTTTTCTGGGATTCTATCTTGTCCCTTCACTTAAGACATAACTTTCTGCTTTTTCATCGTGATTAACTTTCTGTAATACAGTTTTTGTTTTGGCCATCTGTGAGACTGTGCTACTTCTTGCTTCTTCTGTCCCCCCTCTGATGGCTGAGGCTTATGTAAGCTTCTTGATGGGAGAGTCTGGTGAAAAATTTGATGGGAAAAACTGGGTCTTGCTCTGTTGGGCAGGGCCTTGCTCAGTAAAGCTTTAATCCAATTATCTGCTGATGGCTGGGGTTGCACTCCCTCCCTTGTAGTCGTTTGGCCTGAGGTGACCCAGCCCTGCAGTCTACGGGCTCTACAGTAGGGTTAATGGCAACCTCCAAGAGGGTTTACTCCAAGGGGGCCCTTCCAGTGGCCCTGTCTCTGTGGTGAGCCCCTGCTGACCCACGCCTCCACAGGAGGTCCTCCAACCCTAACAGGGAGTTTTGGTTCAGCCTCCGGTGGGGTCACTGCTCCTCTTCTCTGGTCTTGGTGCGCACAAAATTTTGTTTATGTCCTCCAAGACTGGAGTCTTTTTTTCCCCTCAGTCCTCTGGAAGTCCTGTAATCAAATCCTGCTGGCCTTCAGGGTCAGATTCCCTGGCCTTCCAGTCCCTTTGTCAGATCCCAAAGACGGGAGAGAACTTCTTTGGCGTTATTGTTCTCCAGCCTGTGGGTGACCCACCCAGAAGATATGGGATTTGATTTTTTTCATGACTGTATGCCTCCTGCTGTCTAACCTTGGCTTCTTCTTTTTCTCTGGATGTGGGGTATCTTCTTTTGGTGGGTTCCAGTGTCATTCTGTCTGGCTGCAAATTTTTGCAGGTTGTCCTCCTGCAAAGCTAGTTGCAATTTTGGTCCTCTTGCAGGAAGAAATGAGTGCACATCCTTCTATTATCTGCCATCTTGAACCAGACTTCAAACATAGCTTAATGTTTTATTTTATGTGGGTCATTATACTCTCAAACCAACTACCAACATATTGTTCATGAGACAAGCAGGGAAATTTCTACAATAGTATTTGATGAGATTAAGAAATTGTTATTAATTTTTAAGTGTGTTAATGTAGTAGTCATGGAAAAAAAGGTATTCTAGAATTTTTTTTAACTTAAGCACAAATTGTTGTATGATCTAGCGATTCCACTCCTAGGTATATACTGCAAAGAATTAAAAACAGAAATGAAGTAAAATGGAAAACACGAAAATAATGTACAGAGCTAATACTACAGATCAGTGGTAAGTACTACCTTTTCAATAAAAGGTCCTGGGTAGTGAGGGGAGGTGCTGGGGGGCAGTGATAGATCTAACTATATTTCTATCTTATTTCTTACCAAAATAATCCATTTCAGATGAATTAAATATTTAAATATGAAAAGCAAAACATTACAATTTTAGAAGAAAATATAACAGAATATCCTATGACACCATGGTATAGGAGTTCTTAAACAAAAACCATAAACCACAGAAGAAGATTAATAAATGAAAGCTATTTATTAGCTCATCACCACAGAGGAAAAACACAGGTCATCAATAAGAAGGTATTTTGCAAAGCCCAAGTCCAGAAAGACGGATTCATATCAAGAAAATAAGGTCACTATCAGTAAGAATATCAAGAATCAATACCAAGAAACCAACAGAAAAACCAGTAGATACTAAGAGAAATGTCACATGAAGAAACATGAAGGTCAAAAGGGAAAAGATGACCAGTATCATTATTTAAGTTTTTTAAATTCTAGTTAAAAACAGGACAATCATTTTACATCAAAAACACAAGCAACAATTTTATAATCTAACAATCGTAAGAGCAAGAGTTACCCTCAAACTCTATTCGTGGGAGTATACATAGGTTAAAAAATCATTTCGGAAACTAATGTCACCAACGCTGTGTGCTTAGCCGCTCAGTGCTCAGTCGTGTCCGACCCTTTGTGTCCCCACAGACTGTAGCCTACCAGGCCCCTCTGTCCACGGGGATTCTCCAGGCAAGAATATTGGAGTGCGCTGCCTTTCCCTCTGGGGATCCTCCCAACCCAGGGGTCAAACCCAGGATTTCCGCATTACAGGCGGAGTCCTTACCATCTGAGACACCGAATACCTACTAAGATGAAGACAGGCATGTTTCAGTACTCACCGATTACATCCCGAGTTTTTAAACACTAAAGAAACTCTTGCATACATGCACAAAAAAACGCGAATTAAAATAGCTCACAGTAGATTTGTTCATAATGGCAAAAAAATTCAAAACAACTCCAAAGTCAATCAACAAATATATCAATTCTCTTGTGTATTCAGACCAAGAAATACTATACATGAAAAGAAATAACTACAGGTATAGCCAACATGGATGCATCTCAACAAGAAAAATATGGATTGAAATAAGTCACTGTGTATTAAAAGACATATAGAAGAATATTCACAGCAGCAGCACTCAGAATAGCTCGAAACTGCCCAAATATCCATTAATACCACCTGACCCAGCTGGCAGATCCTCCTCCCAGAAGCCTCTCTGGTCTCCAGAGTACCACTCTCTGGGTCTTTCTGCTATGCCTCCATACACTCTTCACTGCCCCCTCCACCTTCCCCAGACATCTCAACATCGGAAGTACCTACTGCTGAGACACGAAACCTTTTCTCTTTTCTATATCCGCTCCCTAGGAGAGCTCATCCTTTCCCATAACTTTATGTACCATTTACAAATTTATGATTTCAAGTTTTATCCAGGTCCAGCCCAGCTCTCTCCCCTGAACGGCACACTTGGATCGCCACTGTCTTTCTGACACTCCACCTTGATGTCTAACAGGCCTCTCAAATTTAATATTGCCAAAATCGATCTTCTCATTTTCCACCCCAAATCTGCTCCATCGGTAATTGTTCCCATGTCAGTTAACTACAGCTCCACCCTTTCAGCCGCTTAGGAAAAAAACCTGGAGTCACCTTTAACCCTTCTCTTTTTTGTCACAGCCCCATCTCCTGTGTAAGCAGATCCTGTGCAGCAAGCACGTGTCACCCTTCCACCACCGCGCCCTGGCCCACACTGCCCTCAGCAGCAACAGCTTCTTGAACGGTGCTGGGCTCCCTTCTCTGCCCCATGCTCACTACTCCCTCCCACAGTTCTGTTCTCAACATAGCAGCCAGAATGATCCTTAGGGAGTGGAAACCAGTTTACAGCATGCCTCTGCAGCAAACTCTCCAATGGCTGGTCCTCCAGCTCAGAGTACAAGCCAAGCAGCTATGAAGCCTCTGCATAATCTGCCTCCCGTTCACTCCCTCCATGGCCTCATCTCTCACAAGGCAGCAATTCTTGTTCCTTTTGTTCATCTCCAGTGCCTAAAAGAGTGCTTGGCACCTAACAGGGGCTCATTAAATAACTGCTGAATGAATGGAACCATTTAAGTGCTGAGAATTGTGCCTGGCACCTCATTATGGCTCAGTAATTAGCCATGATTACCATTATTTCCGAAGGGTTGATGTGATGGAAAGGACACTCACAGAAACTCATCTCTTAATTTCTGCTAGTTCAGAAAAGGGCCCAGCCAGGATATACCTACTTGCTAATTCCTCTTTGCTGGCAGCACTCCCCTCTTCTTCAGATGGTTCTGCAGCAGTCTCTTGGCTGGGCTCTTTAACTCTTTCATCAGTGAGAAGGCTGACGGCCTGGGTGATGTCACCATTACTGGCCTAAGAGGAGGGAAAAAAACAAATTTCAAAAGTCAAACATCACGGCATTTAAAATAAACAGCAAGTGAGTTTGGGGGTTATAACTCCTTACTATCCTGGTGTCATACTAAATCTAGATATAATTCTAGGATATACGGTAGGAAACGTGAAGCGATGCCATCACACTCCCAGGTACAGGAAGGGAGTGGCATGGGCTGATTCCCCACAACACGCAAACAAGAATGAAACCTCACTGCTTTGGATACTTCTCCTCCCAACTGCACAATGGCTAAGGCACGATGTATCAGACTCCAAATGAAGTCAGCCCCTACAATAAAGGTGCCAGTCAGTCATCATATTCTCTAGTGGTGACCATATTTCTATTTCGTTTTAACTTTTTAAACTTTCCTTAGGTAAAAATTCTAACGTATACAACAGAAGTGGGAACATATAACTGAATCCCAAGTGCCCATCACTTGACTTCGATAGTCACTGAGCCACAGTCAATCTTATTTTATCTCTTCTGCCTCCTCTCCCCCAGATATTCTGAAGCAAATCCTAAGCATCTTATTACATCATCATCATTCAACATTTCAGAATGTATCTTTAAAAAAATATACAACCCACAGTGTTATTCTCACACAAATCACCAGTTTAAACTGCCCTGACTCATTTATTTTTTAGTTTGAATCAGGATCCATAAAAGGTCCATACAGGGCAGTTAGTTGATATTTATCTCAAATCTCTGCAGAGTTCCCTGCACTGTCTCTTTCATCCTCAACTTTTTCTTGCTCTTATAATTTATAGGTTGAAGATACTGGGTCATTTGACCTCTAGAACTTCTGTCCCTATACATATGCACTTTCATTTTGGCATAAAAATAGCTTGGACTGACATAACTATGATATGAACAACTGTTTTAAAACCTGTTGACTCAAAGAGGCCTTGAAACTAACCTTCAGAGCTTCATGAAGAAAAGAAGGGTCCTGAATGCCTGTGATTTCTCTCAGTTGATTTAACAGCATTTGGCAGCTCTGTATTTCAGAAACAAAATGAACATAAGACATGTGTCAATCAGAAAGTAAACCGGGATACATGTAACGAAGAGACATGAACATCTAGGGTAAACAGGCTTGAGAATTGCATTTCTTACTTTAAGAAACCAACAAGCTCCAAGCAACAAGGTACTGACTGTCAGACACACTGTGAAATGTCAAATGTATTACTCTTTTAAAAGCTTAATCACAGAAAATGCTTTTGATACTTGTGGAAGAAATACAAGTGACAAGTAAAACTACAAATGCATAAAACATTTAAACGTAACATTCTAGCCTTAATGGACACTTAAAGTGCCTCCTGTTTCTCTGTGAGCAGTGCGTAAGTAGGTCACTATAAGGAGTCCAGGGAATTTGCATGGATGTGAAGATGTGCTATTTTAAGCTGCACTGCACATGCCATTTGTGTGTGTCATTTTTCACTGACAATAAGTTTCCGATCATGTAATTAACAAACACCAACAACGTCACATTTGAAACTTTAGGTCTGATTGATTAAAAAGAAGTATAGATAAAGCTGGAATTTTCTGAATTACAAATAAAATTCCAGAGAGAATAAAGTATGGAGTGTTTTCTCTTCACTAATCTGAATCATGGCAAAACCTTCCGTGCTATGAGATCAGTTTATAACCCCTTTCAGCCTCAAAGCCTTCACTAAGCATTTGGTCCTGTTTTGCACAAAGACAAAAGTTAACACAAAACACGTATTTACAAGTAAGCTCAACTTAAACGGTCGGCTGGCCCAAGTGAAGACACAGTGATCTTTCAGATGAATACTAAAAACGAAATAGTTCAAACTTAGTCCAGCCAGCAGAAATCTAATTTATACTATTCTTAAGGTTATCCTAGAATGAAGCCCCGAATCAACAGCTGATGTTGACCACTAACTATCTTTTGGTTAGTGCTGTGTCTCCAAGAGGCAGTCTAGTTCCCTGCCAGCTGTAAGAGAAACAGTATCCTCTGTTCTTCAACAGCTGAGGGCCCAATGCAACACTCAAGTATCACGAACTAGAAAAAACGAACTGAAACACCCCTGTGCAGTCCTCAGAAAAGCATCAACAGTCTTTCTGTTCTAGTCACAGGCCATGGTCATAGGCTCGAAATGGAACCCTACCCTGCTGAGCCCAGCAGTCCTGGAGGCTGGGCATCTGTCTCAGGCAGTCACTGCCTGGGCACTGGGAGAAGGACTTTTGCACTAAGAAGTGTCCAGAGCTAACCTTGGAAAACACTGAAAACACCCAGCATGTGATGTTTAGAAAAGTAATGCATCAAAAAGTCTGTTTTCAAATGAATCCTAATTCCGTGATCATACTGTGTTGCTGCTGCTGCTGCTAAGTCACTTCAGTCGTGTCTGACTCTGTGCGACCCCATAGAGGGCAGCCCACCAGGCTCCCCCGTCCCTGGGATTCTCCAGGCAAGAACACTGGAGTGGGTTGCCATTTCCTTCTCCAATGCATGAAAGGGAAAAGTGAAAGTGAAGTCGCTCAGTCGTGTCTGACTCTTCGCAAGCCCATGGTCTGCAGCCTACCAGGCTCCTCTGTCCATGGGATTTTCCAGGCAAGAGTACTGGAGTGCGGTGCCATTGCCTTCTCCAGATCATACTGTGTAAAAGTGTGCAAATCTATATAGCTCAATCATATCCAATTTTCTAAAAAGTCCAAAATGACGTATCCAAAAAAGGATGGAATAACAACTGCGAAGGGGAAATGGGTAGTGTATCAGCCTTGAACTGGAACCAAGGAGAGAAGAGTGGGATAGACAGACACACCTTCACCTCAGACCACTCAGTGTTTCAACAAAAGACAATGCCAGGTGGAATAACAGCTCACTCACACTGCTTACTTCCCACCAGGTGCTGTTCAAAGCACTTCAGAGGTATTAACTCATTTCTCTCTCAGAACAAACCTGTGAGAAACACACTGTGGCCGTCTGACAGAAGACTGAGGCACAGAGAGGTTGAGTAACTTACAGAAAGTTACTGCTAGTAAGGGTTGGAGCTGGGACTGGACCCCAGGCTGCCCGACCCCAGAGTCTGCACCCTAACCTCTATGCCATGCTGTATCTGAGAAGATGAAGAAAACAGGCAAAAAACGCCTACTTAATGCAAAACAATGCAAATATTTTATTCTTAAATTTTGACCTTGATCTTAGCAAGTTTCCTATTTTTATTGTAGCTGCCTTTATAGAAGCACAGTTTTGATTACTTAGTAGAACAATCAGTTCCAAATAAGCTACCATCAGGAGCTAGAGAGGTAAACACTAGAAGATACTGAATCTAAGGTGCCATCAGTTATAAAATGGTGTCACCAAAGAGAAAAACTGCTGCTCAACTATGACACAATACCTTCACGACAATCCTAGGAGACACATGACCTGGTCACATCAGCTTCTCGTAGCTCCAAAATGTCTCATTTATGTTGAGAAACACAAGTCACCCTGCTTCCAGGTGCATAGCCTGGCATGCATTAGGTAATTCTTTAGCATATTTCTCAGCAACAACATCAAAAAAGGCTTAAAACACCTACAGTATCTCCCTTTCTGAGGTCCCATGATGCATTCGATTGTAGTTTTGCAAGAAAATCTCAACTTGCAATCATTCCTCCAAAGACAAATATTTTACTTCACATAAAATCAAATCTGTACCCTGCTGTTCTGTTTCTATGCTTTTCTTCATAGTTTTTGTTTCACTGTTGAATCATAGTGTGATCTTTTTAAAGTCGTTTTAGACGGCAAGTAAACTAACCATGCAGTACCAACAGGGTGTGTAACCTGGCTGCCATGGTGGCAGGAACAGCTATGACCAAGCCCACATGTGTGTAGACCATAAAAACTACACCACATGGGCTATGTGGAGGATAGTAAATTAAGGAGCATCTCAATTTCAGAGATCTCAGAATGCCGAATAAGTGCTAATCAACGAAATATGGTATTCAAATGATAAGTACCTTACTAACCATTACATGTGGCCACAGGTTAAAGTCCCACTCCTCTGTCTCCACGCTGAAAGAGGTAGCAGCAGACATTAACACATCTAGAATACTCTCAGGAAAGGAAACTCAGGTTCCCTTTTTTTTAAAGCTATTGGGCAGAGATGACGACAACATAAAATCATTCTGTGCAGCTCCAAGAACAGTGTTATACTCATTTCATCTCCCTCAAGAACTCTGTGTGTGTGCTAAGTCACTTCAGTCTGACTCTGTGTGACCCTATGGACTGTAACTTGCTAGGCTCCTCTGTCCTTGGGGATTCTCCAGGCAAGAATATCGGAGTGGGCTGCTCTGCCTCCGCCAGGGGATCGTCCTGACCTGGGGACCAACCCGCATCTCCCACGTCTCCTGCACTGGCGGCAGGTTCTTGACCACTAGGGCCACCTGGGAAGCTCCATACTATTCAAGGACTCCAGCCCCTTACTATTCTCTGCCCTTTCTAACCTCCCATGCTGAGGGAACAAACGAGCCTGTAAAGGAATGGGACTTACTATCTTTACCTGCTATTTCTCCCCATGTAGACCTCTGTTTATATGTGAAATTCCTGCCTCCATAAAGACAAGAATCACACAACACACTACCTAATGTGAATTACCCACAGGACAGTGCTGTTCACAGTTGTAACCAACACTTATTGAACGCCTTTCTGTCAGGAACTTCGGATGCCTCATACATCATGTAATCCCTGAAACAACCCTAAAATAGTCAGGGATCATCTTCATTGTGCAAATTAGAAAACTACGGTTTATAAAATCAATTTTGTCATCAAATATCTTGATTAAATGATTCCTCAAAAATAACCATTAAGATTCTGAACAGCACATTTCACAAGGAATAAGCTATGCTATTGGCACACATGAACAAGTGCTATTACATGACTCAGTCCTATAAATATTTAGCTAAACCTAAACTCTCAGTGGCACCCACAACCCAAATCCTAATCAGGGCTTCCCGGGTACAGACAGTAAGGAATCCACTGCAATGTAGGAGACTCAGGTGCGATCCCTGGGCCAGGAAGATCCCCTGGAGTAGGAAAAGGCAACCCACTCCAGTATTCTTACCTGTACAATTCCATGGACAGAGGAGCCTGGTGGTATATCTGACATTTTAATTTTACAACAACAGACAAGCTAAGCTCATTGTGCATAGATAACTCACAGTTTCTCCTCAACTTCACACGAAATTGATTTAAATATTAACTTCACCATAACTATGATGCTACAAATAAAGCACACAGCCAACAAGAGACAAGACAAAGCCTGTGCTCTAGTCATAATGAAGTCAAATAACTGGCAAGAGCCAACAGGTCTGCATTTCCTTAACTAAATACAGATTATTTTCATAAAACAAAGAGCACTCTCTTTTCTTGCCCAGAGGCAGTAAAGAAAGACAGGCACACACAAATCTCTAGAAAGAGCTCAGCTACTCCATGGTTTTGGTGCAAAGCTTCTCTCTACTGAGGTTCTCTTACAGCAAAGATGGCAACTCACCTCATCATAAACAATAAACAGGATTATTTGCATGGTAAAAACATTAAGTTATCAAGTTTTATAATAAACAACTGACCTAATCCTACTGCAACTAAATTAAAACTCCTTGATGAGCAAACTACTGCGATTACTAATCTCACAATCTTCAAAATACCCAGTTTAGCACTGTGACAAGGGTGCTTTCTAGATGATTCCATTCCTTCAAACAGGAATGCTATTTTCACCATTCTGATGCACACATTTACTGATCTCGATTATCTATTTTTACAAGGACATTTCTAAATTTAAAGCTAAGTAATTGATAAATGCTACTTTATTCCAAAGAAATACCAAGGTGTGCCTAATAAAATTCTCTCCAAAGTCAAAGATCTGGTTTTCTAATTTTGAAATAAACCTTAAATATCCAAGGAAAGCAAAGGGTAACTCTAGGAGTCAAAGAAAATACACAGCAGCAACTCCAGAAACCCAGACTATATAACAGAGTCTTAGCACAGTCTGAGACTGCTGCTAACCTTTCCAACTTCCACGGAAAAAGTCCGCAAAAGCCCTGCTATTTTTTCAGTTTTTATTCCAGTAACAACTCTATGTTGGTACAATTTACTCATAACATGGAAATCTAAAGTGCCTCATGACTCCACAAATGACAAATAGCCATTTTTTTCTGGATAAAACTGAATCCCCTGAAATCGATAACTTATTTTAATGGTGCAAAACTTAGGTACATGATGAAAATCACTGTTTCAGTTCATCAACACTGGCTTAACGTTTTTAAAAAGCATTAAAAGCTTTTAAAAGTTAGTCAATCCTAAGTGGTTTAGAGGGGTATGAACTAATATTAAAAGCAAGGAAAAAGAACTAATCATTATTTACTCAAACTTTTTCATCTCTTTTGTCCACATTCACTGAGTAGAAAATTCTAACAGCACAAAATGATATAAAATGAAAGGGAAATTTCCCTGGTCCTTCCATCCAGTTCCATGTCCCAGGAGTAATCACTATTAATAGTTGCTGACATCTTTCAGCAACGGTCTATGCACACGAACGTCTTCTTTCATACTATACACGACGTCCTGCACCTTTTTTTCCCTTACTTTAGAATACACTAAGACAATATTTTTTCATTTCTTTAAATACATATATGCCTCAACCAAATACAGGAAACAGGTCCAGGAAACTAATATGACAAGGTCTTATGAAACGCATCTTCAAAAGTTTAAGAAAATGCCATTTAGCAATCTATTTGCTAAATGAGAAACTAAGAAAATACAGGAAAAGATATAGAAAGCAAGTTTACACACTTATAGTTTCAGAAACAAAATTCTATGTTATTATTAGATGGGCCTCAGTGTGTAGTTTCCATCTTTTATAAATAACAGGGACCAGAGAGGTGATGGAGAAGACAATGGCACCCCACTCCAGCACTCTTGCCTGGAAAATCCCATGGACGGAGGAGCCTGGTGGGCTGCAGTCCATGGGGTCGCTAGGAGTAGGACACGACTGAGCGACTTCACTTTCACTTTTCACTTTCATGCACTGGAGAAGGAAATGGCAACCCACTCCACTATTCTTGCCTGGAGAATCCCAAGGACAGGGGAGCCTGGTGGGCTGCCGTCTATGGGGTCGCACAGAGTCAGACACGACTGAAGCGACTTAGCAGCAGCAGCAGAGAGGTGATGTGGGATGGGATTATGAACAGTTCTAAATGTCAGGATGAGTTTAGACTTGATCTAATGAACAACATAAAATCATTACAGGCTCTTCAGCAGGGAAGAAATGTGAGGGGCAAAAAAGGCATTTTAAAGGGATTAATCTATCACATGTTAACAGCTAGTTTAAAAGTGGTTAAAATTAGGAAAAGAAAGCTTAACCATGAGTTACAGAGCTACTGAATAAACCAAAGATGATGAAAGCAGTTGGAAGCTGGTAGGAAAAATGGAATGGTAGAGTACGGTCTATGGGTTTTTCCAACGGCTCAGTGAGTAAAGAATACACCTGCAATGCTGGAGACATAGGAGATTCAGGTTCGATCCCTGGGTTGGGAAGATCCCCTGGAGGAGGAAATGGCAATCCACTCCAGAATTCTTGCTGATAAATCCAATGGACAGACGTGCCTGGCAGGCTACAGGCCATGGGGTCACAGGGATAGACACAATTGAGCGACTAAGCACTAAGAGTATACTCTGTACATCTCAAAGAGTGAAGAGATGAAGCTTAGTCAAGTATTTGAAAATGGATGCCTAAGAGAATGTGACTGACAAAGACATAAAAAGAAACCATAAAAAAAATAATGTAGTACACCATACTAACACAATGAAGGGGGGGGGGGGGCGGGAGTCATCTTGATCAATGCAGAAAAAATACAACACATTTGATGATATAAATAATTGGGAAACTAGGAAAAGAACGGCATTTTCTCAATGTGATGAAGGACCTGTATTTAAAAAAGAAACTCAGTTAACATCATGCACAGTAGTGCAAGACTGAAAGAGTCCCCCTTAAAATCAGTATTAATACAAAGAAGGCCATTTTCACCAATGTTATTCAACATTATACTAGAAGTTCTAGCCAGAACAATTAGGCAAGAAAAATAAATAAAAGACACCTACATGGGAAAGGAAAAAGCAAAACTATCTCTATTTACAGATGACATGATATATAAAACACCAAAAAAATCCACTAGAGCTAATAAATAAATTCAGCAAAGTTGAAGAGCATAGGATCTATAGAAAAAAATCAGCTGTGTTTCTATACAGTAACAGTGTACAATCTAAACAGGAAATTAACAATTCCATTCATTATAGTTTCCTAAAGAATAAAACACTTCAGAATAAATTTAACCAAGAAGGTGAAAGATCTGTATACTAAAAACTACATAACACTGAGAAAAAAAGTAAAGCAAACTTTCATAAATGGAAGAACATCCAAGGTAATGGACGGGAAGACCGTATTAAGGTTCTCCAGAAAAACAGAACCAACAGGGCGTGAGTGTGTGTGTGAAGAAATCCTGTGTTCATAGTTTCCAGTATATGTGAGTTAAGAAATTTATTATTACAAATTGGCTCTTGGGATTTTGGAAGCTGAGAAGTTCCAAGATCTACACTGGCTGGAGAACCAGCCAATGGAGTCATTTTAACCTGAGTTGGAAGCCTGAGAACCAGGAAAGCTGATATAACTTTCAGTCTGAGGGCAAGAGAAGACCTGCACCCAATTAGGTAGGTAATGTTTCCTCTTTACCAGCCTTTACTGTTTAGGCTTTCGGTAGCTGGGATGAGGTCCAAAGACATCAGAGAGAGCAATCAGCTTTATTCACCCTACTGATTCAAATGCTAATCTCATCCAGAAGCACCCTCACAGACATAACCAGAATGTTTGACAAAACGTCTGGACACCTCCTGGTCTAGTCAAGCTGACACATAAAATGAACCATCACAAAGACTTAATATTAATACGTTAATACTACCCAAAGTGATCTACAGATTCAATGCAATGTAAAAAAGATCAATTCCAATGACCATTTTTACAGAAATGCTGACCATATCCATATGAAATCCATATGGAATTTCACAAGACGCTGAATAGCCAAAACAATATTGAACAAAGAGGACTCACTCACACTCTAAGATTTCAAAAGTTACTGTGAAACTAGAGTAATCACGACAGTATAGTACTGGCATAAGGACAAGCAGATGGGCAAATGAATTGGAATTGGGAGTCCAGAAGAGAGTCATAATCTCTGGTCAACTGATTTTTAAGTTTTTTTAAAAATTCTATTATCTATTTATTGATTTAACTTCTGGCTGTGCTGGGTCTTCACTGCTGCACACAGGCCTTCTCTAGCTGCAGCAGGTGGGGGCTACTCCTCGTTGCAGCATGCAGGTTTCTCTCTGTGGTGGCTTCTCTTGCTGCAGGGCACGGCCTCTAGGCGCGGGGCCTCAGTAGTTGTGGCGCGTGGGCTTAGTTGCCCTGTGATCTATGGGATCTTCCAGGACCACAGATGGGACCTGTGTCCCCTGCACTGGCAGGCAGACAGTTAACAACTGGACAACCAGGTAAGTCCTGGTCAACTGATTTTTGATAAGGATGTCAAGACTATTTGATGGGGGGAAAAAAAGCCTCTTCAAAAAATGGCATTCAGGATGGTATAAGCATAAGATTGACAGTATTTAAGAGCAAAATTTGCAACAAGTACTAAAGTAGCCATAGAGATTTAATGTAAGGTTTACAGAACATCATAATAATGCACTATAGGTATGTGATGTGATAAATATCAGAAGAGCAAACATATTGTAATATATACACTTACCCAAGGAACATGATGTACACTTTATGTTTACACACTCCACAAACAAAAATGGTGGTAGAACAACTAGATATACACTTGAAAAAGAATAAAGTTTGACCCCTACTTCACACAATATTCAAAAACTAACTGAAAATGGATCAACATCTAAAGTAAAAGAGATAAAATTATAAAACTCTAACAAGAAAGTTAGAGGTAAATCTTCAGTATCTTGAATTTGACAATGGATTCTTTTTATATTATCCCCAAAGCACAAGTGACAGAAGAAAAAAATAGGTAAGTGGCATTTCATCAAAATTAAAAACTTTTATGCAACAAAGGACATTATCAAGAAAGTGAAATGACAACCTACAGGATGGGAGTAAATATTTTCAAAACATAAATCTGATAAGGGTCTAGTATTTCAGATTATATTAAAATTCTTACAATTCAAAAACCAAAGACAAATAAACCCAATTCAAAAACGGGAAAAGGACTGAAACAGACATTTCCCCAAAGAAGAGATACAAATGATCAATAAGCCTAAGAAAAGATGCTTAACAACAACTGCCATTAGGAAAATGCAAACCAAAACTAAATGAGATACCACATCATAGGCAAAGATGACTCCTATAAAACAAAGCAAAAATGGAAAATTACAAGTTTGGAGAGGATATGGAGAAACTGGAATCTTTGTGTGCTGCTGGTGGGAATGTAAAACAGTAAAGATGCTGTGGAAAAGTCTGACGGTTCTTCAAAACGTTATATATAGAATTACCCTATGAGCCAGCAATTCTACACTTAGGTATATACCCAAAATAATTGGAAGCAGGTATTCAAATATTTAGGGCTTTACATGTGGCTCAGTGGTAAAGAATCCACCTGCAATGCAGGAGACACAGGTTTGATCCCTGGGTCAGGGAGATGCCCTGGAGGAGAGCATGGCAGCCCACTCCAGTATTCTTGGCTGGAGAATCCCAAGGACAGAGGAGCCTGGTGGCTACAGACCACGGGGTTGCAAAGAGTCAGACATGACTGAAGTGACTTAGCATACACTCAAATATTTGGACATGAATGTTCACAGAAGTACTACTTGCAAAAGCCAAAAGGTGGGAAAAACTCCAATGTCCACCAATGGAAAAATTACATCTTACATCAGGTAAGATGTAACAGATATATCTGTTATTCAGTCACTCAGTCGAGTCCAATTCTTTGCAACCCCATGGACTGCAGCATGCCAGGCTCCCCTGTCCTTCACTATCTCCTGGAATTCACTCAAACTCCTGTCTATTCATGATGGCAATGCCATCCAACCCATCTCATTCTCTGCCGACCCCTTCTCCTCCTGTTTTCAATCTTTCCCAGCATCATAGTCTTTTCCAATGAGTCAGCTATTCACATCAGGTGGACAAAGTATTAGAGCTTCAGCATCAGTCCTTCCAATGAATATTCAGGGTTGATTTCCTTTAGGACTGACTGGTTTGATCTCTATGCTATCCGAGGGACTCTCAAGATCTTCTCCAGCACCACAGTTCAAAAGCATCAATTCTATCCAAGGGACTCTCAAGAGTCTTCTCTGGTACCATGGTGCAGAAGCATCAATCCTTCAGTGCTCAGTCTTTTTTACAGTCCAACTCTCACATCTGTACATGACTACTGAGGTTATTGATATTACTCCCGGCACTCTTGGTTCCAGTTTGTGTTTCATCCAGCCCGGCATTTCGCATGATGTACTCTTCATATAAGTTAAATAAGCAGGGTGACAATACAGAGCTTTGACATACTCCTTTCCCAATGTGGAACCAGTCCATTGTTTCATGTTTGGTTCTAGAGCTGAGTATCAGCCATTATTGAAAGGAATGAAGTACTGATACATGCTATAACTTGGATAAACTTCAATAAACTAAGTGAAAGACACAATACACAAAAGGTCACATATTATACGATTCCATTTACATGAACAATCAGAACAGGTAAAACGCAGAGACAGAAAGCAGATCAGTGTGGCCAGCGGGGAGAGTGGAGGGGAAATGGGGAGGGACTGCTTGGTAGAATTCGGTTTTCTTTTGGGGTGATAAAAATATTACGGACCCAGACAGAAGTGGTGGTTGTGCAATGTTGTGAATATACTAAATGTATACTTTATGTAATTTATATTATATGAATTTCACCTCAACTGAATAAAAACTGAGCTTTGCATATGTACATGCATACACACAACAAAAAAGAAAAAAGACACCAGGAAAGTACTAACTTGGGCAGGAATATTGGAAAAAGGAAATATTTTCTTAGGATATCTCAAATTTAACCTACCAACCATTATGTAGCAGCTGCTAGCATCTATTCACACAGATCTTTAATCTGGCTATGAATGTCTGGCATTTTGACCTCTGTTTTTATTAGAAAGCCTTGATGGTGGCAATAGCACCAGGTAGCCCCGACTGCACCACACATTAGCCTCTGGGTAAATTTCAACTTTCTTGAGCATCAATTTCTACAGCTGGAAAATAAAGTATACCATAAGCTTTGACAGCACAGGTGTGACTGTGAAATGAAGTAATGGGTACAGGAATTGTTATTAAAATGAAAAAATGAGTTTTTAAATGTAAAATACTGTGATCTGTCCATCTTAACAAAATTCATCTACAGATTATAGTAAAAATACTGATATCCTAGAAAAATAATTGCCTTTGCCAGGGTTTTAGTTTTATTACTTACTAGTTGGGTCACTTTGCAAATTCTGCTTCACACTAAATTTTATTTCATAGGTTTGCTATATGGGTTCAATGAGAAATATATGTTAAAGTGCTCCATAAATTGTCAAGGTAGTCAAAAAGTTTGGTTCTAGAGAGACATGTACTGCAGCAGGCAAAGTCAGAATGGCATGAAGTCTCACCTATGCCATGCTGCATGTGCTCAGTTGCTAAGCCATCTGACTCTCTGCCACCCTATGGACTGTAGCCTGTAGTCCCGCGAGGCTCCTCTGTCTGCGGGACTTTTCAGGCAAGAATACTGGAATGGGTAGCCATTACCTTCTTCAGGGGATCTTCCCGACCTAAGGCAGGAACGCTGCTTCTTCTGCCTTCATCTCCTGCATTCGCAGGCTGATTCTTTATCATTTGAGCCACCTGGGAAGCCCCTCAACCGTGCTACTTAGAATTTATTCTTGAGTGAGTCATTTTTTCAAATGCAATACAGAGACAGACTTTGGTTTAAAATTTTCTTATTAGGACCTTGTGAGTTATATTAATATCTGAGGCTGAGTTTTCCCACGGTAATAAGACATAATAATTCATACCTTATAGGGTTTTTATAAAGATTAAAAATGTACCAAAAACTGGCATATGGCAGATGCTCTAAGTATGTATTTACAGGGCTGGTATAGTAACTGTGGGAAAAGGAGTGAGGCAGCAAATGTTTATCTCAAGTAGAAATGCTCAAAAAGCATTTGGAAAAAGAGGAGTTGAAGTCGTCTGCAATTTGGGATCAGACATGCAGATCTGGAAGCAGTTAATAAAAGGACAGTAACAACAAAGAAAGCAAAGGTTCGCCCCTAGCAGAGAAGAAATGTAGAAAAGCCAGAAAAATAAAGGCCTCAGGGCCTTCCTTGGTGGTGCAGTGGCTGGGACTCTGAGCTTCCAATGCAAGCGGCCCAGGTTCCACCCCTGGTCAGAGAACTAGATCCCACATGCTGCACGTCACAACTAAAGATCCTGCGTGCAGCTAAGACCCAGAGCAGCCAAATACATACACACGTGCATACAAACACACACACATGAAGCACGGGGCCCAAAGGTCCCAGGGCAGAGGGCTCAGGAAGTACAGTAGCAGCAACACTGGGCACACTTACCAGGACACGGAACCAAAGCCTGAGGCCAGGGTTCTGCCACAGACTGTGATCACGAATAAATCAACTCCCTAAACCAGTTACTATATTTGCAAAACCAAGAAAGCTGTAGTAGGGGATTTCCCTGGTGATGCAGTGGATAAAAATCACCTGCCAATGCAGGGGACAGAGGTTTGATCCCTGGCTCAACAAGATCCCACATGCCACTGAGTAGCTAAGCCCGAGTGCCACAACTACTGAAGCCCTGGCACTCTAGGGCAAAGGTGCAGTATGGAATTCCTTGGTGGTCCAATGGTGAGGACTTGGCACTTTCACTGTTAAGGGCACAGATTCAATCCTTGGTTGGGAACTGCTGCTGCCGCTAAGTCGCTTCAGTCGTGTCCGACTGTGTGCGACCCAATAGACGGCACTGGAGTGGGTTGCCATTTCCTTCTCCAGTGCATGAAAGTGAAAAGTGAAAGTGAAGTCACTCAGTCGCGTCCGACTCTTCGTGACCCCATGGACTGCAGCCTTCCAGGCTCCTCCGTCCACGGGATTTTCCAGGCAAGAGTACTGGAGTGGGGTGCCATTGCCTTCTCCATGGTTGGGAACTAAGATCCTACAAACTTGTGCAGCACGACTCCATCCCTCCACACGAAAAAGAGAAAGCTGTAGTACATAAATTCAAACATCTTTTCCAGGGCTAGTTTTCATAAAAGTTATAAAATGATGTCATCAGTTCAGAACTGAGGGCTTACTGTGGTACATCTGTGATAAGACCATGGTGAATGATTCAAGAAAACACGCTGGAATTTTTTTTGTAAAAAGCAGTACAGTTGGTAATAACCAGCAACAAAATCAAGAGCCAAAATAACTATCAACCAAAAAGTGGCCATGAAAAATCATCACAAATCAAACCATGAAAATGGGACTTGAGAAAGAATTTGAATAAGCAAGGATGTAGAAAGAACTAGAACTAAAAGGTCACTGACCTGACCAGAAGGTGATTAGTCACTGGTCACCTCCAAGAGATCCATTTCACTTGCTACTAAAGCCTACTGCTGGCAAGGCTCTCGTTGGGTGCCCTCGGAGATGCTGATCACATAAAACCACTCACTGCCCTACAATCTAATCTTCTGTTGCCTGGTCAGCCTCTCTGTAGGCCTGTGGGCAATCAGCCCTCATCCTGCTGGAGCCTAAGTGATCCCCAGAGTCACCTGCTAACTGGGCTTTTGCAAAGTTGCTGCTGCACCTCAAGTAAAATCTGGGAACCAACTCACTTCAGCCTGGGGAGGGGGGGCCTCCTACCAGCCAAGAGCTAAACCTTGCCTAGGTCTGTATTTTTCAAATCATCCACAAGGAGCTGGAATTACATTGTAACTGGAAAACTGTTTTAGAGAAGAAACAGGTGGACTTACAAGAAAGTAAACAAAATGAAAGATAGTAAACAAAAATAAAGAACAAGGCAGAGACGATTTTGCTATTGTTGCTATTTTGTTTGAGGATTGAGGAGAAGTGTGCATAGCTGAAGGGAAAATGGGAATCCTTTGGAGCAGAAAATTGATCACTTTCACAAAGTTTATCACCCAGGGATCTTGTCAAAAAGCGATTCTGATTCTGCAGGTCTAGGGTGGAGGCCCAGACAGTGGTATGTTGATTTGTCCAGCCTACTTATTGCCTTAGTAGAAATATTTCAACTGAGATTTCAAGCTACTAACATGAGGTCATTGAACACAGAGTTGGGAAGAAATGTATACAGTCACCTGGAGAGGCAGTACAAGTACAAGCTGGCTCCAGCACACCCAAATTTCTACATTTCTGACAAACTCTTAGGTGATATGGATGCTACTGGTCCATGGACCATATCCTGAGTCTCAAAGATGCAGAAGGCAGTGAAGGTACCTGGGAATTAGGCTAGGATAAAGAAGATGAAAGAAAACTTAGGCGAATGAGGAGAAACATCATCTAAACCAGGGTTTCTTAAGCCCCATTGACATTTTGGGCCAGACAACTTCTTGTTTTGGGGAAGGGGGGGCTCTCTGTACACTGCAGGATATTTAGCAGCATTCTTGGCTTCCACTCACTAGATGACAGGAGTATTCTTCCCTAGGAGTCACAATCAAAAAGGTTTCTAGATACCACTGATTTAGATTCATCTCTAAAAGAGGGAAGAAGGGAAGAGTACATCTTCCACTAAGAGAAAAGATTCTGAAGGGGGGAGGACCCCAAGCATGAGATAGAGAGCTCTTTAGGTATCAGTTAGCTCATTCAAGTAGAAAGGAAGATAATCTATTGAGAAAGACTGCAATGAGAACTGAAAATTTAAAACGTCAGGAAGAGAGTTCTACAGACTAACAGGTTCTAACCCAAGACCATTGGTCCATCAACTAAGAAGTAGGATCAGAGATTTCTTGAGCTCTTGGGAGTTAGAAGTCCCTGGGTTCAACCTTGGCTGTACCCTTTACTAGGTAAGTAACCTTGTACAAATTATTTAACAAGAAATAAGAAAACTTCCTGAAGCTGTCCTAAGTACTGAGATAATATGTTAAGTTGTGAGCACAGTCTGGCATATAGTACATGATCAATCAAGGTTATCTACTACTACTATCAGCATCATTATTCTCCTTGAAAAATATGTTTCATCTGGCTATTGCTTTAAATTTCTTTGATGAAAGAAAACACATGGCAAGATCTTGCCTGGTGAGGTGTTACTTGTCAATGGGTTTTATAAATTTACTAAAAGTACTGTGTGAGTAGCAACTGTTTGTAGCTGGAGGCATGAGAGCTGTGGATGCCAACCAAGCACTCACTCACTGATGTTCCAAAAATTACAAGTAATGAGACAAAATAAAAGAGAGTGTAAAACCAATAAATCAAAAGGCGGCACTAAATTTTCTCAGAAACAGGTTTTCATAGGGCTTCCGTTAGCAGGACACACATGTGATGAGCCTTAGTATAGCTGCCAAGGTTGACAGGTTTGTAAGAGCCAATCTGACTTCAAATTACTTGTCCTACTGAGGTAGGAGACAGTGGGTCTCTGGGCCGGACACCTGGTGGTTGTTAAGTGGAGTAAAACTAAGCCTTTGTTCTCAACCAGACACTCGAAGGACAAAGCTAGTGGTAAAAGCTGAGTGCTGCTGAAGCAGAGATAAAGTGCCCGCTCCTGAGGTCAAGGAAGACTTCCCTGTCTGCACATGAGAAGGAATGCTTTTGGGGGTTGAAAAGGGAGGGGACCCCACTCCATAGTAAGTGTGGACATGCACCCACAGGCCTCTACAGTGGGAACTGTCTCAGCAAAAAGTTGCACACGCATCTTGGGCAGGATCCATGGGCCAGTCAGGCATGGACAGAGAAACAAGATAATCGGTCAGAGGTAAACAAAGACCTGGAAGGACAGTCCTACATAAATGATTTACATCACCTCCTCCTCATCCGGGACGGCCGCACATCTCTCTGGGCGTGTCTCTGAATGCCTGCGCTCCTCTGCAGGTGTGCGTCCCTGCCTGACTTCTGACTTATGGCACCGCTCCTCATTAGGGAGGATGCCCACACGCTGTCCGGTGTGTATCTCCACCCTGATTCTGAGCTGGATAAACAAGCGCTTTTCCTGTGAGCTCTCCCATATATTGTGCTGTGTCTCTAATAATAAACTTTGTATCTGTTTTTATATGTTTTGCCTCCTTGAAATATTCTTGCTTCAAACAGGGCCAAGAGCCAGCGCCACTTTGACTCTAGCCTCTAGCCCTTGGTGGTCCAGTGGCTAGGACTCTTGGTTTTCATCCAGGTTGCTGCTAAGTCACTTCAGTCGTGTCCGACTCTGTGTGACCCCATAGACGGCAGCCACCAGGCTCCCCCATCCCTGGGATTCTCCAGGCAAGAACACTGGAGTGGGTTGCCATTTCCTTCTCCAATGCAGGAAAGTGAAAAGTGAAAGTGAAGTCACTCAGTCGTGTCCAACTCTTCGCGACCCCATGGACTGCAGCCTACCAGGCTCCTCCATCCATGGGATTTTCCAGGCAAGAGTACTGGAGTGGGGTGCCATTGCCATCCAGGTTACCCAGGTTTAATTCCTAAGCAGAGAACTAAGATCTCTCTTCAGGACTGCTCAATGCTGTCCCTCCGAGAGCACTACAGTAACAGTAAACGCTGCTGCTGGGTTTTCATCTAAGTCAAGAACTGATTTAAATGGTGCATGCTAACTCGCTTCAGTCTCGTCTGACTCTTTGCGATCCCATGGACTGTAGCCCGCCGGGCTCCTCTGTCCATGAGATTCTCCAGGCAAGAATACTGGAGTGGGCTGTCATGCTCTCCTCCAGGGAATTTTCCCAACCCAGGGATCGAACCTGCATCTCTCAAGTCTCCTGCATTAGCAGGTGGATTCTTTACCACTAGCACCACCTGGGAAGCTGCGATTTAAATGGTACCTACCTCTTTTAGACTCAAATGCAGACTGAGAACAGATTTCAAGAGTACTGCGTTTTCGTCCCACTCAAGTTCTTTGAGGCTATAACAGATTCTGCCTGTACCATGTACGCTGACCAATAAGGGAAAGGAAGCACTCTAAGTTTTAAATAGCTGCTGAGTGTCAGGGGAGGAGAGCTCCCCTCAATTAGAACAATTCAAGATCCTTTAAGGACAATAAAGAATTGCTTCACAGAATTTAAAATAGAGTTCATTCTAACATGAAACTTAAGATGAAGAAAATACCAAAATTTTTCCTCTGAGATGGGAAAGGTACTTCTCATATAAGACTCCTGCATTCTAGCCTGCTAACTTCAGGCATTTTACATTAGAAAAAACCAAAAGGGCAAACATTATCAAGCATTCCAAGCTTATCATCTGTCTGTATGGGGCGAATCGCTGGGAAGAACAGTAAATGTCACCACTCTGCAGGTTGCCAGGAATCAGGTCCTCCAGCCAGCCACAGCCACTGGAGTTCCAAAGCTTTCCAAAAATAGCTATGACTTATATACAAGTGTTCATAAAACACCTCACACATGAACGTTTAAACCGAGAAGGCTGAGACAGTGGTCATCTCTCAAACTGCGGCAGAGGTAAATGCAGTTGCTGCTGACCAAAAGGCACATGGTCTCAGCCAACAAATTTAAATATGACTTGCTCTCCCTTAAAATAACATGACGATCTCAAAACTAAGATTTTCCCACCTGCTTTTAAGTCACTGTCCTTTAAACAAACAGAACTGATTTGTGAAACGAGAGAAAATCCTGACTCACATTCCAAGGGTCATTTGTAAACGCCTAACAATATTTCTATTAGAAATCAGCACATGAAACACCATTTGCCTACTTTCATTTTAGAGCCCAGGACCTGGAGGTATCTTTTACTACAGGAATTTAAAAAGGAAGTGCGGTCACTTTATACTCCATTGGTCTCTTGAGTGTCCGAAGAGGGGGGGAAAAGGAGGCGTAAAAGGTTTCTCACATGGAGGTATCTGACAGCTCTGTACTGTAAATAGATAGTTTATGAAATTCCTCACTTCCAAACTCGCATTTAAATACTTCCCATTCTGTCTTGAAAAAGTGCACCACTTGACGGGTGACAGGGTAGTGTTAAGTTAGAACATTCCAAAGTAACATTAGAAGACATTCTCAAATTGCCCACTTCCCAAGGTTTTTTTTTTTTCCACAGACATTAGCCTTTTTTCTCTCAAACCAGTGTTCTTTTCCTCTCACCTTCTTAGCCCAGAAACCCCTGTATTGATTTCAATCTTCTTAGATACTAGGACTAGGAAAGCATTATCAGCATACCTTCTATTCATCACGGTGTTCCTCCCCCTTCCTTAAAAATCTACAGTGATGAATGCAGTAACTGGGGAGGCTGCTTTCTGCTTAAAAATATGGGGGGTGGGGAGGGAAATGTAGAAGGTAGGAAGTGGTAACAAGGACCCTTGGTCTTTCACACGGTGTAGATAAAATCCTCGCTTTAACTTAGATAACTTCGGTCTGCTTTAGACTCTTAAAACAGCACTGCCCTAAAACGGATTCGGGGAAAAAAAAAAAAAAATCCAGCAAAGCTGCCCCTTTCCGAAGTTTCGCGGGGGCCAGGAGCGCTCTCTTTAGAGATCCCTGATGCAGACAGCAGCCCACGTCCAGCCCTTTATTTTTGATATCCCAAATTAGCTAATCTCCCTCGAACTTCAGCCCGTCTCTGGACCCCAAGAAGAGTCCTCAATCTCTGCGAGCGAGCCTTGCAGAGACTTCAGCTTCCTCCCGGAGCCCCAGTGCTCACCCCGGCCGGAGCGCTGCCCTCGCCCCCGCCGGGCCCGGGCGCCCTCCGCAGCCCCGCGCCCCATCTCCGCAGGCCCGCCCGCCTGCGCCCCGCGCGGCTCCCGCCTGGGCCCCGCACCCCTACCCCGTGGGACCCGGAGCCCGCCCCCCGGTTCGCGTTCGCCGCCGCGAGGCCCACCGAGCCGTGGCGGTCGGTCGCTCCGGCCGCGTCGTCCTGCTGCAGCTCCGCAGTCATGGCCGAGACGCCCCTCCGTGGGTCACCCTCCTCCCGCCGCCGCCGCCGCCGGCCCAGCCTCGCCGGAGGAGGAGGAGGAGGTGA
The DNA here is from genome assembly GCF_003369695.1 of Bos indicus x Bos taurus. Taxonomy (NCBI): domain Eukaryota; kingdom Metazoa; phylum Chordata; class Mammalia; order Artiodactyla; family Bovidae; genus Bos; species Bos indicus x Bos taurus. Next base: position 59,905,907 of record NC_040090.1, on the reverse strand, counting down.
AGGAGGAGGCCCCGCCTCCGCCCTCCACCCCACTCGAGCCCCGCCTCCGCCCCGCCGCACGCCGGAGGCTCAGCCCACACGCTCTGCCCCCGGCCTGCGCGCGCACGCGAGGCGCGCGGCCGCGGGCCGAGCTGCTTTGCGTGCTCCCGCGTACGCCGGGCTCTGACCCCGCGCAGGCCACGTGACCCCGGCCCCGCCCGTGCCTAACGGTCAGCTTTTACGTCCGTCGGGCGGTCTGCGGCCCGGAAGTGGTGGTGCCGATCCGGGACCCTCCTTTCCCAAGTCTCTTTCTCCGGTGTCGGCCCTCAAAACCTCCTCATTTTTCGGACTCACCGCCGGCTCAAGACTCCTCACAGACGAGTTAAAGCTACTCGCTGTTTTGGGAACCTGTCTTAGGGAACGGGTAATAGAGGATGCCCTACCTCACTGGAGTCGTTTCCAAGTCCAGTGACGCGAAAAAATGCTTCGTCCTGAAGAAAAGGGAAGATTGAGACTCGACGGAGTGGGCAGACGTCCAAATAACTAACTGAACGGACCAGAACTTGTGTTCACTGATGATTGGGGAGGTACCCTGACACCGACCTGGGCCTGGGGAGCAAGAATCGCCACATTGTCCCATTTTAGATTTTCTGACGTTCAAACTAAAATTTCATAGTATTTTGTTAAGCTTGAGCCGGATACATATGATGGCATATAAAGAGCTAAGGTGCCCTCAATTTATTTTCAACAATTTGGTGGAAATGGTAACTGCTAAACCCCACTTCACATTCAAATGTACCACTTGGCTGTTCCAAATCTGTGTGGAGGCTGGGTAGGGAAGGATCTCTTTTAGGGCGTACAGCTGATATCGTTGCCCTGGTCAAAGCCCTTGGGCAGCACCTTCAGTGTGAATTTTATGTGGATGGTGGCCTTTCCTGTGCCCCTGGCATTGTTGTCCATGTGATTGTGATGTTTCACCTGTAGGCCTTCCTAGTCTGCATGTGAGCAGTTTGAGGCAAAAGGAAACAGGTACAGAGCAGGTGCGTCTCCCATGGGAGACCCGATTATTCTCGGGAGCCTGGGCCATGACTGTTGCTACTTCCTTCACCTGGAGCCCTTGCCTGGCAGGTCGGGTGTGTATTTATGTCTGATGGTTGTAGGACTTTTTATGCTTGTGGCTTTGTCTTTTTTTTTTTTTTCCTCATGTGTAATCCTGTGTTCCTGGCCTCAACTTGGAGAGGACGGAGTCATTGCAAAACAAACTGATTTCTCAGTCCAGTTGATTTGCAGCGTTGTGTACTTATACATTGCTCCTAGAGCAGCTCCTATGTGCCTTTGCAATTTTTAGGAAATTGCTTATTTAATGTGTTTAAATGAGCTGGAAACTCATAAATCTTGTTAATATTTCCTTAAAAGACCACCAGAGATCTGTACTCCTATATCTGAAAGATGTATGTACAACCGTTTGGTAAATAGAGGTCTCTTGAGTTTTGAGTAAACGTTTTTCTGCTATATGGTTCTAAACAGTGCTCCGAATGTAATAAATCTGATAGAATCTGAGAGCTGTATATGTGGTAAATCCTCTTAGCCCCCTTGGGTTTAACTACCGCCTGATCCCAGACATGGTGATCAGCTAGAGACATCCTGTCCAACCAGAGTATTTAATGACCACTGTATATCATTGCTTTGCCATGAGTTGTCAATCTTTATGGTGATCATATATCAAAAGTAGGTATCTTGGAAAGTGCTGTCACTACAGAAAACCCCTTCTCATTTTCCCTTAAACCCATACTTGAAGCTCCAGATTAATTGCATTATTAGTTGATAATCCTCAAGAATATTCAGAAAAAAAAAGAAATAATAACAAGCAATAGCAAATACTTGTTTAAAAAGGGCATCATTTCCAGAGTATTTTCCCAAAGGAAAAAATTGAAAAAAAATGTTCCTTTCCTGGAAAAGTTTTTGTCCCAATGCTGAATTATTTTCTGAATCAGTGGATTTATACTTCTGCTTCTGATTTACCTCAATTCCAAGGGTATAGTTTCTTTTAATAAAATGATCCCACTTCGGTGTTACTGAATACTAGTTTGGAGCTTGTGTGGGCTAAATGAGAATGAAGGGGAAATGTTAGAATAAGAAAAGCGAAAAGGAAACAAAGACGTTTACATATATTTCATCTCTGCTTCACCCTGTGAATAGTTTTGCCACTGGCTTCAGAGCAACTGGATTTGAAAGCTGCTGGCTGAGGCTGATTGACAGGTGTGAATGTTTTTTGAGCTATGAATTCCTTTCCTGGAATGATCTGGTCGGGAATGTCCTTAAGAGCCAGCTTCTCAGCAGTTAGGAAATGGTCTTTCTTACTATGGAGGAAAGAATATGGATATTTCTGTTACAACCCCTAGATAAAAGAGTTGGATGATGTATAAGGTTAAATATAGATGTTAAAAAATATTTGAGGAAAGGCTTTCATTTTGCCAGTCAATAAATGGGTTTCCAACCTTTGTGAAATGTATACTGTAGGCAGTGTAGTTTGTGGAGAAGTGAAACAACTTTCAGTGAAATTAATGAGTTCATTTTATAATAATTTGAGAAGTATTTGGTTTTGGTTCAAAATAACATCAAATTTCCTTCTTTTTGTATCTCTAGAAAAGACAGAGAAACACTTTTTAAAAAAGCTTCTAAAATCTATTTTCATGAAATTTATGAAAACCTTAAACTCTTGGGATTCAGTTTTTCTTTTATAAGAAAGTAAAAACAACTTTAGCCTCCAGATAAAAAGATAAAAATAGACAACTAGAAATAAGCCCATTTTTGCAAACTTCAGTTTTGACAGCATTGTAACCCAGTGGGGATAAGATGGATTTTAAATAAATAGTCCTCATTTCTTCATATAAAAGTTAGTTTTGGACTCTTAGGTTATAAACAAACGTAATCAAAGGTTAAATATAAAAAAGCAAAATTTAAAACTTATGAAACATTTCATTGGAAAATCTCTATTCTTAAGGCATGGGGAACTTTCTTAAATCAGAGACAAAAGCATAGTCCATAAAAGAAAAGATTGATAGCTTAAATGTATTAAAATTAAGAATTTCTTATCATCAAAAAGTACCACAGGAAAAATGAAGATACCAACAAACTGGGAAAAATATTTACAACACATATAATTGATAACATATTGGTCCCTAGGACAAATCTCTAGTTTCATTTGACATGATTAACATATTGGGCCTGGTAATTCTTTACTGTGGAGACTGTGCTTTATAGGATGTTTTAGCATCATCTCTGATCTCAACCTGTTACATGCTTCCCCTGCCAAGTTGTGTGACCATTAAAAATGTCTCCAGACATTGCCAAATGTTTCCTAAGGGGCAATTTCTCCTCCATTTGAGAATCACATATTTAAACTACATGAAAAATGATATGTCAGACAAAGACAAATATTCTACATAATGTGGAATCTAAAATATAAATGAATGAATATGACAAAACAAACAGATTCAGATATAGAGAACAAATCTAGTGTTGCCAGTGGAGAGAGGGAAGAAAAGAGGGGCAAGATAGGGGTAGGGGATTAAGAGAGAACACTATGTATAAAATAAATAAGCAATAAGGATATATTATACAACAGATTCTTGAACATTTTTACCAAAATATATGTACAAAAATGTTGATAACACTTTGAACAGCAGGCAAAACAGGAAACAACCTAAATAAATCAACGGTATATAAGTATATAAATTGCTCAAATCTTGTATAGACATTCAGTGGAACATCATACAACATCAAAAAGGAATGAATGATAGCCATGCAATAACATGAATGAAGCTCAGGATCATGGTCTTGTGGGATGAAAAGCAAAGCACAGACGATGACATACAGTATAACTCCATTTATACAAATTTTTTAAATGTTAATATTTTGTCTATGGAGACAAACATGATTAAACTACAAATAAAAGCAAGAACACTATAAACCCAAAATTCAGAATAGAAGCTGTGACAGAAGTGATGGGATGGAGAAGAATCATATAAGGACCTTCAAAGATACTGATAATGTTCTATTTTCATAAGTCAGGTGGTAGATACATGAGTATTCATTAAATCATTTTATATGTGTTCTATAACAACGAAAGATCAGAACTACACTCATCAAAAAATAAAGCTTAAAAGCAAACCATCCTCATTCTCTAATAGCATTTCTGTGGTCCTCACAAAACTGACAAAAATCTCAAATTTACAGAAAATAAAACTATTATGTGATTGATAAGGCAGTCTTGCCTAATAAGTAGAAATTGTAAGTTGACTATCTTCAAGATAAACAAAAATTACCATTCCATTTTATGTAGGATGTGCCAAAAATCCAGATTATAGATTTTAGCAAGTCTACATTGTAAAATATTTTCCCTTTTAGCTCCTAGCTCTTTGCAAAAGACGTCTGTGGGTTGACCAAAAAACAAAACACACAGGTGCAGTTGAGAATTGTGTTTAATTCTGTAGCTTTAATGATGGGTATAGCCTAGGATACAGCCATGTTCTGAGGAATTGTTCCAAGGACGTAAGGGAAAAGGATATATAGGAATTTTTGCAAAAAGGAAAAAGTAGTCAAGCATTGAAAGATTACTGCTAATCACAAAAAAAGACATCTCAAGATGATTTTAGTATTTTTCTATGTAGGAAAGATGTAAGAGTCTGGGCTTAACTGAAATTATTCCTTTGATATACATCTTATCAACAACCTCAGATATGCAGATGTACTGGTCTAATGGCAGAAAGTGAAGTACTAAATTGCCCCTTGATGAGGGTGAAAGAGGAGAGTGAAAAAGCTGGCTTGAAAGTCAGCATTCAAAAAACTAAGATCATGGCACCCAGTCCCATCACTGCATGGCAAATAGAAGAGGAAAAAGTGGAAGCAGTGACATTTTATTTTCTTGGGCTCCAGAATCATTGTGGATCATGACTACAGCCATGAAATTAAGACACTTGCTCCTTGGAAGGAAAGCTATGACAAGCCTAGACTATATTATAAAAGCAGAGACATCACTTTGCTGACAAATGTCCATATAGTCAAAGCTATGATTTTTCCAGTAGTCATGTACAGATGTGAGAGTTGGACCATGACGACTGAGCACCAAAAAACATGCTTTCCAATTGTGGTGCTGTAGAAGACTCTTTTAGAGTCCCTTGGACTGTAAGGAGATTGAACCAGTCAATCCTAAAGGAAATCAACCCTGAATAGTCTTTGGAAGGACTGGTGCTAGAGCTGAAGCACCAGTACTTTGGCCACCTGATGCAAAGAGCCGACTCATTAGAAAGACCCCAGGAAATGATGCTAGGACACATTGAAGGCAGAAAGAGAAGGGGGCGGCAGAGATTGAGATAGATAGTATCACCGACTCACTCAGTGGACATGAATTTGAGCAAACTCTGGAAATGGTGGAGGAGTGAAGAGCCTGGTGTGCTACAGTCCATGGGGTCACAGGTCAAACACCATTTAGTGACTTAACAACAACATGTGTGCTATCAAGGGTCAGAATCTTTTCTCTGCCTAAAATTCCCCTCAGGGCACAACAGGTGGCTTTATGGCTGCTACATACTTTGTTTACTGAAATGGCAGGCGGGACCTACTTTGTCCACATGTGTCATAGTTGGGACCTTGCTTCAAAAACAAAAACATGACTTGGGATAAAAACCAGAAAGCTACCACCCAGGAAAAGCAAATAGAAACTTCTATAATGCAGCGAGTACTGTGACATAAATTTGGGCCCCAGGTGACTTAATTTTTTTTCACTCAGGATCACTATTAAAGTAAAAAATATTCCTCCTCAAAATATCAGAATGGAAAGAATGGATGAGGCAGAAGTGACATATAAATTTTGCTTTTTTTTTAATGATCAGATACTTGACTCTTGAAGTGGGGGGGGTTTTTAGAGGAAGTGATAGCTAACTTTACTGAGCACTATGGACTAGGTGATGTTCTGAGTGCTTTGCGTGTGTTACTCATTTCGTCCTCCCAAGTAAGTTCGATTGTTTTTTTTTAATACCTGCTTCACAAGTGAGTATAAACCACCACAGAAAGGTTTATTTGCCCAAGGACTCTACTAATAAAGGTAGAGACAGGATTCTAAGCTAAGCAATCTCTTTCTCTCTCTATAGCCTGAGGTGAGATATAAAGATTCTGGTTTAGAGAAACCCTAGCTGCGCAAGATGAACAATTAAGAGAACAAAAAGCCTTCAAAGACTTCTCTGAGGAGGTGCTATTTGAGTTGAGAAAGACAATGGGGATTTTGGCACGCAGAAGACCATTTACTGTTGGGGTGACCACAGGTCCCAGATTGCTGGTGCAATTCTAATTTAACCCTATTTTCCAAGCATGATTGTTAGTAGCTCCACCTTTCTCAAATGTATAGGTTTGGGTGATAAATTATATATTCTATCTATTTATGGAGCATTTTAACCTGAATTTAACCAGTGATCCTAGGGAATCTTAACCATAGTATTTCCCGAAGTATTTCTGAGCGAGTATCATTCACAGCTAGAAGGAATAGAGAGTAGCCTGCTGCTGCTGCTAAGTCACTTCAGTTGTGTCCGACTGTGCGACCCCATAGATGGCAGCTCACTGGGCTCCCCCATCCCTGGGATTCTCCAGGCAAGAACACTGGAGTGGGTTGCCATTTCCTTCTCCAATGCATGAAAGTGAAAAGTGAAAGTGAAGTCGCTCAGTTATGTCCGACTCTTTGCGACCCCATGGACTGCAGCCCACCAGGCTCCTCTGTCCATGGGATTTTCCAGGCAAGAGTACTGGAATGGGGTGCCATCGCTTTCTCCGGAGGGTAGCCTAGAGTGAGTGAATTCCCTGCCTGGAGTCCCATGCCCTTAAGGGGCTGTAACTCTTTCACTTTTGTAAGCTAACCTTTATTGGCAAGGGCTAGATGGCCTCAAGGCCAGCCCCGAAGAGATGGAGACATTGTGGAGTTGGGGAGAGGGTGGATAAATAAATGGTCTCTGCCTCAGGGGTAAAAGCTAAGGGCAGAAATTAAATGGGGCTTTCAGCCCCAGGGGTTCACTGGTGGCTCAGACAGTAAGGAATCTGCCTGCAATGCAGAACACCTGGGTTTGATCCCTGCGTCAGGAAAACCCCCTGGAGGAGGGCATGACAACCTGTTCCAGTATTCTTGCCTGGAGAATCCCATGGACTGAGGAGCTTGGAGGGCTACAGTTCATAGGGTCACAAAGAGTCGGACACAAGTGAGCAACTAACACTTTTTAGCTCCCATTGGAGAGGAAAGTTTAGAATTTCAGACCTGAGGAGGCAAAGGTGAGAACACTGGAAGCTCTGAAACAATTATTTGTTGTACTTATTGTCTCTAACACTTCTCCAGAGTAATCCCCAGCAAGCAGCTTAAAACTAAAGGAACAGGGTGCTGAATAGACTGGAACCCAGCTGTTTTTGTGAGAAACTGCAGCACTATAGAATGGGTGTCAGTGGCTTCAGGGAGTTCACGTATTGTCTTCCTGAGGCCACCAGATTAGAGAGATGGTCTCTGCAAATCAAGGAGCTCTTGTACCAAGGAGTAAAAAGCTTTGGGAAAGTATTTCCGTTTAAGATTGTTAGTCATGTTGGGACTTTAGTGGTCCTCAGGTTAAGAATCTGCCTTCCAGTGCAAGGGATGCAAGTTCAGTCCCTCGTCAGAGAACTAAGAGTCCACATGCCAGGGGGTAACTAGGCTAGTGTGCCAGAAGTAGAGAGCCCGCCCATGCAGGCAAAATTAAAAATAAAATAGTCAGTCTTGTTATTTGAAGAAGAGGATTCTCAATTTTTGTGCCCTCAACTTCATGAAAAGATGAGCAGTGATCCTAGTAACTTATTTTATGCTAAATCGTTATTTTGATGGCAAGTCAAGGAGAATGGGCAGAGGGCAAACCAACGCTGTGATTTGTTTCTCAGTGAGTGGGTTCTGAGCTCATCTGATGAACATGAAAATACTGTGACATGAACTGACACTTGAAAAAGTTTTTGTTTTTACAAATGCTAAATATGCATTGTTCAAACTAGATAGGGTAAAGAGCCCCTACTCCATTAGCCTGCAGACATTACTGAGTAAGTCTGCACAATCAGAGCAGATTCTAGAGATTTCCTGAAGCAGAAGTTTGTTAGAGTGACATTTGTGTTTCCTTTCTTGGTTAGCTGTATTTAGTCATGCTAGAAAAACTATGGTACATCTTATGCCTTTTCCATTCTCGTTCACGTGTTAGCTGGGAATCTCTATTGGTAAAATCTAAAAAACTGAACAATTCAAGGATAAGATATCTTTATCTTAAACTAACCTACTAGAGCTATTGTCTCTTTTACAAATGACATTAAAAGTAGTTTTATTTTTCTCACCAAAGAATTTATATTTTAAATTTTTACTTATAGTTCTTATCTATTTTTACTTTCAGGTTTAAAAAATTAATAATAATGAATCATTATTTTATGATTATGTTCAGTTCACAGAAAGTGATACTTTCCTTCTGTATTACTGATAGAGAGTTGACCTTTTTTTTTTTTTTAGCTGCACTGGCTCCTCTTTGCTGCCTGCAGGCTTTCTCTGGTTGCAGTGAGCCGGGGCCTCTCTCCAGTTGCAGTGCATCAGCTGCTCACTGTGGTCGCTTCCGTTAGGGAGAACAGACTCTAGGCTTTAGGAACACGGTCTCTGGAGTTGTGCTGCATGACTTAGTTGCCCTATGGCACGTGGGATCTTCCTGGACCAGAGATCCAACCTGTGTCTCTTGCATTGGCAGATGGATTCTTAACCACTGAACCACTAGGGAAGTCCTTGACTTTTAAAATAAACGTAAATAAAAGTGTAGCAATCAAGAGTACTGCTTTTGACACGGAGGAATAAAATCTTAACAAACCTACCCTCCAACAGATAACAACTATAAACTCTGGACAAAAACCAACCACTTGAAGGATCTGAGCATTAAATATAGGTCTTGAAATCAAAACGTGGAAGTTCTGAGAAAGGGTGTGTGCCCCATTAGGCAGCATTATCCTAACAACAGGCTATAATTTCAGCATGACACAGGGTGGTTGAAGCAATTATAGAAAGCCAATCAGATTTCTGGACTGATGAACCATAAACCAGAGCTTGGGATATTTAAATACAGCCACTCAAAAGCGAGAAAGGGAATTGTGAGAAGGAGCAAAGTAGAGTAGAGCATTCTTGGGTTCTTGTGTAGACTCTGCCCAAGTCTCTGGCTGACTCTTCTCCCATAGACACAAAGTGCCTCAAAAAGGACAAAAAAAAATCAGCTGAGCTTTGAGCTGTTACCCACCCTAGAAGAAATAGTTTAAAGTTTGAATATAACCAAATTAATTTCACTGCTAAAACAAAAACGTTAACACACACACATACACATCTTTTCTTCCTTTTAGATGTAACAGAATCTAGTCTGAACAAAATAATAATGTGCAGCATACAATAAAAAAGTACTAGATACATAAAGAACCAGGAAAATGTGACCCATTCTCAAAAGACAGTCAGTTCAGATCAAGATGTTAGAATTATCAGATAAATGTTCAATGAAGTAAAGGAAAACAAACGTAATAAATAAAAAATTAGAAAACCCCAACAGATAGCAAAATATAAACAAGACCAAAATGAAAAATTTAGAATTTAAAACATTCAGTATTTGAAATAAAAGAGTAACTGAATTGGCTTTATAACATGCTACGTATTTATGTAAAGGAAAAATATAATATTTTGTTATAGTGTAAATAATACGTGTAGATCGAATACATATGACAATAACAGGAGCTAATAAATTGAACTAAGTGATTACAAAGTTACTACATTTCATGGGAAGAAACAGTTCTAACTCTAAAAGTGGACTGTGGAAAGTTAAGAATGGATATTTTAATCCCTAGTACAATCACTAAGAAAATTAAGTAAAAGGTACAGCTAAAATGTTAATTGTTATTCAGTTGCTCAGTCATGTCCCACTTTGTGACCCCATGGACTGCAGCATGCCAGGCCTCCCTGTCCCTCACCATCTCCCGGAGTTTGCCCAAGTTCATGTCCACTGCATTGGTGATACCATCCAGCCATCTCATCCTCTGACACCCTCTTCTGCCCTCAGTCTTTCCCAGCATCAGAGACTTTTCCAATGAGTTGGCTGTTCAAATCAGGAGACCAAAATGCTGGAGCTTCAGCTTCAGCATCAGTCCTTCCAATGAGTATTCAGGGAAGATTTCCTTTAAGATTGACTGGTTTAATCTTGTTGTCCAAGGGACTTTTAGGAGTCTTCTCCAGCACCACAGTTCAAAGGCATCAATTCTTTGGTGCTCTGCCTTCTTCATGGTCCAGCTCTCACAACCGTACATGACCACTGGGAAGACCATAGCCTTGACTACACGGACCTTTGTCGGCAGAGTGATGTCTCTGGTTTTCAACACACTGTCTAGATTTGTCACAGCTTTCCTGCCAAGAAGCAATCATCTTCTGATTTTATGGCTGCAGTCACCATCCACAGTGATTTCAGAGCCCAAGAAGAGGAAATCTGTCACTGCTTCCACTTTTTCCCCTTCTATTTGCCATGAAGTAGTGGTGAAGAGGAATAAAAAAACTTGGACCCATTAGAAATAACCTCATGCTCCTTCTGCTTCTGCAACTAAGCTAACTCCTTGCAAAGTCATGTAAGTTACATAGTTTTGGGGGAAACAAACTTACAACAATACTAGGAGCTGAACCTTACCTCTCTCACCCTTGTCAATTACCCAGCCCCTGTAATCCTGTTTAACAATGTTTATTTGTGTAAAGGTCAGGCATCCCCTCTGCTCTGTCCTAACCTGCTGTTCCCACCTGCATGAAACCCCTAGTTTGAACTAGCGTATTAACAGTCAACACTGCCCACTAAATCTGGTGTCATGCACTGTCTATTAAAACTCTGTAACACCTTTGTTCCGGGCTCAGAGCTGGAAGTGTTATGCCTCTGGGCCCACCGGTGTAATAAACCTGAGTTCTCCAACTCTCCAAGTTGGTTTCTTGGTTTCTAGATGAACTCTGCAAGAATGAGGCTGGATGCTGGGATCTTAGCTTTTTGAATATTCAGTTTTAAGCCATTTTTTTTTCCACTCTCCTCTTTCACCCTCATCAAGAGGTTCTTTAGTTCCTCTTCACTTTCTGCCACTAGAGTGGTATCATCTGCATATCTGAGGTTGTTGATGTTTCTCCCACCTATCTTGATTCCAGTTTGTAATTCATCCAGCCTGGCATTTCTCATGATGTGTTCAGCATACAGGTTAAATAAACAGGATGACAGCAGACAGCCCTGTCATACTCCTTTATAAATCCTAAACCAATCAGTTGTTTTATACAGCTTTCTAACTGCTGCATCTTGACCCTCATATAGGTTTCTCAGGAGACAGGTGAGATGGTCTGGTATTCTCATCTCTTTAAGAGCTTTCCACAGTTAGTTATGATCCATGCCATCAAAGGCTTTAGCATAGTCAATGAAACAGAGGTAGATGTTTTTCTTGAGTTCCCTTGCTTCCTTTATGATCCAGCAAATGCTGGCAATTTGATCTCTGGTTCCTCTGCCTTTTCTAAACCCAGCTTTAATACCTGGAAGCTCTTGGTTCATGTAACACTGAAGCCTAGAATGCAAAATTTTAATTAAGCATGACCTTACTAGCATGGGAGATGAATGCAATTGTCTGATGGTTTGAACATTCTTATGCTTCCCTGATAGCTCAAAAAGCCAACAGGTAATCTTAAACAGGAGTTTTGAAAGTGAAAAACTGGAAAAAAAAAAAGGCAGAAAAGGAGGAACAATAAATGAAACAAATATAGAAAGCAAATCATAAAATGGGAGACCTAAATCCAACCGAATCAATAATTACTTAAAATGTTAATGGAGCAAACATAACCAAAGACATAAATTAACAAAATGTAATTAAAAGCAAGACCCAACTAAGCTTTACACAAGAGATGTACTTTAAATATAAAAACATATGTAAATGGATGGAAAAAGAAGAGATATACTAATGTACCATGTGCAATGGACTAAATGTTTTTGTCCCCTTTAAAATTCATATGCTGTTAACCCCCAGTGTAATGGTATTGGGAAGTGGGACCTCTGGGAAAGTAAGTCATGAGAGTAGCGCTGTCAGGAATGAAATTAGTGCCCTTATAAAAGAGGCTGTAGAGCACTTTCTAGTCCTCTTTCAACTATATAAGGATACAAGTAGTCTGCCACCCAGAAGAGGGCCTTCATCAAAGCTTGGCCATGTTGGCACCCTGATCTGGACATTGATCCTTTAAAACTGAGAAATAGGTTTCTGTTTTTTATAAGCCACCTAGTCTATGGTATTCTATTACAGCAGCTCAAAATGATGAAAGACATCCTGCAGCATAACCATAGGAAGGCTAGAGTGGCTATTAATATTGGACAAAATAGATCTTATGACACAGAGGGTCATTTTATACTGGAGAAAGCATCAACTAATCAGGAAGCTGTGAAAGTGAAAGTGTGAGTCGCTCAGTCATGTCTGACTCTTTGCCACCCCTGGACTGTAACCCCCCAGGCTCCTCTGTTCCTGGAATTCTCCAGGCAAGAATACCAGGGTGGGTAGCCATTCCCTTCTCCAGAGGATCTTCCCAACCCAGGGATTGAACCCAGGTTACCTGCATTGCAGGCAGATTCTTTACCATCTGAGTCATCAGGGAAACATATAATAATCATAAATGGGTATGTGCCTAATAACAGAGCTTCAGAAATACATGAAACAAAAATTGAAAGAACAAAAGGGTGGAGGAACATACAATTCTAAAATAGTGGTAGGAGATTTTAACATCTGTAGGAAGAGGTAGAACGAGACCCCCCCCCAAAAAATCAGCAAAAATATAATCTGAACATACTGTCAACCACCTTGATCTAATTGATGTTCATAGAATGCTACATCCAACCAGAGAATACACATTCCTTTCTAGAGGTGCTTTCACAACAATAGATCAGATCAGTCGCTCAGTCGTGTCCGACTCTTTGCGACCCCCATGAATCGCAGCACACCAGGCTTCCCTGTCCATCACCAACTCCCGGAGTTCATTCAGACTCATGTCCATCGAGTCAGTGATGCCATCCAGCCATCTCATCCTCTGTCGTCCCCTTCTCCTCCTGCCCCCAATCCCTCCCAGCATCAGAGTCTTTTCCAATGAGTCAACTCTTCGCATGAGGTGGCCAGAGTACTGGAGTTTCAGCTTTAGCATCATTCCTTCCAAAGAAATCCCAGTGCTATGCATTAAAAAAACTCTCAAAATGAAATTATTATAATCATATGTGATCTTTGACCAAAACAAGAACTAGAAATCAAAAGCAGTAAAAAATTTAGAAAACATCCAAAAATTTTAAACCAGCAACTCATTTATTTTTTATTTTTATTTATTTTTTTAATACAGCAACTCATTTTAAATGATACATGGCTCAAGAAATAAATCACAAGAGAAATTAGAAAATATTTAAAACTGAAAAATAGTAAATCCACAGTATATCAAAATTTGTACGATGCCATTTATCCTGTGCCAAGAGGAAATGTATGGTTTTAAATGCTCATGTTAGAAAGAGGAAAAAGGTCTTAAATCAATGACCTAGTGTTCCACTATAAGACCGTGAGACAGTCAAAAAAGAAGAGCAGAATAAACTCAAAGTAAGCGTAAGGAAGGAAATAATAAAGATAAGAGGATAAGACAATGAAATAGAAAACAGACAAAAGAAAGAAAATAGCAAAGCCAAAACTCTGGCTCATTGAAACCAGGCATAGAAGGAACATACCTCAACATAATAAAAGCCATATATGACAAACCCACAGCAAACATTATCCTCAATAGTGAAAAATTGAAAGCATTTTCTCTAAAATCAGGAACAAGACAAGGGTGCCCATGCTCACCACTACTATTAACCATAGTTTTGGAAGTCCTAGCCACAGCAATCAGAGAAGAAAAAAATAAAAGGAATTCAGAGTGGAAAAGAAGTAAAACTCTCAGTGTTTGCAGATGACATGATCTTCATATAGAAAGAAAACCCCAAAGACAGCACCAGAAAATTACTAGAGCTATCAATGATATAGTAAAGTTGCAGGATATAAAATTGACACACAGAAATCCCTTGCATTCCTATACACTAGCAATGAGAAAACAGAAAGAGAAATTAAGGAAACAATCCAATTCACTATTGCAATGAAAAGAATAAAATACTTAGGAATAAATTTATCTAAAGAAATAAAAGACCTATATATATAGAAAACTATAAAACACTGATGAAAGAAATCAAAGATGACACAATTATATGGAGAAATATACCATGTTTGTGGATTGGAAGAATCAATACAGTGAAAATGAATATAGCACCCAAAGAAATCTATAGATTCAATGCAATCCCTATCAAGCTACCAATGGTATTTTTCACAGAACTAGGAACAACTATTTTCACAGTTTGTATGGAAACACAAAAAACCTCGAATAGCCAAAGCAATCTTGAGAAAAAAGAATGGAACTGGGGGAATCAAACTGCCTGACTACAGACTATACTACACAGTTACAGTCATCAAGACAGTATGGTACTTGCACAAAGACAGAAATATAGATCAATGGAACAAAATAGAAAGTCCAGAGATAAATCCACAAACCTAAAGACACTTTATCTTTGACAAAGGAGGCAAAAATATACAATGGAGAAAACTGGTCAACCACCAATAAAAAAATGAAACTAGAACACTTTCTAACACCATACACAAAAATAAACTCAAAATGGATTAAAGATCTAAATGTAAGACAAGAAACTCTTAGAGGAAAATATAGGCAGAACACTCTTTGACAAAAATCACAGCAAGATCTTCTATGACCCACATCCCAGGGTAATGGAAATAAAGACAAAAATAAATAAATGGGACCTAATTAAACTTAAGCTTTTGCACAACGAAGGAAACTATAAGCAAGGTGAAAAGGCAGTCATGAGAATGGGAGAAAATAATAGCAAATGAAACAACTGATAAAGAATTAATCTCCAAGCAGCTCCAATGAATTAATCTCCAATTAATATATAAGTAGCTCATGCAGCTCAATACCAGAAAAATAAATGACCCAATCAAAAAATGGGCCAAAAAACTAAACAAACATTTCTCCAAAGAAGACATACAGATGGCTAGCAAACACATGAAAAGACTCTCAATGTCACTCATTATCAGAGAAATGCAAATCAAAACCACAATGAGGTATCATCTCAGGCTGGTTAGAATGGCTGCCATCAAAGAGTCTACAAACAGTAAATGCTGGAGAGGTTGTGGAGAAAAGGGAACCCTCTTACACTATTGGTGGGAATACAAATCAGTATAGCCACAATGGAGAAAAGTGTGGAGATTCCTTAAAAAACCGGAACCAGAACTGCCATCAATTCAGTTCAGTTCCGTTGCTCAGTCATGTCCAACTCTTTGCAACCCCATGGATTGCAGCACACCAGGCTTCCCTGTCCATCAGCAACTCCCAAAGCTTGCTCAAACTCATGTCCATTGAGTCGATAATGCCATCCAACCATCTCATCCTCTGTCATCCCCTTCTTCTTCTGCCCTCAATCTTTCCCAGCATCAGGGTCTTTTCAAAAGAGTCAGTTCTCCACATCAGGTGGCCAAAGTATTGGAGTTTCAGCTTCAGCATCACTCCTTCCAATGAATATTCAGGACTGATTTCCTTTAGGATTGACTGATTTGATCTCCTTGCAGTCCAAGGAACTCTCAAGAGTCTTCTCCAACACCATGGTTCAAAAGCATCAATTCTGAACTGCCATATGACCTAGCAGTCCCACTGCTGGGCATACACACCAAGGAAACCAGAACTGAAAGAGACACATGTACCCCAGTGTTCATTGCAGCACTGTTTACAATGGCTAAGACAGGGAAGCAACCTAGATGTACATTGGCAGATGAATGGATAAGGAAGTTGTGGTACATATACACAATGGAATATTAGTCAGCTATAAAAAATAACATGTATGAGTCAGTTCTAATGAGGTGGACAAAACTGGAGCCTATTATACAGAGTGAAGTAAGCCAGAAAGAGAAACACCAATATAGTATATTAACACATATATATGTAATTTAGAAAGATGGTAATGATGACCCTATATGTAAGACAGCAAAAGAGACATAGATGTAAAGAACAGACTTTTGGACTATGTGGGAGAAGATGAAGGTGGGACGATATGAGAGATTAGCATTGAAACATGTATATTACCATAGGTAAATAGATAACCAGTGCAAGTTCGATACACGAAGCAGGGTGCTCAAAGCTGGTGCTCTGGGACAACCCAGAGGGAAGGGGTGGGGAGGGGGGTTCAGGATGGGGGAACACATGTATACCTGTGGCTGATTCATGTCGATGTATGGCAAAAACCAACACAGTTTTGTAAAGTAATTAGCCTCCAATTAAAATAATTAATTTTCTTGAAAAAAAGGAAGCATACTTTGGAAATTTGTTAACCCTTATGAATTGTGTTGGAGAAGGCAATGGCACCCCACTGCAGCACTCTTGCCTGGAAAATCCCATGGACGAAGGAGCCTGGTGGGCTGCAGTCCATGCGGTCGCTGAGGGTCGGACACGACTGAGTGACTTCACTTTCACTTTTCACTTTCATGCATTGGAGAAGGAAATGGCAACCCACTCCAGTGTTCTTGCGTGAAGAATCCCAGGGACGGGGGAGCCTGGTGGGCTGCCGTCTATAGGGTCGCACAGAGTCGGATACAACTGAATCAACTTAGCAGCAGCAGCAGCAGCATGAATTGTGTTCCCCTCAAATTTACACATTGAGACTCTAATCTGTAGTGTGACTGTATTTGAAGATAGGGCATTGAAGGAAATAATTAAGATAAATGAGGTCATAAGAGTGGAGCCCTAATCCTATGACTGGTATCCTCATAAGAAGAGGAAGAGACACCAATGGCATGTGTATATAGAGAAAAGGTCATGTGAGAACAGAGTAAGAAGGAGGCAATCTACAAACCAAGGAGTGAGGCCTTAGGAGAAACATAGGCATACCTTGATACTGGACTTACAGATTACAAAAATATAAGAAAATAAGTTTCTGTTGTTTAAACAACTCTGTCTGTAATAAGGGCTATATAATGACATGAGACAGTGGTTATATGCAATCTAGGAAGTGAGTGCCAGGAATAAATTACTTTGATCTTGGATTTTGCAGCCTCTAGAGTTATGAGAAATAAACCTCTGTTTAAGTCACCAAGTCCATGATATTTTTATTATATCATGAAATAATAAAGTCAGCCTAAGCTAAGACAGATAGGAAGATTCAGTAATTGTTATATTCTTTACAAATTCATCTATGGATTCAATATAATTTCATCAAAATCTCTGGAGGTATTTTTTGGTAGAAATTGATAAGCTGATTCTAAAACTTACACAAACATACCTTATTTTATTGCACTTACCTTTATTGTGCTTTGCAAATACTGTGTTTTTATATAAGTTGAATCTGTGGCAACCCTCCATCCAGCAAATCTATTGATGCCATTTTTCCAACAGCATTGGCTCCCTTCATGTCTCTGTGTCACATTTGGGTAATTCTCACAATAGTGCAAAGTTTTCCATTATTATTATATTTGTTATGTGATCTCTAATGTTACTATTGCAAAAAGATTACTACTAACTGAAAATTGAGATGATGGTTACCAATTTTTTTTAGTAATTAAGAATTTTAAAATTAATATGTATACTTTTTTTTTTTTAGAAATAATGCTACTGCACACTTAATGGTCTATAGTATAGTGTAAACAAAGCTTGCATGTGCCCTGGGAAACCAAAAAATTCATGTGACTTTCTTTATTATGATAGTCACTTTATTGCAGTGGTCTGGAACTAAAGCCACATATCTCTGAGTTATGCCTATATAGAAATGCGGAGGAGATAGAATAACTAATACAGTCTTGAAAAAGAAGAACAAATTGGAGACCTTATACTATGTAATTTCAAGTCATGTGGTGTTGGCAAAAGGATATGCCAGTGACTCTCCCCAGGGACAATTTTGTCCCCCAGGAGACATTTGACAATACGTGGAGACATTTTTATTTGTCACAATTAGGGAATGGGTACTACAGGCATCTAATGAGCAAAGAGGTCAGGGACACTGCTAAATATCCTATTATATAATGCACGAGGGGCTTCCCAGATGGTGTTAGTGGTAAAGAACCCGCCTGCCAATGCAGGAGATGCAAGAGATGCAGGTTTGATCCGTGGGTTTGGAACATCCCCTGGAGGAGGGCATGGCAACCCACTTCAGTATTCTTGCCTGGAAAATCCCACTCAGACAGAGGAGACTGGCTGGCTGTAGTCCATGGGGTTGCAAAGAGTTGGCCACAACTGTGCATGCACATGCACACAGTAGCTACATGTCACACTTGAAGTGTGACTAGTACAGGGCCCTGACTTTTAAATTTTATTTCATCTACAGTTCAGTTCAGTTCAGTTCAGTCACTCAGTCATGTCTGACACTTTGCGACCCCATGAATTGCAGCACGCCAGGCCTCCCTGTCCATCACCAACTCCGAGAGTTTACCCAAACTCACGTCCATCGAGTCGGTGATGCCGTCCTGCCATCTCATCCTCTGTCATCCCCTTCTCCTCCTGCCCCCAATCCCTGCCAGCATCAGGGTCTTTTCCAATGAGTCAATTCTTCGCATGAAGTGGCCAAAGTATTGGAGTTTCAGCTTCAGCATCAGTCCTTCCAAAGAACACCCAGGACTGGTCTTCTTTAGAATGGACTGGTTGGATCTATTGCAGTCCAAGGGACTCTCAAGAATCTTCTCCAACACCACAGTTCAAAAGCATCAATTCTTCCGCACTCAGCTTTCTTCACAGTCCAACTTTCACATCCATACATGACCACTGGAAAAACCATAGCCTTGACTAGACGGACCTTTGTTGGCAAAGTAATGTCTCTGCTTTTGAATATGCTATCTAGGTTGGTCATAACTTTCCTTCCAAGGAACAAGCGTCTTTTAATTTCATGGCTGCAATCACCATCTGCAGTGATTTTGGAGCCCCCCAAAAAATAAAGTCTGACACTGTTTCCACTGTTTCCCCATCTATTTCCCATGACATGACAGGACCAGATGCCATGATCTTCATTTCCTGAATGTTGAGCTTTAAGCCAACTTTTTCACTCTCCTCTTTCACTTTCATCAAGAGGCTTTTGAGTTCTCTTCACTTTCTGCCATAAGGGTGGTGTCATCTGCATATCTGAGGTCATTGATATTTCTCCCGGCAATCTTGATTCCAGCTTGTGCTTCTTCCAGCCCAGCGTTTCTCATGATGCACTCTGCATAGAAGTTAAATAAGCAGGGTGACAATATATAGCCTTGACGTACTCCTTTTCCTATTTGGAACCAGTCTGTTGTTCCATGTCCATGTTGCTTCCTGACGTGCATATAGGTTTCTCAAGAGGCAGGTCAGGTGGTCTGGTATTCCCATCTCTTTCAGAATTTTCCACAGTTTATTGTGATCCACGCAGTCAAAGGCTTTGGCATAGTCAATAAAGCAGAAATAGATGTTTTTCTGGAACTCTCTTGCTTTTCCATGACCCAGCGGATGTTGCCAATTTGATCTCTGGTTCCTCTGCCTTTTCTAAAACCAGCTTGAACATCTGGAAGTTCACGGTTCACGTATTGCTGAAGCCTGGCTTGGAGAATTTTGAGCATTACTTTACTAGCGTGTGAGATGAATGCAATTGTGTGGTAGTTTGAGCATTCTTTGGCATTGCTTTTCTTTGGAATTGGAATGAAAAGTGACCTTTTCCAGTCCTGTGTCCACTGCTGAGTTTTCCAAATTTGCTGGCGTATTGAGTGCAGCACTTTCACAGCATCATCTTTCAGGATTTGAAATAGCTCAACTGGAATTCCATCACCTCCACTAGCTTTGTTCATAGTGATGCTTCCTAAGGCCCACTTGACTTCACATTCCAGGATGTCTGGCTCTAGGTGAGTGATCACACCATCATGATTATCTGGGTCATGAAGATCTTTTTTGTACAGTTCTTCTGTGTATTCTTGCCACCTCTTCTTAATATCTTCTGATTCTATTAGGTCCACACTATTTCTGTCCTTTATCGAGCCCATCTTTGCATGAAATATTCCCTTGGTACCGCACAGAAGTGCCCAGGCTGCAATAGACCACGCAGAAGCATGGCCAAGAGGAGCTACCCCATGCCTGAGGTCAGGGGCGACTGCCAAAAGGAGCAACCTCACATCCAAGGAGCGGCGGCTGCGTGGGCACAGGAGGGCCGAGAGGAGCTACTCCACATTCAAGGTCAGGAGGGGCGGCCATGAGAAGATACCCCTCATCCAAGGTAAGGAGCAGCGGCTGCGCTTTGCTGGAGCAGCCATGAAGAGATACCCCATGTCCAAGGTAAGAGAAACCCAAGTAAGACGGTAGGTGTTGTGAGAGGGCATCAGAGGGCAGACACGCTGAAACCATAATCACAGAAAACTAGCCAGTCTGATCACATGGACCACAGCCTTGTCTAACTCAGTGAAACTAAGCCATGCCTTGTGGTGCCACCCAAGACGGCTGGGTCATGGTGGAGAGGTCTGACAGAATGTGGTCCACTGGAGAAGGGAATGGCAAACCACTTCAGTATTCTTGCCTTGAGAACCCCATGAACAGTATGAAAAAGCAAAATGATAGGATACTGAGAGAGAAACTCCCCAGGTCAGTAGGTGCCCAGTATGCTATCAGTGGAGATCAGTGGAGAAATAACTCCAGAAAGAATAAAGGAATGGAGCCAAAGCAAAAACAATACCCAGCTGTGGATGTGACTGGTGATAGAAGCAAGGTCTGATTCTGTAAAGAGCAATATTGCATAGGAACCTGGAATGTTAGGTCCATGAATCAAGGCAAATTGGAAGTGGTCAAACAAGAGATGGCAAGAGTGAACATCAACATTGTAGGAATCAGAGAACTAAGAGGGACTGGAATGGGTGAATTTAATTCAGATGACCATAATATCTACTACTGTGGGCAGGAATCCCTTAGGAGAAATGGAGTAGCCATTATGGTCAACAAAAAAGTCTGAATTGTAGTACTTGGATGCAATCTCAGAAACAACAGAATGACCTCTGTTCGTTTCCAAGGCAAACCATTCAATATCACGGTAATCCAAGCCTATGCCCCAACCAGTAATGCTGAAGAAGCTGAAGTTGAATGGTTCTATGAAAACCTACAAGACCTTTTAGAACTAACACCCAAAAAAGATGTCCTTTTCATTATAGGGGACTGGAATGCAAAAGTAGGAAGTCAAGAAACACCTGGAGTAACAGGCAAATTTGGCCTTGGAATATGGAATGAAGCAGGGCAAAGGCTAAGAGTTCTGCCAAGAGAACACACTGGTCATAGCAAACACCCTCTTCCAACAACACAAGAGAAGACTCTGCACAAGGACATCACCAGATGGTCAACACCGAAATCAGATTGATTATATTCTTTGCAGCCAAATATGGAGAAGCTTTATACAGTCAGCAAAAACAAGACCAGGAGCTGACTGTGGCTCAGATCATGAATTCCTTATTGCCAAATTCAGACTTAAATTGAAGAAAGTAGGGAAAACTACCAGACCATTCAGGTATGACCTAAATCAAATCTCTTATTTTATCTTAGTGAATTTAAATTTAAATAGCAATGTTAGTGGCTGCCATAGGGGATAGTGCAAGTCTATGCAGAGAGCTGAATGGGTGGGTAAGGAGTGGGAAAACACGGGCACGGCATGTAAGTTGGGCAAAAATTACAAGTCCCTGTTGTGTGGGGTGGATTACTTTATAAAACATTTTCCTTCATAGTGAGAGCCAGTGCCGGGAGCCGGCATATTGCATATTGAGTGCAGCACCTTCACAGCATGATCTTTCAGGGTCTGGAATAGCTCAACTGGAATTCTATCACTGCCAGGAGCCAGCGTGAGGAACTCCGCCCGTGGCAAAGGTCATGAGGAAGGAGGCTCAGCATACGCAAAGGCGGGATCGAGCCTCAGGAGTCCCCGTGGAAATTCTCGAGCATCTACCTCCAAACCAGAGTCTGCCTACTTTCTGCTTTGTGCTCTCACCTACACCTCTGACTTCACAGGCGGGCTGTCCCCCACTACCTCTCTCTAAAAGAAGAGTTAGCTTACAGCTCCAGTTAATAATTCCTGGGTGTGACAGTGTTTCAACCTACAAACTCCTTTGGAAATCCTCTAGCCTGCCTGAATAGGTTTTTCCAGCCACATGTGATTGTTCAGAGCCTCCCAACTGTGAGAGGCAGGAGATGTTCTAAACTGTCTAAACACAGATTTTTTGAGTAGTTAAAAGATTGATTAGAAATTGTATTGATGAAGGGTTTTTCACTTATTGGGCCAATGTTTGCTGCTGAGTCTCCATACTCCTTACCTACTGTGTCCTTGGCAGTGTATTGATTGATATAATGGGTGTATAGAAATGTAAGTAGTAGCCTCAATGTTTGTAACCTTGGACCCTTGAGTTAATTCTTTTCTTGATTGAGCCCACCTCACCTTTGTCCTATAGGAATGCAGCTTTGTCCAATGCTTTTTTGGAGGCTGGCGCCTGACTTTGGAATAATCACCTTTAGAGAAAAATAAGTTTCTTAAAATGTTCACAGGCCTCTGGGCCAGAAGATGATGCAAATCACCTGAACTTTTGCATATGATAAGTTTCCTGGCTTCGATTAGGACCAGGAACTGCTGTCCTTGCATGACTCCACCCCTTCCCCCATTATCCTCTTTGCATAACTTAAGGTATAAAAACTACTTTGGAAAATAAAGTGCGGGCCTTGTTCACCGAAACTTGGTCTCCCCATGTCGCTCTCTGTCTCTCACTCTGGCTGAGTCTCTATCTGGAGCGCGGAACCCACCATGCTTACTAATTATGCCTGGGCTTCTAAGATCTGACTGGGGAGGCCTCAGTGTCTCCTCTCCTTTGGGAGAACGGAAGGACGCCTGTGGCCTACGTAAGTGGTGCAAACTTCTTGTCTTGAAGTTTTATTGGTCTCCTGCGTAAACCAAGCTACTCAGCCTCTTTTCTCCACTGAATTTCCTCACTGAGCTATCGTCATTCTATTACTCTTTATATCTTTGATAAATATTTAAATAAATAGGTCGCCTATGCCGTCTCTCCTTCGAATACCCTGGATCAGCCAGGGCTGGACCCCGGCAAGCCAGGATCTCTGAGCTGTGGCTTCTTGAGACTTGGCACTGTGGAGGAGTTGTTGGAGGGGGAGTCAGGTGGGTGATGCAGGGGTAAAGAATCTGCCTGCCACTGCAAGAGATATAAGAGATGTGGGTTTGATCCCTGGGTTGGGAAAATCCCCTGGAGTATGAAATGGCAACACGCTCCAGTATTCTTGCCCAGAAAATTCCATGGACAGAGGAACCTGGCAGGTCTATGGGGTCACAGAGAGTCAGACACATCAGAAGGGACTTAGCACGCACGCATAATGCACAGGACAACAAATGTCTCCACAAGAAAGAATTATTTGGCTCAAGACATCAGCAGTGCTGAAACTGAGAGGCCTTGTGAAATTGAGAAGCCTTGTGATAGACAAATGTATCAATGCAACAGCGCAAGAGTCCAGAAATAAATTTACAGAGTCAACTGATTTTCAGAAAAGTGCTGATCCAATTCACTGAAAAAGCATTTTCAATAAATGATGATTAAAAATGGATATTTGTATAAAAACAATGAATATTATATATATAATATTATAGTATTACACTTATATTAATATTATAGTATTATGCTATATATTATATACAACAACTAATTCCATATTGGCCAAAGATCTAAATGTAAAACCACTGTGGTGGCTCAGTGGTAAAGAATCTGCTTGCCAATGCAGAAGACACGGGTTTGATCCTTGGTCCGGGAAGGTCCCACAGCTGTGGAGTAACTTAGCCTGTGCACCACAACTATTGAATCTGTGCTCTAGAGCTGGGAAACTGCAACTGCTGAGCCTATGTGCATAACTACGGAAGCCTGTGCTCCACAACAAGAGAAGCCATCGCGGTGAGAAGCTTGCACAGCAACGAACATTCAGCACAGCCAAAAATAAATAAATAAAATTATTTTTAATGTAAAACTAAAATTTCAATGCTTCTAGAGACGAGACAACATAAGAGAGTATCTTTTCTACCTAGACACAAGAAAATATTTGTTTGACAGAACATAAAGAATGCTCAAACTGCAGCACAATTGCACTCATCTCACACACTAGTAAAGTAATGCTCAAAATTCTCCAAGCCAGGCTTCAGCAATATGTGAACCGTGAACTTCCTGATGTTCAAGCTGTTTTTAGAAAAGGCAGAGGAACCAGAGGTCAAATTGCCAACATCCGCTGGATCATGGAAAAAGCAAGAGAGTTCCAGAAAAACATCTATTTCTGCTTTATTGACTGTGCCAAAGCCTTTGACTGCGTGGATCACAATAAACTGTGGAAAATTCTGAAAGAGATGGGAATACCAGACCACCTGACCTGCCTCTTGAGAAACCTATATGCAGGTCAGGAAGCAACATGGACATGGAACAACAGACTGGTTCCAAATAGGAAAAGGAGTACGTCAAGGCTGTATATTGTCACCCTGCTTATTTAACTTCTATGCAGAGTACATCATGAGAAACACTGGGCTGGAAGAAGCACAAGCTGGAATCAAGATTGCCGGGAGAAATATCAATGACCTCAGATATGCAGATGACACCACCCTTATGGCAGAAAGTGAAGAGAACTCAAAAGCCTCTTGATGAAAGTGAAAGAGGAGAGTGAAAAAGTTGGCTTAAAGCTCAACATTCAGGAAATGAAGATCATGGCATCCAGTCCCATCACTTCATGGGAAATAGATGGGGAAACAATGGAAACAGTGTCAGACTTTATTTTTTTAGGCTCCGAAATCACTGCAGATGGTGACTGCAGCCATGAAATTAAAAGACGCTTGCTCCTTGGAAAGAAAGTTATGACCAACCTAGATAGCATATTCAAAAGCAGAGACATTACTTTGCCAACAAAGGTCCGTCTAGTCAAGGCTATGGTTTTTCCAGTGGTCATGTATGGATGTGAAAGTTGGACTGTGAAGAAAGCTGAGTGCGGAAGAATTGATGCTTTTGAACTGTGGTGTTGGAGAAGACTCTTGAGAGTCCCTTGGACTGCAAAGAGATCCAACCAGTCCATCCTAAAGGAGATCAGTCCTGGGTGTCCATTGGAAGGAATGATGCTAAAGCTGAAACTTCAATACTTTGGCCACTTCATGCGAAGAATTGACTCATTGGAAAAGACCCTGATGCTGGGAGGGATTGGGGGCAGGAGGAGAAGGGAGGACAGAGGATGAGATGGCTGGATGGCATCACTGACTCAATGGACATGAGTTTGGGTAAACTCTCGGAGTTGGTGATGGACAGGGAGGCCTGGCGTGCTGTGATTCATGGGGTCACAAAGAGTCAGACACGACTGAACTACTGAACTGAACTGAAAGTACATTTAACATAAAAGAAGAAATTGATATATTGGTTTCATCAAAATGAAAATTTTCTGTTCCTCAAAAAACTATTAAGAAAAGCTACAAAGTTGGAGAACATATTTACAATAAATGTATCTTATAAAATTATTTATAACCTGATATATAAGGAATGCCTACAGATTATTAAGAAAAAGATAGCTCAATTTTAAAATGGGCAAGATACTTGAACACATACTTTACAAAGTAAGATATATGAATGACCAATATATCAGTAGTCACCAGGGAAATACAAATTAAAACTACAATGTGATATTACTACCCACCCACTAGAATGACTAAAATTTAAAAGACTTTATTAAGTTTTGGAAAAGATATGAAGCTCAAACTCATATACATTACTGGTGGAAGTAAAAGGTGGTAAAACCACATTGGAACACTGAGAGTTTCTTCTGTTTTAAACATACACATGTTCTAAATAACTAGCAATCCATTCCCAGGTTTTTACCTGGGAGAAATAAAAAGTGTGCATCCATAAAAAGACTTGAATAAGAATGTCCATAGTATCTTTATTCATAATAGTCCCAAATTGGACATAACTGAAATGTTTATCGATAGGAGATTGGATAAACAAATTCTGTCATATCCAGGTAATAAAATATTGCTCAGCAATAAAAATCAAATAATTATTGTTATACATAACAACATTTATAAATATAAAACAATATATTTGAATTTCAAAAACAAAAACAATGTAATTGAATTTCAAAAACATTTAATTGTGAAAAAGAAGACTGGTGTGAAAGAATACACTATATATAATTCTAATTATATAAAACTCTGAAGGCACAGATGTGTTAAACAGAGTAGAAAAAGAACATGAAGAAAAATTTTGGAAATGTGCTTGATTGGGATATTGGCTGCTGCTGCTGCTGCTGCTAAGTCACTTCAGTCGTGTCCAACTCTGTGCAACCGCATAGACGGCAGCCCACCAGGCTCCCCCGTCCCTGGGATTCTCCAGGCAAGAACACTGGAGTGGGTTGCCATTTCCTTCTTCAATGCATGAAAGTGAAGTTACTCAGTCGTGTCCCACTCTTCGTGACCCCATGGACTGCAGCCCACCAGGCTCCTCCATCCATAGGATTCTCCAGGCAGGAGTACTGGAGTGGGTTGCCATTGCCTTCTCTGGGGATATTCATTACATGCTGGGAAAGACTGAAGGCATGAAGGAAAGGGGGAAACAGAGGATGAAATGGTTGGATGGCATCATCATCTCAATGGACATGAGTCTAGAAGAAACTCCTAGAAGAAAACATAGGCAAACACTTTTGATAGGATAATGCAAATCAAATTTCATAGCAAATTTCAATGCAAATGCAAATAATTCATAACAATTTTGTTTTTGGATCTGACTCCTCAGGCAAAGGGAGAAAAAAACAAAAATAAAATAAGACTTAATTAAACTTAAAAGCTGTTGCACAGCAAAGGATATCATCAGCAAAATTAAAAGACAACCTACTGAATGGGAGAAATATTTTCAAATGATATGTCTGATAAGGGGTAAATATCCAAAATATATAAACAGCTTATATAATTCAATAATAAAAAACTAAGAACATGATCAGAAAATAGAAGACCTGAATAGGTATTTTTCCAAAGACGTCATACATATGGCCAACAAGCAAAAGAGAAATTGCTCACTGTTACCGTTACCAGGTAAATGCAAATCAAAATTACAATAAGATATCACTTCACATCTGTCAGAATGACTATTACCAAAAAGACCACAAATAACAAATGTTGGTGAGGATGTGGAGAAAAGGGAGCTCTCATAAACCATTGGTAGGACTATAAATTGATGCAGTCTCTTTGAAAAACAGTATGGTGGATCCTCTAAAACCTAAAAATAGAACTACCATATGATCTAGCAGTTTCACTTTTGGGTGTATATCCAAAAGAAAGAAAACTAATTCAAAAAGATACATGCATCCCTGTGTTCATAACAGCATTATTTACAATAGCCAAGATATGGAAACCACCTAAATGCCCATCAACATATGAATAGATATAGACACGTAGAATGGAATACTACTCAGCCACAAAAAAGAGGGAAAATTTGCCATCTGCAACAACATGGAGGAACCTGTAGAATATTGTGCTTAGTTCCAGTGCAGGGAGAATGGGTTGGATCCCTGGTTGGGAAGCTAAGATTCTACATGCCTTGCGACCAAAAAAACAAAACATAAAAAACAGAAGCAATACTGCAACAAATTCAATAAAGACTTTAAAAGTGGTCTACATAAAAAAAAAAAAAATCTTTAAAAAAATTTTTATAAAACCAAAAAAAAAAAAAAACCCAACCTGAATCCATGCTAATTTTAATAAATAAGATTTTTTGCCAGGAACTTACCAATTTTTCTGAAGTTTGTAGCTTTAGATTTCCTCTGAGGACTAATTATATAATCTGGAGCAAATTCAATCTCTAAGAGTCTTTGAAAGTTACAGACTAAGGATATGAAGGGTTGGCATATTTAGTAGTGATGGAGCACCCAAGAATTTTAGTTTGAAGGATCATACTAGGCTTGTTTCATTACAATCAATAAAAGCAAGTCGAATAAATAAATAAAGGAGCAGACATTGTTATGAGCTGACTTGTGTACACCCGCCACCCCCCACCAAATTTGCATGTAGAGGCCCTAACCTGCAGTACCTCAGAATGCTACTACATGGAGAATATGTGGAGCCAGGGCCTTTCAAGAGGTAATTAAGTTAAAATAGGGTCATTAGGGTGGCTGTTAGTCCAATACGACTGGAATCCTTTTAAAGAGAGAAGATCAGGACACAGGAAAAAAGGCCAAGGGGCAGCAATGTGAAGACACAGTGAGAACGTAGCTCCCTGCAAGCCACGGAGAGAGGACTCAGAAGAAAGCAATGCTACTGACACCTTGACCTTGGACTTCCGACCTCTAGAACTCTGAGAAAATAAATGTCTACCGTTTAAGCGCTCCGCCCCCCCAGTCTGTAATATTGTGTTATGACAGCCCTTGCAGACTATACATATATTATTTGACAAGCCTCAGAGTTGAATCCAACAGTCATTTATTGAATATCCACTGTACCATTTGACTATGCCCAGTGCTGGCTGGATGATGAAGGCACGGCCTCTCTCCCTTAAGGGGCCTCTAGTTCGGCGAGGCAGACAATCATGGTGGTGAAGAATAATTTCACACAGGCTCAGAAATGTATATGCACCATCAGCTCACATCCTTTACCTAACTGAAAGATATTTGGGGCATAAACTTAGCACCTTGCCAAACTAACATGGGTTTGTTTGTTTGTTTCTATTTTCTGTGCCAGACTTCAGTTGCGGCACGTGGGATCTAGTTCCTGACCAGGGATCAAACGTCAGCCCCCTGCACTGCGAGTGTGGAGTCTTAGCCACTGGACTACCAAGGAAGTCCCTACCATAGTTTTAACAAAGGCTTTTGACTTCCCTGGTGGCTCAGACGGTAAAGCATCTGCCTACAATGTGGGAGACCCGGGTTCGATCCCTGAGTCAGGAAAATCCCCTGGAGAAGGAAATGGCAACCCACTCCAATACTCTTGCCTGGAAAATCCCATGGACAGAGGAGCCTGGTAGGCTACAGTCTATGGGGTCGCAAAGAGTCGGATACGACTGAGCGACTTCATTTTCACTTTTTAGTTGCAAGCAAGAGAAACCAGCACAAAACAGCTCCCAGTGAAAAGGAGCAGCGAGGGCTTTTTTTTTTTTTTTGAACCGCAGGCAACAACCTCTTGGTGGTGTAGCTGGGCCACACAAGCTTTGAAGCCAGTTCTTGGAGACATGTCGGCAGTCAAGGTCATTCCTCTACTTGCTGCACACTGGCTTCTCATCCTTGACCTCTCTACAGGTCTGTTTTCTTCTCAGTCTCAGTTGTTCATCATTCCTTGCTTCTCTGTGCAAATGGACATCCACCCCCCACCCCCGCTAACCCAGCCCTGGGTCCTTGACACTTTTCCAGTCCCAGCACCACTAACCAATTGGCTGGTAACTTATTGCCCAAGTTCTGGGAGAGAGTCTAGTGGTCCACTGGGACCATCCCTTGTCCTTTTGGCTCGGATCAGGGTGGGTGGGAGAACAGTCCACGCATGGCCATTGGAACTGGAGAAGAAGGCCATCCTCGAAGGGAAGTGAGACAGGGCGAACATCTCGACAGCTTCTGTTTACAAGAATCAGAGTAGAATTCAATAATATTGAATGAAGGGAAATTCATTCCATCCATCTGTAAGTGAATCTATTTGCTTTGATTTAAACATGTGATTTTCAGACCTGATTGCACATGTCACCTGTGGAGTTTCAAAAACATGCCAGTGCCTGGTCCACCTTTTACCATAATATCGGAGTCTGTGAAGGTGGGGCCCATGTAATTTTTTTTTTTTAAGTTTTTAAATACTCCAGTGATTCCCGACATGCTGCCAGGATTGCAAACTTCTTGTTTAGGCTTCGTGCCATTATAGTTTAGACTTCAGATTTTGGATTTCATATCTTATTCTTAAATGATGTGATCAAGTTAGAAATCATGTACCTCTGCTAAAATTTCATCAGAAATGCAGATGACACCACCCTTATGGCAGAAAGCAAAGAGAAGCTAAAGAGCCTCTTGGTGAAAGTTAAAGAGGAGACTGGAAAAGCTGGCTTAAAACTCAACATTCAAAAAACTAAGATCATGGCATCCAGTCCCATCACTTCATGGCATATAGATGGGGAAATAATGGAAACAGTCAGACTTTTATTTTCTTGGGCTCCAAAATCAATCACTGTGGACGATGACTGCAGCCATGAAATTAAAAGACGCTTACACCTTGGAAGAGAAGCTATGACAAACCTAGATAGCATATTAAAAAGCAGAGACATTACTCTGCCAACAAAGGTCCGTATAGTCAAAGCTATGGTGTTTCCAGTAGTCATGTATGGATGTGAGAGTTGGACCATAAAGAAAGATGAGTGCCGAAGAACTGATGCTTGTGATATACGGTATTGGAGAAGACTCTTGAGAGTCCCTTGAATTGCAAGGAGATCCAACCAGTCAATCCTAAAGGAAATCAATCCTGAATATTCATTGGAAGGACTGATGCTGAAGCTGAAGCTCCAATACTTTGGCCACCTGATGCAAAGTGCCAACTCAATTAAAAAGACCCTGATACTGGGAAAGTTTGAAGGCAGGAGGAGAAGGGGCTGGCAGAGGATGAGAGAGTTGGATGGCATCACTGACTCGATGGACATGAGTTTGAGCACGTTCTGGGAGATGGTGAAGGACACGTAAGTCTGGCGTGCTGCAGTCCATGGGGTCACAAAGAATCAGACATGACTGAGCAACTGAACAACAACAACTGCTAAAATTTATAGCAAAATCATCATTGAGTATTTTGGGGCAAGAAGAGCTTTCTTTGGCAGGGGCTAGTAGCTCAGTTGGTAAAGAATCTGCGTGCAGTGCAGGAGACCTGGGTTCAATTCCTTGGTCAGGAAGATCCCCTGGAGAAGGAAATGGCAACCCACTGCACTATTCTTGCCTGGAGAATCCCATGAACAGAGGAGCCTGGTGGGCTACAGTCCATGGGGTCGCAAGAGTTGGACACAACTTTGCTAAACCACCACCAATATTAATTTGAAGGTAACTTTTTATATTTCTATATGATTTGTTGTTTTTTAATTGCTAAGTTGTGTCTGACTCTTTTGTGACCCCATGGACTGTAGCCTGCCAGGCTTAGGTTCTGGAAAAGTTGATTATCAGTTTCTTTGGAATGTAATAGTCTTCTGGAGAAATAATAAAATTAGTGCCTCCCACAAATCTTCGTGGACTCTGCAGTGGAAACCTCCAGCAGTCTTCCCAGATCTCAGATTTCTCTTCACTGTTTCTGGGCTCCCTTCTCTGAACTTCCGTGTGCTATCGCTTCCAAATGCCAATACCTGGAACTTTCATAGGCTTCCCAAGTGGCGCTGGTGGCAAAGAATCCACCTGCCAATGTAGGAGACACTAGAAACATGGGTTTGATCCCTGGTCGAAAAGACCCGTGGGAGTAGACAATGGCAACCTACTCCTGTCTTCTTGCCTGGGAAATCTCATGAATAGAGGAGCCTGGTGGGCTACAGTCCACGGGTCACAAAGAGTCATACGGGACTGAGCATACACACACACACACATACACACACACGTAAACATTTAATTAAAGGGGGCTTCCCAGCTGACTCAGTGGTAAAGAATCTGCCTGCCAATGCAGGAGCCGTGGAAGACTGGGGTTCCATCCCTGGGTCAGGAAGATCCCCTGGAGGAGGCAATGGCAACCCACTACAGTATTCTTGCATGGGAAATCCCAAGGACAGAGGAGCCTGGCGGGCTACAGTCCACGGAGTCGCAAAGAGTCAGACACAACTGAGCAGGCACGCAGTCAGATAGAGCTTCCCTTGGACTATTGAAGTTTGTCTGCCCAAGAAAAGAGCAGGAAATGCCTGGGAGTTCACCCCTGACGACCCCATCCTACCCCCACTCCCCCTACCCCGGCTCAAAGCCAACCACTGACAGGTATGGTGTGCCAGCCAGGCTCCCTTACTAATGAACAGTCTTTTAGTATGGTTTTCACTGCCATGTCAAGCTAAAGCCATTGTTTCTCCCTAGTTATTTCTATTGTGAGTACTTCTATAATAAATATGAGTTCACAAATTCTTATCTCGGATATTTAATAAATATATAATAAAAAACAATTTAAGACAGTCAACTTCACTTAATTGTATTCTTTCTGTGTAATATTATCCCCTTCATGGGTCGCAGCCTTGTCGTGGCGAGGGGGGTTGCATAACTCAATGAAGCTGTGAGCGGTACTGTGCAGGGCCACCCGAGACAGACGGGTCATAGTGAAGAGTTCTGACAAAACGTGGTCCACCGGAGGAGGGAGTGGCAAACCACTCCAGCATTCCTGCCTCGAGAACCCCTCGGACAGTATGAAAGACAAAAAGATAGGACTCCGAAAGGTGAGCCCCTGGATCGGAAGGCATCCAATGTGCTGCTGGAAAAGAGTGGAGGTCAATTACTGACATGCATTCAGTAACACTATTTATAACCTTCCAGATAAACAGCATCAAGGCTTTACGTCTTCCTGCTCTTAGGAACAGAGTAGGGAAGTAACCCCTTGAGAAGTCACCGAGTCACTGGGAAATTCCCAGGAACAAAGCGTTTGGAGGAAGGAGAGTAAGTAAACGAGCAGGGAGGCATTGGTTGACATTTGTAAACAGAGTGGAAGTAGATTAGATAGGTTGGTGTGAGTTGATGTTGGGGAATATAAAGAGGGATATTCAGAACAAAGAAAAAAGAGTGGTAACACGAACAGAGGCCAGATGGGACTTGAAAATCACCTAAGAGTGCACCGTGTAATAAAATAGAAGACAGCTTGGCGTTTCCTGGGGCTGCAGTTATGACTGCTGCCACAAGGAGGCGCGCTCTGACCACACTCACTTTGCTCTCCTGAGAGCGTTCCATTTTCCCACTCTGCAGTCTTCAAGGGCTCTAACTAGAGGTCTGTCACACTCCAGCCATAGTCAGCCAGCCTATTATTAGTGCCAAGTCTTCCTCCTGGAGCAATGACAGTGTAAATTTCAGCAGTGGCAGAAAGGGGACAAATACAGCTGTTGTGAGTTTTAGGATAATTGCTACAGGCCATTTGGAGACAGCTTTATAATAACAGCACTTAACATCGACTTATACAATATTTCACTTTTCTGTTTAATTTTCCCCCTTGACACTTTTTAACACGAACTTGTTAATCCACTCAACTCATGTGAACCTGGAATTCTTTGCCCCCTAGTTTTACAAAATGAGGCTTGCAGCCCCCTGAAAAGTATATGTTTTTTTTTCCTTCTCTTAAAAAAAATTTTTTTTTTTATTGGAGTATAGTTGATTTACAGTGTTGTGTTTGTATGTACATATTTTAGGATTCTTTTCCCATATAGGTTATTACAAAATATTGAGTAGATTTCCCGGTGATTTCACTAGGTTCTTATTGATTATCTACTTTATATATATGTGTGTGCGCGTGCTTAGTCGCTCAGTCGTGTTCGACTCTTTTCGACCCTGTGGACTGTAGCTCACCAGGCTCCTCCGTCCATGAGAATCTTCTAGGCAAGAATACTAGAGTGAATTTCCATGCCTTCCTCCAGGGGATCTTCCCCACCCAGGGATTCAAACCCATGTCTCATGGATCCTGCATTGACAGGTGGGTTCTTTGCTACCAGCCCACCTGTATAGCAGTGTGTATATGTCAGTTCCAAACTTCCAGTTCATCCCTCTTCCTCCTTTCTCCTTTGGTAACCATAAATTTGTTTTCTATGTCTTTGAGTCTATTTTTGTTTTATAAATACGTTCATTTGTATCATCTTTTTTTAGCTTACACATTTAAGCAGTATCATATGATATTTGTCTTTCTCTGTCTTACGTCACTTAGCACGATAATCCCTAGGTCCATCCAAGTTGCTACGAATGGTGTTATTTAGTGCTACCGTGCTCTTTCATCTCACTGTCCAGCCTTTTCGTGTGCTATTCCTTCTGCTCTCCAAGGTCTCTCCTCCCCTAGCTGACTATGATCTTCACCCAGAACAAATGCCATTTGTGAACAATCCTCTCCTCACCTCCCCCACATCCAGACTCTTCCCCCATCCTCCCCACCCACCCCTCCCCGAACCAAATGGCATGTGGGATCTTAGCTTCCTGATCAGGGATCAAACCTGTGGCCCCTGCAGTGGAAGCATGGAGTCTTTACTGGACCACTAGAGAAGTCCTCTTTTATTCCATCTTCCCCGGTTCACCCATCTGCTGGCATTTATCTCACTGTATTCTAGGTGTTTCTTATCCATTACCTCCACCCCAAGATCCTTGAACCCTCTTATCTTTAGGTCTCCAGTGTCTACCACAGTTCTCCATACAGTGAATGAATGAACAAGTAAAACAAGCTCTAGAAGGTCAAATCTCTTGCCCATCTTGAGTCTAAAGCAGAGACTGAAATATCTGTAAATTTAGACTCAAACCAGAAAAATCTTACTGGCTGCTGTTATTGACCATTTCCAGGCCTCTCCACTCCTGAATGAACCTAAATGGAAAGTCCTGGGCTCTGTGGTGAGCCACAGGTCACAGGAGATTCCCTAGTGCGGGCACAGCAAGACTTCAAGGCTCATGACCTGTGCATAAGGCCTGGCCAGCATGGCACACTGAGCAAGGCTCTTGGCCTGACTGTGCAGCCTAAGCACTTTCCCGGAACTCCTCTTGTGCAGAGCATACACAGAAACAGCAAGCGCACAGTTCTATATTCCTCTGTCTTTTGGGGGGACATCTCGCTCCTGATGACCACAAGACCCCTGAATTTTAAGCCGCCTCTGAGAAATTCAAAGAGAGGCATGAACTTCCTGCATTTGTGTCCTATGTTTATCCTTTGCATAACTTGCTGGCAGGTTCTGGAGCAAACCAAATAAAAGCAATCTTGCTCTAAACCCAAATCATCTTTTCCCCCCATCCTTCATGAGGTGGATAGTGAAAGAAGAGCATATTGGATGTGCTTGTGAAAAAGCTAGGCCCTTCTTGGTACCATCTTTCTTGCATAAACCAAAATTCTTTTCTATTTATTAATTCCTTCCTCCCTCTCCTCTTTCCATCCTTCTCAAACATTTAATCAGCACTCACTAGGTACCAAGCTCTGTGCTGGAGACAGAAAGATGAATAAGATACAGTGCTCTGCCTACAAGGACTCCACAGAATCCTGAAAGAGATAGGAGAGTAAACAAGTAATGATAATACACTTGAATAAGTGCTGTCATGGAGGGGTCTGTGAAGCCTTGTAAGTTCAAGGTCCTAAGTGTGTTAGTGGGTGTTTAGTGACCAGCTGGTGGGAGGGACCCTGATTTTTAGTGTTTGCTGGTTCCCATGTGGCAAATACTCCCAGCATGGCTGATTTCAAACTACTAACTAATATCATTGAACGCAGAGTTTGGAAGGGATGTATACAGTTCCACCCACCACCCCACCTTTTCTTTGTCATTCTGGATGATTTCAGGATCTTAGTTCCCCAACCAGGGATCGACCCCATGGCCCCTGCAGTGGGAGCGTGGAGTCCTAACCACTGGACCACCAGGGAAGTCCCCCCTGTTGGCCCGTTTGATGCAGTAAGAGCCCGTTTCAATAGACCACCATGATTTCTGCCCTGTGAGATTCTGAGCAGAGAATTTTATTCCTTGCTGTGCCTGGGTTTCTGACCTAGAAAATTTTGAGGTCACAAATGAGCTTTGTTTTAAGTTGCTAAGTGTGTGGTAATTTCTTGTGCAACCATAGAAAACTAAAGAGAGCCTATTATTCCCTTTTTACAGATATGAAGAATGAAGCTTAGAAGCAATAAGCAGTTTGACCAAAGCCATGAGCAGCTAACAAATGATGGAGTTGGGAGGCAAAATAAGATATGTCTGACTCCAAAGTCTGGAACCTTAGCTCCTACGTTCTCATAGAAAACCATGTCACATAACCACAAAAGGTCAGGGTCATGAGGAGTCACCCTATTTGTTTATTTTTAGGGACCAGAAAATGTACATTAGTATTAAAAAATGAAATCCTGTGCAAGGAAAAAAATCAAATGTTGAATGTAGCCTTGAACTTGAAGTGGAACCCAAGTGGTTACCTTGATATTTATTTCAGAGGACAATGCTATGGAGCAGAAGAAATTTCATATGGGACTCTGCTCATTAAATATTTGAGTTTGGCTTCAGCGACCATTTCTGCTTTCCTCCTCCAGCCTGACCAGATGTGCTCAGAAAATTTGGTTCCCCCTGAATATGTACATCTGTCAAAATTCCTGTCAATTTTCGCACGACTGCCAAGGGAGTGAACAAAGAGAGTTAGCGATTAACTTCAAAGAACTTTGTTGGAGAGGAATAAAGATATTTAAGGCCTATTTTGTGAACTAATTGCATTTGCATATTTATGGGATTTACTGATATAGCAGTAATTAAAAACTATTTAGTAGTCTTAAAGGACACATAACTCAGTTGCTGTTTGCATAATAAACACTTCCTTATTATGTTTGCATAATAAACCGTCTCCCCCTGCTTCTTCAAAAGACTGGCCCATCTAAAGGGTGTCATATCTTACTTGGAAATAATGGAAAACAAAGTGTGCAAGGACTCATGGGAATGTGGAGAAGGGACCTCTGAAATAAATATATTTCTAGGTGCTCTCTTAATGATTGACCTGGCCTGAACTGCTATTAGAGAATGGCAGATTTAAACCTCAAATTGTCTTTCTTTTTCCCTGGTGATATTTAAGAAGCCTTACTGAGTATCGCCTGACAATTCCACTTTTTTTACTTTACTACCCTGATTTGTTTGAAGTGCCTGAACAGGGCTCACCTTTTACTCATACTTCCTAAAGAGATGTCTTGTGTGTGTGCTCAGTCATGTCTGACTCTTTGTGACCCCATGGACTGTAGCCCACCAGGCTCCTCTGTGCATGGTATTTTCCAGACGAGAATACTGGAGTGGGTTGCCATTTCCTCCTCCAGGGGATCTTCCCGACCTAGGGATCAAACCTGTGTCTCCTGCGTTGGCAAGCAGATTCTTTACCACTTGAGTCTCCTGGGAAGCCCCCTAAAGATATGTCTAAGGATGCTTTTGAGCTGTCGTGTTGGCAAAGACTCTTGAGAGTCCCTTGAAATGCAAGGAGATCAAACCAGTCCATCCTAAAGGAAATCAGTCCTGAATATTCATTGGAAGGACTGATGCTGAAGCTGAAACTCCAATACTTTGGCCACCTCATGCGAAGGGCTGACTCATTGGAAAAGACCCTGATGCTGGGAAAGATTGAAAGCAGGAGGAGAAGGGGATGACAGAGGATGAAATGGTTGGATGGCATCATGATGGACATGAGTTTGAGCAAGCTCTGGGAGTTGGTGATGGACAGGGAAGCCTGGTGTGCTGCAGTCCATGGGGTCACAGAGTCGGACATGACTGAGTGACTGATTTGAACTGAAGGAGAGAAAAATCTTTGACTGATGGGTGGTAAGAAACGATGTGAGTAAAAAGTGCTGAATTTAGTCAGTGAGAAGACATAGTTTCCATGGAAAATTAAAGGTTGAGCAAGGGACAGACACCAAATGTAAAGGCACTGAATATATTAACTAAACCCAGATGGGACAGTAAGGTTGGGAAAAGAAAGCTCTGAGCCATCTGGTGGTGCAGAGCAGGGAGATCAAGGGAAGATCAGGAAGGATTTGGATGCAAACTACTTCGAAGACAAGTCACTCATACAAACCTTTCCTGTCTCAGCAGAATTCATCATCCAGTAAAAAGCTGTATAAAGCTGTAATAGGCAGGATCACCAGACTGTTGTTAAATTAGCTAATGAAGGTCATAATGTACCTGTATTACACATCATTAGCAATGGCCTTCCAGTAACAGATGGGTGTATGAGAAGGCGAGACAGAAGGGAGGACAAGCATGTCCCGGAGGGGTTGACTTAGAGCCATGGCTTACTAAAGTGTGTGGCAGGATGATAATGTTGATTACCGTTTCAATTAAACCTTTGCATAAAGGCAAGCTTCTGTGTCCCCTGCCCATGACAAAGTGCACTGCTGCATGCAGCTTGCCTTTCTCCTGTCCTAATTCATCTCTTAGGTGGGAACCAACAGTTCAGACCATTTGTGGAAAGTGATGGGACTTTGAGGCCCTGACCAGTCCTCGGTGATCTTACCTCTTGTGCAGACCTGCTCAGTCTCTCGTGTCTTACTCTTTGTGACCCCCATGGACTCTAGCCCTCCAGACTCTGTCCGTGGGGTTCTCCAGGCAAGAATACTGGAGTGGGTTGTCATGTCCTCCTCCAGGGGATCTTCCCAACCCAGGGATCAAACCCGAGTCTCCTGCATTGCAGGCAGATTCTTTACCTCTGCACCAAACACTTTCTCTCAAGGTTATTTCTGAAACTTTCCTTAACTTTGTATTCCGTTTCCTCTGCTAGGTTACATTTCCTTTTTTTTTTTTTTCCCTGAAATATGTTCAAATGCACAGCAAAATTAGAAGCGTAGTAGAAATAACTCACTGCCCTCTCCCTGCTAGCCATTTGAGAGTTCTTTGCAAACATGATGACCTTTCACCTGTGAGTACTTAGAGAGTTATTCTTATGAACAAGGACATTAATTTACATAATCTCCATACAGTCAAAATCAGGAAATTAACATCGCTATGTCACTACAGACCCTGTTGAGTTTCACTAGTTCACCCCAAAATGTTCTTTATAACAAAAGTATCCACTCGAGAACCGCACACGGCATTGAACTGTCAGATTTGTTTAATCTCCTTTTGTTTGGTACTGTTTCTCAGTCTTTCTTTAACTTTCATAATCTTGACTCTTTTGAAGATTACATGCCGGCTGTTTTGTAGAATGTCCCTCAATATGGAGTTTCCTCCAGGATACATTCAAGTTATGAATTTTTGGCAGGATGAAGACAGAAGATTGCATCTTCTCAGATCCTATCTCCTGGTGTACAACTCATAACTGGTGATGCTCATTTTCATTATTTGATTGAGGTGTTGTCTGGCAGGTTTCTCCACTAGTAGATTTTTTTTTAATCTCTGTAATTAATAAGTATTTTGTGTTTATGTCCTGTTCCTCATCAAACTTTCACCAACTGGCTTTCATCACCCATTGATGTTTCTTCTGTAAATTAGTTATCACTGTAAAGATTCCATTCTTTCTTCTACATTTATTAGCTGGCATTCTAATTTAAAGGAAAAACTTTCCCTTCTTCACATTCATCTCTTTATTTAAATCAGGATAGACTTGCGGAATATTTGATATCCTATTTTGTAGGTTATAATTCTTTGCTATCATTATTGGTTTTGAAGCTCCCGTCATCAAAGATTGGGCCAGAGAGAGCCCCTTCAAGCTGGCTATGTCCGTGTATCCCATTCCCATAATTTCTTTAGTACTTCTTTATGCTACAAGGAGGTGTTCTAGGCTCTTATATTATACTTTCCTGTCCCAGCCCTGACTCACACATTTCTCCATTTCTTCCTTGTAGGTAGGTGTGCTGTTTAGAGACCAAGTTCTGGGTGTTAGGCGTGCTCACTGCTGTTGGGGTGTCCTGGCTCCCAGGCCCTCTAGTGGACAGAGCTAGGAACATACGCATTTGTGAACAGAGGCACATACGCACCTTTACATTTGTGTTTATTTCTGTATTTAGCCACACGTGTTGAAAACCAAGGGCTCACTCTGATACTTCCAAAACCAGCGCAACACTACAGGATTCATCCTAGTTTTCTCCCTTTCCGTGTTTGCAGTTTCTTTCACCAACAGTGGGAAACCAATCAGGCTACACTGAGAGACAGCTTTGTGATTCTAAACAAAGGGATCAAATAATTAGGAGAACAGGGATCAGGTATATATTTCCCCTCTCAATTTGTTCCATGAAAATTTATCTCAAACCAGTGGGCTCTACATTTGATTTAGAGTAAAAAGCAGGCAGATGCTGGAAACGGTATGAAATTTAATTTTTGTTTCTAGAGCGTCTAGGAGTCTACTAATGGAAAATAAATTTATGTGGAATGATGCATCTTTTTTTCCTTAATAATTAACAGTGAATGGGGCTCAATCGAAAACTGAAAAAAAAAAAACACTTTTTAATGAACATTAAACTTTTGTAGTTTCATCTTTAATAAGCCTGTACCCATGCTCTCTTATGTAGTTACTTTCTGAATTGTGGGCAGTGAGAATTTAAGAAGCATTTCTGTCTATCAAAAAAAAATCAATGTTTCTTTTAATGAAAGGGGGTTAGGAAAAACAAAACACACTGTTCCCACTGTACTGTTTGCAGTTGCTGTTCATTTGATGATACCAGGTTTCCATTAGCTTAGTGTAATTCAAGAGTCCAATAATCATTGTCAAATGCTGAAGATGTTCTGCATAAGTCTGATTTAGAACAGCTATTTGGATCTCAATTATTAATGAAATTAGTGTCCTGAATGTCAGCAAGAGCATTGCCTTAGGTAAAGGCTGTAAAGGAAATCATATTAGTGTGGAATTTCCCCTCCTTAGGGGCTCCTCTTAGATTACATTATTCACTTAGCTATCTCCTGTCAGGGAAATTGAAATGTTGGCCATGATCTGATCCTGGGGCAGAACCAAATGGAGAAGTTAAGGGGTATTGCAATGGCATCGGCTCCAAAACATTTGTGTGGTGTTGGTACTGCCTTTCGTCCCGTTCAGTGTTTACAAAACAGCATCGGCAAGGACAGCATAAACCGGCAAACAGAGAAGAATGGAGCAGAAAGGAGCTCTTTTAGGAAAGACTGAGTGGCACTCTATCCAGTAGGCAAGCTGTGTTTCTCATCTTCAGGACGTGCCTGGGGAATACTGGCAGGTGTGATGGCTCCTCTGTGGCCCTTCGTCCTGGCAGCTGCCTCAGGTGAGTGCGTCAGTGGTTTTACTAGGAGTCGAGTATTCACACCTAGAACCTAGAGACAAGCCTTTCTATGTTGTGCTGTGTAACTCCTCACAAGTGTTTGCTTTTATTTACCATCTGTAAAATGCCAGGCCTGTGAATCTACAAGGAGACCAACACTCTGTTGTGACTTTGCTCCTACAATTATAGGTGCGTATATCCATAGGGCCACACACAGTGGGGCTTTCCACAAAGTTAAAAGTATGCTCTGAAATGTGAACAATTGTTGGATAAATTTCTCCTTCCTTAGAAATCAAGCTCTCTTTACAACAATTGATGTTGAGGGTTTGGGGCGTTCTGTTTCAGATTTACTTTTATGTCTGAAGAGTATATTTTTATTATCCAAAATAGTCTTGGTCTTTAGAAGCCCACGGAGAGAGTCCCTTGGATCCATCATAGCTACAGGCACCTGAGTGTCATTTTGGTGTTAGGGTTTTACATCTAGTCCTACAAAGTCTGTATAGACGTGGAGTATTTCTCTAAAGATGAGCTGTAGAAACTTGCATGTTTTGAATGTACAGTTCCCCTAAAAAAATACTTAATAAACCAACACATATATGTTGTGTGTGTGTGTGTGTATATATATATATTTCCCCCCCTACGTTTCTGGAATTAAACTTCCATGGTGCCAGTATTAACTCTACCCTATTGAACCATTTGAGTTAGAATACAGTTGGTTCCTAGAAAACATACACAAATCAAAAATTTATGTTCATGCTAGTGTTTCCCAACACCCCTTGTTCCTGAAGGTTCTCCTAGAGCTCATATCTGAATTTCCATGTTTTAAAATATAACTGAAAGTAGAATGAGTCAATTACAGAGATGAGGAAGGAATTTGGTGGCCAAGCAGCTGGAAATGATTTTTTTATTGGATAGAGAAGAAAAATAGCCACTTATCATTAAAGTTTAAAAATCCTGGATGTTGAACTTAAAGGATAAAAGCATCTTAATTATAAAAATGAAAACAGAGGAAATTTCATTAAATGCCAAATGGGTTTCTTAGCAGAAAATAATTGTCAACATTAAACGAAGCAAGATAAAATAGAAAAATGAAGGTTTTGAAAATAGAAGAAATTCTTCTTAATGATTTCTCTTTTTAATGTTTTGTATTACGCTTGATTTTTGTTCTAAATGTGGCAGAGAAAGTGTTTTAATAGCATCTCATAGTCAGCACTTGACCATAAATCATACTGAGAACGTTCGTTGCAGAAAAATTTACTCTTTGAAAATTTTACTGGGTTAATATCAGGTTGATTTATAAATATAAGAGCACTTAACAAACCACCAATTTAGAGCTGAACCCAGAGGCAGTGTGCTGGAATAGGATAGGAGGCCTGAATTAGAACCTCGTGGTCCTATCACACTGCTCACCAGCCATGTGACCCTGGGTGAGTCCATGTACCTCAGAGATTCTGCTTCCCTGTAAGTTAACTTTTTATTTTGCATATTCATGAAGGCCAAATAAGAAAGCGTTATGAAATCATCAGGTGCAATGCAAATTTAAGATATTGTTGACCCCAAAACACACAAACCCAGAAAATAACAATGAGCTGTTTCTTCTCCAAAACTGTACACCATGCAACTCTTCCTTTTTGTTTTAAATGTTATTTATTTATTTTATGGGAGTATAAGTGCTTTACAAGGTTGTGTTAGTTTCTGCTGTAGAACAAAGTGAATCAGCCATGTGTGTACATAAATCCCCGCCCTCTTAGTCCTCCCCCCCAGCACCATCCCACCCCTCTAGGTCATCACAGAGCGTGGAGCTGGGCTCCCCGTGCTCTACAGCAGGTTCCCACTGGCTGGCTGTTTTACACATGGTAGTGGGCGTATGCAAGTCTTCCTTTTGAAGGGCTACTCACGCTGTTCCCAGGATTCTCAGGGAGCCAGGTTGGTGTAGTATCAGAGTAAGAGCTTGGTCTTTGGATCCAGATCTGCCTCGTTTCAATTCCATCCTCTTCGCTTGCAAGCTGTGTGATCTTCAGCAGTACTAACCTCACCAAGCCTAGAGTCCCTCACCTGTGAGTCCTAACAGGGTTGTAGGGTACCTATCTCATAAAGCTCTGGTAGAAGTTAAATGAGATAATTTACATAAAGGACTCAGCCCAGTGCCTGGCACACAGCAAGTCATTTAATCAGTATTAGATATTTAATAATACCACACACCTAAACCTTGTAACCTCTCAGATATATGTATTGTTATCTATTGTTCAATAGAAATTGATCAGAGACTAGACAGGAAATTCAGGCAAGTCTTTACTGGGGCCCCTGCTGCAGCAGGGAGAAGCTACACAACAGGTTCCCTAGCTCACACTCAGAGCTGAGCTGGCTCTTTACATGGGATGAAGCTAGGGGCAGGTCTGTGATCGAGCCAGAGGCGTGGCTTAGGTGTTTTGCCCACCACTCTGGTAGTGTTGTAAGCAGGGGGCAAACACGGTACCCTGCTTTTGCTCCCCACTCTTCAGAAGTGGCATTTGGGATTTTGGTCTTTTTGTATCTTGTTCATAATTTGCCCCAACTACACATGCACATGGTTATTTTTAGTCCCTTACAGCTTCTTTGTATTCTGTTTCTCCAGGAGACGTTTGCCCAGGTACAAACACTACAGCAGAGGACCCTAGGTCCCAGGTCCCAGCCTGTTGCAGTACTAGTCTCTTATATCCTAAAGGTGGTATACTCATAAACCAGAAACAGCTCTTTTCATCAAAGTGCCCAGAACACTTTAAGATAGGTGTGTATGTAACTCATTGAAATAAGGAAAGCAAAGGAATAATTCTATTATATTCTTATCTTTTTAAAACCTCTCTTTACCTAGAAGTGCTTCACAACTCAGTTCATAACACATTCTACTTTTCAGAAATCTTACAAGTGCATTGTTTGATGCTGGTTATTAGCATTCAAGGAGGCAGTGCTAGTGTGGTGTCTTTCCTGGGTCTGTTGATAGCCTCCATCAGTGTCTGTTGAAACATCACTGAACTGTGAGTCATTTAGTGCTTGTGTGAATGTCACATTAGCTTTCAAGGGGCATAATTTACTGTTAATTAATGGTCACTTAAATCCTTAATCTCTCTCCTGTAATTGATCTTTCTCCTCAGGCAAATTTGTATTCATAGTAGAAATGTAATTTATTATTTCTTCCCATTTTAAACAAAGAACTGTTTCCCCCTGTAGTTTATTTAGCCATGCTTCCCTTTGCTTCTTTTCTCCTATCACTCCCGGTTTCTCTTTTGTTCTTGTTTCCAGCTTCCAGAACTTTCTCTTTTTACCCAACGACTTTGATTCATTTTTGAAAATATGTTTATCCATTAGGGACCTATATCCCCAGGAAAGATATCAGAGGAATTTGAGGCCCTATGAGCAGAGGGTGTAGAGAACATTCATTTCTCAGAATTATTAACTCTGTCTCGGGTGGTTTCCTATATTGAAACACGCACATTTCCGTGTTTTCCCAGCTGGGACTTGGGAGATTCCAAGCGAGGTAAAACTGAAGTTGCCCTAAGTGAAATTCACAAGAAAAACACCATACTAATTTTTCTTTGGAGTCCAGAATTCTCTCCCATGGGGTCGGCCAGCAAGAAACAGTCCCAAGCAGAGAGATTGCAGGAGAAGGGGGCAGAAGATAAGATGGTTGGATGGCATCACCAACTCAATGGACAGGAGTTTGAGCAAACTCCAGGAGATAGTGAAGGACAGACAAGCCTGGCGTGCTGCAGTCCATGAGGTCACAGAGAGCCAGACACAACTTAGCCAGTGAACAGCAGCAAAACAGAGATTCATACCACATCTTTGACCATCGCAGTTCACAAAAACTAAAGATGATGCGTGATGTGAGCCACCCACCTTAGTTCCCGCATGCCTAAAGAGCGGCTGCCTCTTCTGGCGTCTTGTTGGATGAATAGTTAGGGAGTTTAAAACGCTCATTAGATTCCCGGCTCGGATGGTAATGAAAGTGAATATTCCA
Source organism: Bos indicus x Bos taurus (assembly GCF_003369695.1). Taxonomy (NCBI): domain Eukaryota; kingdom Metazoa; phylum Chordata; class Mammalia; order Artiodactyla; family Bovidae; genus Bos; species Bos indicus x Bos taurus. The sequence goes on along the minus strand of NC_040090.1, from coordinate 59,860,925 downwards.
CTGCCCACAATGAGTCTGGAACGTCCCCTCCAGCACCGTCGTTAGCATTTTGGTCACACTGACATTGATAAATCATAGAAATCGCTGCCTGTGGCGGCAAGTGACACGGCATCATTCATAAAGAGATGGGTATAAACAGGATTGTCGCACAGGGGGAAGGTACCTCATTTCCAGTTTCCTGCTGGAGCCTGCGTACCTTCAGCAGCTCATCAAAATAACCATCAAAACCGCTGAGAGTCGCGGTGAATTCACGCGCAGGACACCATGGATAGAGTTCGCCCGCGCTGTGGCGGGGGGTGTGCAATTTGCTTCAGTCCAATGACTGAGGGAAGCTTTGAATCCCCCAGGGGCCAACAAAGCTGGTGAACAAAATATCTTTTTGCAATTTCGAGAAAGCCCTCACAGATTTGTCACTTCCAATTGCTGGTGCTCATTTCTCTTGCTTGCTTCTCCCTGGCCTCTCCAGCCTCGACACTCATCACAGTTCCTCCACAAATCAAGATTCCTGGGTCACAGGAAATGGTTGTTCCCTGGAACCTCAGAGAATTTTCCCAAAATGAAGATCTCGTTTTCTGACAAGTGCATTTTAAGACAGACTGAGTGAGAGAACAAATATGAGTTTTGAGGAGAAAAATATGAATAGGATTCTCCTTGATCCATTATTTAGAAATCCACACAGCTCTTTGGATTCAAGTGGTTTGTCCATGTTTCTGCTTAGATTTTTTATGTGATTTTTGAATTATAAATGGAAAAATCAAAAGAAAAATCCAAGGAGGAAGCTGGTTAAGTGCATCAGAAGCTTTCTCCTGTGTACCAGGAGGGGGTGATACAGGAATAAAGAAAAGATGCTGTCTTCAAGATGCAAGATAGCTGTAAAAATGGAAACGTAGAGCAAGTTTGCATCCTCAGAGATGGAGTTGATTTATTTATCTTTACAGTGAGATTTCTCCATTGGGCATTTAGGCCATCAGCTGACTTAATTGTTTATTCTTTATTGAAGTATAGTGATTTACAGTGTTCAGGTGTGCAATAAAGTGACACATTTACACACACACACACACACACACATGTACAGGCTTTCCAGGTGGCACTAGTGGTAAAGAATCCACCTGCCACTGCAGTGGACACAAGAGATTTGATCCCTGGGTTGGGAAGATCCCCTGGAGTAGGGAATAGCAACCCACTCCAGTATGCTTGCTTTGAAAATTCCGTGGACAGAGGAGCCTAGCAGGCTACAGTCCATGAAGCTGTAAAGAGTTGGACACGACTGAGCACTTTTACTTACACATATATATTCTTTTTCAGTTTCTTTTCCATTGTAAGTTATGATAAGATGTTGAATATAGTTCCCTGAGCTGTATTGTAGGTCCTTGGGCTTTTTTTTTTTTTAACCTATTTTATATACTGTGTATCTGTTAATCCCTAATTCCCAACTTATCCCAACCCCCTCTTTCCTCAGAGAAGGTGATGGCAACCCACTCCAGTACTCTTGCCTGGAAAATCCCATGGACGGAGGAGCCTGGCAGGCTGCAGTCCATGGGGTCGCGAAGGGTCGGACACGACTGAGCGACTTCACTTTCACTTTTCCCTCTCATGCATTGGAGAAGGAAATGGCAACCCACTCCAGTGTTCTTGCCTGGAGAATCCCAGGGATGGGGGAGCCTGGTGGGCAGCCGTCTATGGGGTCGCACAGAGTCGGACATGACTGAAGCAACTTAGCAGCAGCCTCTTTCCCATTTGGTCACTGTAAATTTGTTTTCTGTATCATCAGTGTATTTTAAATGTGTCTGACAAAATGTCCATGAGTTGGTTGTGAACTTCAGCAGATTGGGGTGAGCTAAAAACTGTATTCTTCCAGGAGCGACCAAGCCCTGGGCAGTCTGAAGTCTCCTGAAGATGCTAAGTTCTTATTTTCACCCTCACAGTGATAGCTTTCTTTTTCAGGAATCCTGGCCATAGGTATGCCTCATTCCAGGAGTCCTGCTCTGCATCATCTCACCAAGCAGCTATTACAGACGTATCGGAAGGAAGTAAGGCCAGTTCACAACTGGACCCAGGCCACCACTGTGTATTTGGATGTATCTGTTCACGCCGTGCTGGATGTGGTAAGGACCATCCCACCGTCTCCTAGTCCCATGATTCTTTTGTAAAACTACCAGCTATTTATGCAAGAGAAGTTTTTTCTTGAGACTCTCATTGAGCCGATAGAGAAGTTAGTGTTAGATTCATCTTAGCAGTGAGCCTGGGGTATCTATTTATTAGGCAAATCATGCTGACTCGCCCCCAACTTACACTGTGAGGGGCAGATAGTCTAGAAATAGGAATTTCACAGAATTAAGATGCTTTCAGAATTGTGGGCATAGGTCACACACATATTTTATGAGTATTGCTGCAACCAGAAATGGTAATAGATATTATTTTCTGTGGTTCGCATTTCTTAGTGGTAACAGTAGGTTTATGAAAACAACTTCTACAACTTACTGCTTGCAATTTTAAAATGAGGAAAAAAAAATGTCTTGGTTTCCTGAGTTTTTAAGGGACTTTATACCTAAGACATTTGCTAAGGGTGGTAGAAAGATTTGTTTATTAAAGTGTGTCTTTCCTACTATGGCTTAAAAATAGGTTATTGTGGGAATTAAATGAGAAAATGCATGTAGTTACTAGAGATCTTAGTAAACCCTCGGTAGATGATAGACTGTATAATTATCTCTGCTTCTTCCTTCTCCTTTTTCTTCATTACAAAGTCTTCAATATTAATAGATTCTATATTTACTTTGATTTCTTTTAAAATCAGACTTTACTGAGCTTGTTTGTTAACATGGTTTAAAATTTTTTTCAATTTACTTTTCAAAACCTTTTTCCAGTTGAGAAGTAATATACAGATATTGAAATGCACAAATGTTAAGTGTACAGTTCAATGAGTTTTGATAATTGCATGCACCCACATAATTCATATCCCTATCCATATATCAAACGTTTCCATCACCTTACAAAGATCCCCCATTTCTTTTCCAATCACCATCCCCTCCATCCGCAGGGAAAACCACCATTCTGATATCGGTCATCATAGATTATTTTTGCCAATTCTGGAACTTCATAAGAATGAAAATTTACTGTATGTACTTTCTTGTGTCTGGATTTTTCATTCAGCATAATTTTGTTCCCTGTGTTTATTTATTTTTTAATATTTTTATTGTGGTAGAAGCCAAGTAATATAAAACATACTATTTTAATGATATTTAACTGTACAGTTCAGTAGCACTAAGGACATTCACACTATTATGCAACTTTCATCATCATCCATCTCTGAAATTTTTCACCTTCCTAAACTGGGACTCTGTCCTCATCAAACGCTAACTCCCCATATACCTTCCCCACCCCACCCCACCCCACCCCCTGGCCCCTAGCGTCTACCAGTGTACTTTTTGACTCTCTGAATTTGGCTATTCTGGGTACCTCATATAAGTGGAATCAAACAATATTTGTCTGAACCTAATGTATATTGAGATGTTTTTCGAGGTTCATTCATGTTGTACATAGTAGCTTTTCTTTTTTATTGATAGGTATTATTTGGTTATGGCTATACCGTGATTTGTTTATCCACTCTCCTGTTGATAAGCATTTCTGTTGTTTCCAGTTTTAGTATATTATGAATAAAGCTATGAATGTTTCTGTACAAGTATTTTGCTGTACATATGCAAAACCTAGACGTGGAATAAGCACCACTTCTCATAGAATAGATGTATATTTAATGAGAAACTGCCAGATTGTTTTAGAAAGTGATTGTACCTTATAACTCCCACCCGTCAGCTATGAGAGTTCTCATTTCCCCACATCTTCACCAGCATCAGGTATTATCGGTTTTGTTTAACTTTAGCCGTTATGGTAAACATGTAGGAGTATTTCACTGTGGTTGTGTTTTTTTATACATCCCATGACTAATAAATAGGGACTCTTTTCTAATGTGCTTATTGACCACGTGTGTATCTTTCCTAGTGAAGTATCTGTTTAAGTCTTTTCCTCTTTTTTATAGTGTTGGTTGTTGTTTTTTTTATTATAGATGAATAGGAATTGCTTGTGTATTCTGAATACAAGTCCTTTGTCATCTATGTATTGTGAATGTTTATTCTCACTCTGGCTTGCCTACACATTTCCCTAATGGAGCTTATGATGAACAAAATTTTAAAATTTAATGAAGTCCAATTTTACCAGTTCCTTTATTTATGGTAGTGTTTTCTGGATATTGTCTTAAGAAATCTACTCCACGTTCATCAAAACATTTCCTATATGTTCTTTCAGAAGATTTATGGTTTGTAGTTCCTTATATTTAATTCTATGATATGTTGAGAATTAATTTGTATAATGGTGTGAAGTATAGGTCAGGGTTTTCATTGTTGCTGATGTGTGTTTTGTTTTTGCATTTAGAATTTGTTCCAGCACCATTTTTAAAAAAGTTTCCCTTTTTCCATTGAATTGTTTTGGTATCTTGACTGAAAATTAAGTTAACTGAGAAGTGTCAGATTATTTGTTATCTTGAAATCAGATAGTATGTGTCCTTGAACTTTATTCTTCATTTTTAAGATAGTTTGACTTCTTAGGACCTTTGTACTTCCAAATAAATTTTATATTCAACTTATCACATTTTACTTAAAAAAACCTGCTGGGAGTTTATTTGGAATGCTGTGAAATCCACAGAGAAATTTAAGGAGAGAATTGATATTTTAACAATATTGAGTTTTCCAATTGTTGAATATGGTATTTCTCTCCATTTATTTGGGTCTTCAGCAGTGTATTATTTTTAATGTAGAAGTTTCGTACATGTTTCTATTAAACTTTTTCCATAGTATTTTTGATGCTGTTATAAATATTACTTAAAATTTTAAATGTTCTATTTATTTGTTGCTATTATAAAGAAACTGGATTAATTTTGTATGTTGACTTTGTATCCTGGGACTTTGCAAAATTCACTTACTAATCCAGTAGTTCTTTTAAAATTAATATTTTCTATATATGCAATCATTTCATTTGCTAATAGTTTTACTACTTCCTTTTTTAATCTGTGTGCCCTTTATTCTTCTTATCTTGTCTTACTGCATTGTCCAAGACCTCTACCAGTGTTAATGGGAGGGACAAGAGCAGATATCTGTAATCTGTTCCATCCTCAGGGAAAAATCTTTCACCGTTAAATATGGTGTTAGTTATAGATTTTTCATAAATGATCTTTATCAAGTTGAAGAAGTCCCCTCCTATTTTTGTACACTGAGAGATATTTTTAAAATCATGAATGTTATGAATTACACCAATATTTTTCTCAATCAATTTGAATGGTCATATGATTTTTATTTTATGCAGTTAATATGGTAAATTATTTTTGATTGATTTTCAAATGGTAAACCACTCCTGCATTCCTAGAATAAACTTTACTTGATACTGATATGTTAACCTTTTTATATATTTCTGAATTTGAATTCCTACTTATGATAGGTTGCATCTATGTTAATGAGGAGTATTGGGCTATGGTTTTATTTCTTGTAATGTAGTTGTCTGTTTTTGGTGTTGGTTTTATAAAACCAGATGAAAAGTGTTCCCTCCTCAGTTTCCTGAAGGAATTGTGTTAATACGGATAATTTTTTCCCCTAATGTTTGATAGAATTCACCAGTAAAACCATCTAGGGCTGGAGTTTTCTTTGTGGGAAGGTTTTTAAATATAAATTCAATTTCACTAACAATATACAATTTTTCAAATTTTCTATTCTTGTGTCACTTTTGGAATTTATATTTTTCAAGGAATTTGTCTGTTTTATCAGAGTTGTAAACTTATTTTCTCATAATATTCCCTTTTAATTCTTTTAATGTCCAAAGGATCATCAGTGATGTTACCTCTTTCATTCCTCATATTAGCAATTTGTGTTTTCTCTTATTTCCCTTGACCAATATTGTCAAATTGTTTATCAATTTCTTTCTTTAAAGAACCAAATGTTGCTTTTGAATTTTCGTTTCAGTTTCTATTTCACTTCTATCTACTCATGTTTATTTCCTTTATTCTGCTTGCTGGGCACTTAATTTGTCCTTCTTTGTCTACTTTCTTAAAATGGAAAGTTGTATTATTGAGTTTAAACCTATTTTCATTCCTACTTTTAGCATTTAAAGTTATAAGTTTTCCTCCAAACACGAATTTAACTGCATCTTATGAAATTTTGATGCATTTCAAAATTTGAGGTATAAATTATACAGACTGAAACTCATCTTTTTAAAGCCAATCCCTTCCCCCGCTGACCCCAGTCTCTGGCAACCACAGATTTTATTTTTCTCCCTATGTTTTTGCCTTTCTCATATACATGGAATCATACTGTGTTTTCCTCTTTGTCCTTTGGCTTCTGTCACTTAGAATAACGCCTTTGAGATCCATCCACGCTGTGTTGTATGTGTGTGTGATCCATGTATCAGTAGTAGTATTCCATTGTGCAAATGGACTGCAATTTGTTTATGTGTTTACCAGTTGTTTGACATGTGAGTTGTTTCTGAGCTCGAGCAATTTTGAATAAAATCACTATAAACATTTGCATATGTTTTTACTTCTGTTGGATAAATACTTGCGAGTGGGATTGTTGAGTTGTATAAGGCAATTTTAACTTTACAAATGAAACTGTCAAACTGCTTTCCACAGTGGCTGGACATTGTACATTCCACCTGCAAATTATGAGCATTTCAGTTCCTCCACATGATTACCACACTTGATATTGTCAATCTCTTTAAACGGTAACCATTCTGTTAGCTTTGTGGTGGTATCTCAATGTGGTTTTAAACTCATTTCACTAAAGACTAATGATGTTGAACATCTCTCTGTGTGCTTATTTGTCAACTATCTATCTTTTAAAATGAAGTATTCACTCAAACCTTTTACCTTTTTTTCAAATCTTTTACTTTTTTAAAAAAAAAGTTGTTTGCTTTCTTATTATTGAGTTGCAAGAGTTCTTTGTAGAGTGTTAGTCTATTTCTGGATTCTATTCTGTCCAGCTAGTCAATATATTTCTCCTTACTTACATCAATATATTGTGTCAATTATTGCACATTACAGAAGTCTTGAAATCAGGTGGTGTGAGTCTTCCAAACGTAATTTTCTGTTTTAAAATTGTTTTGACTCTTCAAGGTACTTCGCATTTCCATACACACTTAAGAATGTATGTTCATTCATTTACTTAGTTCACTCATTCACTTAGTTCACTCATTTCTGTTTTTATGACTGACATATTTTTTATTGAGGTTACATGAAATCTATAGATCAACTAAAGGAGAGTCAGAATCTTAACTTCTAATCCATGACAACACTGTATCTCTCCACTTGTTTAGTTCTTTAATTCTTTGTGTAATGTTTAGCATTTTTCAGTTTTGTACTGTTGCTGCTGCTGCTAAGTCACTTCAGTCATGTTCAACTCTTTGCGACTCCATAGCCGGCAGCCCACAAGGCTCCCCCATCCCTGGGATTCTCCAGGCAAAAACACTGGAGTGGGTTGCCATTTCCTTCTCCAATGCATGAAAGTGAAAAGTGAAAGTGAAGTCACTGAGTCTTGTCCGACTCTTAGCGACCCCATGGACTGCGGCCCACCAGGCTCCTCCGTCCATGAGATTTTCCAGGCAAGAGTGCTGGAGTGGGGTGCCATTGCCTTCTCCATCAGTTTTGTACATATCTGGTTAAATTTAATCTCTAAGTAATGCACATTTTTGATGCTATCATAAATGATATTTTAATTGTAGGTTTCTGTTTCTTGCTAGTATACAAAATATAAATGATCTCTATATATTGGCCTTAACCCTGCCATTACATTAAATTTTGAGCCTTTTTGTAGATTTTTTTTCAGATTTCCTATGTAGAAGATCATGTTGCCTGTAGATAATGAAAGTTGTACTTCTTTCTTTCCAATCTTTATACCTTTTCTTTTATTGCTTATTGCACTGGCTCAAACCTCTAGTACAATGTTGAATAGAAGGGGTACACTGTTCTATAAATATAAATTCAATAAACATGTTTACAGTATTGCTAAGGGTTCTTAAAACTTCAGTGTTTTTTGTTGTTGTTCTATTAATTCATGGAGAGGTGTGTAAAAATCCCCAACTATAATTGTGGTTTGTCCCTTTCTGTCATGTTATTAGATGCATATACATTTAAGATTATGTCTTCTTGACAAATAGAACCTTTTACCATTATGAAATGCCCTTCTTTACCTCTGGTAATACTTTTTTTCTTGAAGCTTTTTTTTTATGCTTACTTTTTGCATGGTATATATTTTGCCTTCCTTTTATTTTCAGTATCTGTGGCATTGTATTTAAAGTCATTTCTTAGAGCAAGTAGTTTGGTCTTGCTTTTTCCCAACTTTTTATTTTTAAGTAATTATAAATTTATTGGAAGTTGCAAGTAAATTTATAGAGAGGTTCTGTCCACCCTTCACCCAATGCCCCCTGTATTTATCTTACATAAATTTGGTATAGCAGCAATACTAGAAAATTGACATTGGTGCTTATTCTGATTTCTCTAGTCTTACATATACTTCTTTGTGTGTATGTGTATTTGTGTGTGTGTTTCTCTGTAATTTATTATACATGTAGCTTTGTGTAACCTCCACTACCACCACATCCATCTACACGATCTTCACCACAGGGTTCCCTGATGCTGCTCACTTACAGACACAATCCTTTCTTCTGACAACTCCTGGCAACCAATGGGTCTCTCCTCCATCTTTATAATTGTGTTATTTGAAGACTACTATATAAGTGGAACCACATAGTATGTTCCCTTTGAGGTTGCCTTCTTTCATTCAGTAGAATTCCCTTCAGGTTCACCCAGGTCTCTGTGTGTATATCAATTGTTCACTCCTTTTTGTTGCTGAGTTCCAGGGTACTGCTGTTTTAACCTGTCAACCTGTGCATTTTAATTGGAGTGTTTTATCCATTTATGAATACCATCTTGCTATTTGTTTTCTAGCTGTCTCATCTGTTTTCTGCTCCTCTTATCCTGCCTTATTTGGGATAAACTAAATATTTTTTAATATTTGATTTTAGTTCCTGTAAAATCAAATTGACTTTTTTGCAGTCCCTCTGTGTATTATTTTTAGATGTTATTTTAGGGGTTTCCATACCGATCATTAACTTAATATAATGTACTTAGAATTAATGTTATTATAGTTCATAAAATACACAAAACTTACAACAGTAAAATTCCACATACCTGTTCCCTTTACATTTGCATACATAATGTATCCTACAATACAATGTTATTATTTTAATGTAGTTTGTTAAAATAATTCAATAATTTCTCTTTAATTTATTTTAATGGAGGTGGTTTTCTACGTTAATATTTGAGTGCTATGCTATGAATTACAGACTCTGATTTTTTGACTGAGATTCAGGTATTGAAATAGATGGAAAATAGTTTAAAGTAAAAGTATAAATTATCTGTTATAACAGGGTTCAAATTATTTTTTATCTGATGTAAGTTATTTTAGCATAATTTTTCTCTAGCTTAGATAAACCCCTACTCATTAGTTCCTCATAAGCACGTGCATTTAAATGGAGCACACACAAAAAATCCCCCATTTAGCAAATAGTTTCACTTTATCCAGCTTTACTTTCCCATTCGCACTAGTAAAAGCACTATATCCAGGATCCTAGAAAATACTTTTTAATCAAATGGCAGAAAATGCCCACTCTTACTCTCCACAATGTAGTCTTACACAATGCTCCAATAGAAAACTCCTTTAAATCTCTTTTCTATTTTGATGTTGATCTAGAATTTTAGAGACAATTTTATGGGGCTGCATCTTCACTTACTTAAGAGATATTCAGTTCAGTTCAGTCGCTCAGTCACATCTGACTCTTTTCGACTCCATGAATTGCAGCACGCCAGGCCTCCTTGTCCATCACCAATTCCTGGAGTTCACTCAAACTCATGTCCATCGAGTCGGTGATGCCATCCAGCCATCTCATCCTCTGTCATCCCCTTCTCCTCCTGCCCCCAATCCCTCCCAGCATCAGGGTCTTTTCCAACAAGTCAACTGTTTGCATGAGGTGGCCAAAGTATTGGAGTTTCAGCTTCAGCATCATTCCTTCCAATGAGCACCCAGGACTGATCTCCTTTAGGATGGACTGGTTGAATCTCCTTGCAGTCCAAGGGACTCTCAAGAGTCTTCTCCAACACTACAGTTCAAAAGCATCAATTCTTCATTGCTCAGCTTTCTTCACAGTCCAACTCTCACATTCATACATGACCACTGGAAAAACCATAGCCTTGACTAGATGGACCTTTGCTAGCAAGGTAACATCTCTGCTTTTGAATATGCTATCTAGGTTGGTCAATAACTTTCTTTCCAAGGAGTAAGCATCTTTTAACTTCATGGCTGCAATCACCATCTGCAGTGATTTTGGAGCCCCCCAAAATAAAGTCAGCCACTGTTTCCACTGTTTCCCCATCTATTTCCCATGAAGTGATGGGACCAGATGCCATGAGCTTCGTTTTCTGAATGTTGAGCTTTAAGCCAACTTTTTCACTTTCCTCTTTCACTTTCCTCAAGAGGCTTTTGAGTTCCTCTTCACTTTCTGCCATAAGGGTGGTGTCATCTGCATATCTGAGGTTATTGATATTTCTCCCAGCAATCTTGATTCCAGCTTGTGCTTCTTCCAGCCCAGCCTTTCTCATGATATACTCTGCATAGAAGTTAAATAAGCAGGGTGACAATATATAGCCTTGATGTACTCCTTTTCCTATTTGGAACCAGTCTGTTGTTCCATGTCCAGTTCTAACTGTTGCTTCCTGACCTGTATATAGGTTTCTCAAGAGACATGTCAGGTGGTCTGGTATTCCCATCTCTTTCAGAATTTTCCACAGTTTATTATGATCCACACAGTCAAAGACTTTGGCGTATTTCATTAGTCCTCGCTATTTAGTTGTCAGTAGGTTATTATGTCTGTATTGTTTATTGGACATTGTCCAATGGGAGAAGCATGATTTGAAAAAGACATGATATGAACCATGTTACATGAAACTCCAACACAGGGATAACATCAGCTTTGAGTAAGAGACGAAGACAGGTTTCTAGGTCTTTCCTCATCCTTCTACTTTCTGACTTCATATTGATGAAGGTAAAGTAGAATTGCTCAGACTTGGCTTTACAGGCTTATTTTGAGATAAGGGAAAGGAGTAAAGTCGTTATATTAATATTTTCCCTTGGAACAACCATATCAAATTGAGTTTTGTTTTGTTTTGTTTTTTAGAAGTTTAGTGTTTATTAAAAAAAAAAAAACAATAATCACCAAAAGAATTACTGAAAACCAGGGCAAATTAGTTAACATTCACCAAATAATTTGACACCCTTAAAGCCTGGGATTATCATTGCTGTAAACTATAAAAACACTAGGCCTCTGCAAGAACTTAATGCATCACTCCATCAATGACAGTGAACTTGGAGCTTCTGGTCTGGCAATGCTTAGCTGCCCACATGACATCTGGAATCCAAATCTGTCCACATAAGTGCAAAGAAATGCCCTGTAGGCCAAAGCTTCGAGAACAGTACAATTCATGCCACTCCACTCCTTGTTGCCTACCCAGTACCTCAGGGCAACTGACAGTTTTAGATCGCTTACATGACAATCACATCAAGAGATGAGAATTATTAATATCTTTTGAAATAGTGGTTTTTTAAAAAATGTTTCACTTGTCTGAACTAGTTGAAGGTATTGAATTTGAATTTTTGGTCTAACTCTTCCTACCCTGATAAGAGAAAACAAATCATATCCATTATGATAGGTAAGGAGAACACTGTTATTTTTTCAAAGATAATGCTTTACTCCACTGTTGTGAAATATACTGTTTTTTACAAGAATATGTTAGACATATCCTTTTACTGGATATGGAAAACTTGTCTTCTGAAATATGGAAAAATCTTACATTCCACCCCTCTAGTTTCTTCCCTATCTCCTGTCTTGACTTTATCTTCTACGTGTACTCAATGTTACAATGAACCTGAACTTCTTGGATCCTGTCTGTATGCTGTTCATTCTGCTGTTTCCTCAACTGAATGTGTCTTCTTTATCATTCTCCATCTACAAAAGATTAGAACCGTCAAATCTCAGCTCCTAAAAGAGATTTTACTCAGTTCTCCAATCTGGCAGCAATGTCTCCTTCCTTTGAATACAGTGAAGTATGTGTATTTCTCTATGCACATGGTTGACAGTTAAAATGACACATACTATGCTGCTGCTGTTTCATCACTAAGTTGTGTCCAGCTCTTTGCGACACCATGAACTGAAGCCCACCAGCCTCCTCTGTCCTTGGAATTTTCCAGGCAACAACACTAGAGTGGGTTGCCATTTCCTTCTCCAGGGGATCTTATCAACCCAGGGATTGAACCACCATCTCCTGCATGGCAGGCGGATTCTTTACCACTGAGCCATCTGGCAAGCCCAAAATGTCTCACACCCTAATGTATTAATAGCTACTTGAGGGACTTCCCTGGTGACGCAGTGGTTCAGACTTCACCTTCCAATGCAGGGGGTGCCAGTTCAATACCTGGGGGAGCTAAGATCCACGTGCCTCGTGGCCAAAAAAAAGACGTAAAACAGAAGCAATATTGTAGCAAATTCAATAAAGATTTAAACATAACCTATATCAACAGTAATAATAATAATAATAATAACACTATTTAAAACTAGCTACTGGAGGGAAGGGTTTTCAAACTCATGATCCTATTTACCACAATATCCAGGACAATATATCTTACTTCGGGCTTCCCAGGTGGCTCAGTGGTAAAGAGCCTGCCTGCCAAGGCAGGAGACATAAGAGATGCCAGTTCAATCCCTGGGTCAGGAAGATCCCCTGGAGAAGGGCATGGCAACCCACTCTAGTATTCTTGCCTGGAGAATCCCATGGACAGAGGAGCCTGGTGGGCTACAGTCCATAGGGTCACAAAGAGTTGGAAATGACTGAAGTGACTTCACTCACACACACACACACACACACACATCTTCCTTCAAAGCTAGCTGTGTAGATATTTGCTTAATCAGTTAATTAGGATATGTGAATTCAATTCTAGAATCATCTTTATGAATGACTTAGTCTAATATGCTTTGCAAATGTCTATATTACATTCAGGTGGGCTGATCCTAAGGTTCATTCCAGAGGCATGACTGGTTTGAAGAACTTGATGAAAATTGCTCACAGATTCTGCTCAGGCAAGGACATTCCCAATGTGAATAGATAACTTGCTGGATGCATCTGCCAGCAGCTGAACTGCTGGCAACTTTTGTTTAGAGTGAAGAGCTTTCAGCCCAGCTTTCATCACTGCACCTCACTTCCATTATAATGTTTTGCCTCCTGTTTTATTTACATGAAAGACTACAGTCTCGTCTTAGAATTTCTGGGTATTATGAGTACCTTAGGGAAATCTGATTATAGAGATAATCTACTCAACAGTGAAGAGTTTCCATTTGTTTCTATTGAGTTTTGTCAATTCCGAATCACAGATACCTTTGTATTCCAGTCCATTGACTAGAGCCTCCCAGCCAGACGTTGAGGCATCTGTTTCTATAGTCTTCAGAACTGGGAAAGATAAATAAGAATGTGCGGGAATTATCTGTATATTTGCTAACCACCAATTTAGATCTAAATAGACTCCCTCTGTTAGGAAGACTAATGAATTCCAATTCTCTGAAATATCCTTTGCTTTTAACAAGCAGGATGGAAGGTATCTAAAGAAAAAAAAAAGAGAGAGATACACAGAGGGAAAAGCTGTGAATAATGCCACCAGAGAACCAATTATGTTCACCAGCTGGCATTGAGAAACTTGTTTCTCTTGACAAAAAAAAAAAAAAGACTTCAGTTTTAGCCTCAAACTTCTTTTTGACATTGTGTTCTTTAGGGCTGAATAACCAATCCTCCCAGACACCCCCTCTAAGATGTTAGGAAAAAAAATCCTTAACACTATTATTATGTGTAACATGACAAAGGGCTGGACAGGAAGAGAAAAACAAGCAAAGGCATCAACATGGCAGTTAACAGAACCAAACTGGGTACAATGACGGTGGAAAGGAAACATTAGGATATGGAGACCTTCCTCTCCAGCCCTGTGACTGAGTCAACAAGACTCACAGTGGGGAAGAAACTGGTCCCGACACTTCCTAGATGTAAAAGTGTATTTGTTAGGAGAGAGTAGTGAAAAGCTGTATTACTTGGTAATGGAAACTACATTTCGGACTTTTTCTCCCTATGATGATTTCTCCCTGGTTGATTGGAACTAAGCCTATATACGCTCAGACGCTCAGTAGTGTCCAACTCTTTCAGACTCCCTCGGCAAGAATACTGCAGTGGGTTGCCATTTTTCTCCTCCAGGGCATCTTCCCGACCCAGGGATCAAACCCGTGTCTCCTGGATTGGCAAGAGGATTCTTTACCACTGAGCCACCTAGGAAGCAACTAAGCCTAGAACGAAGTCTTTTCGTGCTTTCGTGGGTGAGACATGATCCATTTCAGGCTGTCTCAGCCAGTGGAACTTGGAAGAAAGAGGTGTGCCCAACCCGGAGCTCTCACTAGAGGTCTTATTTTTTTAAGTCTTTATTGAATTTGTTTCAATGTTGCTCCTATTTTATGTTTTGATTCTTTGGCCACAGGTAAGCTCTCCACCCTGAGCCTCACAGAGCTGATATTGTCTGGGAGTCCCCTCTGTCCCTCTTCCAAGCTGTTTCTTGGGGAAATGCTGTGAATTCAGTGCTTTCACTTTGTACAATCAGTCCTCCATATCTTTGGAGATTGCAGATATTTGTGGATTGAACCAACTCTGCATCAAAAATATTTTTATTTATTTATTTAGCCATGCCCAGCAGCTTGTGGGATCTTAGTTCCCTGACAGGGATTGAATGTGGGCCCTCCAAAGTGAAAGCATGGAGTCCTAACCGTTAGACCAAAAATATACATATTTTTTAAATTCCAGAAAGTTCCAGCAAATAAAACTTGAATTTGCCTGCTGTGCACTGACAACTATTTACATGGCATTTATATTGTATTGGGTAATTATGGGTATTCTAGAGACGATTTGGGCTTCCCAGGCGGTGCTAGTGGTAAAGAACCCATCTGCCAGTGCAAGAGACACAAGAGACGTGGGTTCAATCCCTGGGTCAGAAAGATCCCCTGGAGGAGGGCATGGCAACCCATGCCAGTATTCTTGCCTGGAGAGTCTCATGGACAGAGGAGCCTGGTGAGCTACAGCCCATGGGGTCGCAAAGAGTCGGACACAACCAAAGCAAATAAGCAATTACAGCACAGAGATGATTTAAAGTATACAGGAGAATGTGTGGAGGTTATATGCAAATACTTCTCCATTTTACACATAAGGAACTTGAGTATCTGTAGATTGTGATAACCAAGAAGGTTTTGGAGCCACTGGAGCCAATCCCCCATGGATACTGAGGGATAACTGTATACCATTTTAAAACCTGCCTTTCCCAAGTATCTGTTTGAAGTTCATAAAAATCTGTAGAGTAAGTTCACTCAGGCTAGCCTTTGTTGAACAACTATAACAGGGTTACTGTATCTTTGAACCATCCTTTTTTTCTAAAGGTACCTAGAAATATTTATGCAATAACAACTTGCTTTCTTGATTGTAGAAAGGGGGAACTTTAAAAGTTTATTGTTTCTCTTTCAAACTATGCCACCCCCTGTGCACACCTATATAGTATTGAGTATTGCACAATTCCAGGTGCACCCCCTCCAAAGAGAGGAGAAGGTGATGGCACCCCACTCCAGTACTCTTGCCTGGAAAATCCCATGGATGGAGGAGCCTGGTAGGCTGCAGTCCATGGGGTCGCGAAAAGTCGGACATGACTGAGCAACTTCCCTTTCATTTTTCACTTTCATGCATTGGAGAAGGAAATGGCAACCCACTCCAGTGTTCTTGCCTGGAGAATCCCAGGGACAGGGAGGCCTGGTGGGCTGCCATCTATGGGATCGCACAGAGTCAGACATGATTGAAGCGACTTAGCAGCAGCAGCAGCAGCCCCACCCAGCCTGGATTGAGGACAGTGGTAGTCTTGGCCCCATGCACAAACATCATCTATCTTTGATGTGGTTGGATAATTCACTGGATAATTAATTTAATGTATCTTGTTCTAGGGAAGAAAATGGACCTGTTATTTGCTTTCATGCCATAACTCCCCAGCTCCATTGTTTTACTGAAATTGATATTATACTTAATATTACAGAAGTACAAATGTTAGTTAAATGACTCTATACCTTTGAACCAAAATCAGCAGAAGCGTTTCACATTTTATTTTACATATTTTCATCTTGGATTTTCTATATCTCTATTCTCTTTGAATGATGCAACTTTTAATGATGGATTGTGAAAGTGAAAAAGTTGCTCATTCGTGTCCAACTCTTTGGGACCCCGTGGACTATACAGTTCATGAATTCTCCAGGCCAGAATACTGGAGTGGGTAGCCTTTCCCTTCTCCAGGGGATCTTCCCCATCCAGGGATCAAACCCAGGTCTCCTGCATTGCAGGTGACTTCTTTACCAGCACAAAGGAAGCCCAAGAATACTGGAGTGTGTACCGTGTCCCGTCTCCAGGGAATCTACCTGACCCAGGAATCGACCTGGGGTCTCCTGCATTGCAGGCAGATTCTTTACCAACTGAGCTATCAGGGAAGCCCATGGGAAGAAATGGATTTATCTGCAGTCTATATCAGCCTCCTTACTTATACATTCCCTGGAAATGTTTTCAAAGATGGTTTCCTTTTTCTCTATTCATACATTTTTTAAATGGCAGCTCTATTGATGTACAACCCAACTACGAAATTCATGTATTTAAAGTATACAATTCAGTGGTTTTAGTATATTCACAGAGCTGTGCAACCATCACCACTATCTAACTTCAGAGCATTTCATCACTTCAAAAAGAGCCTTCATACCGTTAGCAGTCACATCCTGCATCCCATCCCCACCAGCCCTAGGCAAACACTAATCTAATTTTTACCTCTATAGATCTGCCCATTCTAGACATTTCATATAAATGGTATCTTACAATAAATGGCCTCTTGTGACCGAATTCTTTCATTTAGCATAATGTCTTCAAGGTTCATCTATATCGTAGCATATATCATATTTCATTACTTTTTAGTGCTGGAAAATATTCTATTGAATGGATATATACTAATTTTGTTTATCCATTCATCAGTTGATGGGCATTGGCTTATTTTCACTTTTTAACTGCTGTGAACATTCCTGTACAGGTTTGCTTTTTTTTTTTCTGTACAGGTATTTTTGAGTGTGTGGACTTGCTTTCAAGTCTCTTGATTATTCACTTAGGAGTGGAATTGCTAGGTCATATGGTAACTCTATATTTAACATTTTAAGGAACTACCATATTATTTTGCAAAGTGGCTGCACAACTTTAAAATCCCACTAACAATGTATGAGGGCTCCAATTTTCAACATTCTTCCTAACACTTGTTATTTTAATTTTATTCCTCCTAATGGGGTAGAGTGGTATCTCATTGTGGTTTTGAATTGCATTTCCCTAATAACTAATGATGTTGAACATCTTTTCAAGTGCTAATTGGCCACATTTGTATATCTCTTTTGGAGAAATATCTATTCAAGTCCTTTGCTCATTTTTTTTTTTCAAATTTGTATTGGAGTATACTTGATTTACAATATTATATTCGTTTCAGGTATACAGCAAAATGGTTCAGCTATACATATACATACCTATTCTTTTTCAGATGCTTTTCCCATTTAGGTCATTACAGAACATTGGGTAGTCATTTGAAAATTTTTTTTGGCCGCACAGCATGTGGGATCTTCGTTCCCTGTTCATTCAAACCCATACCTCCTGCTTTGGAAGTTCAGAGTCTTAATCACTAGACTGCTAGAGAAGTCCCTAAATAATTATTTTTGTTGTGGTAAAATACACATAATATAAAATTTACCATCTTAATCATTTTTTAAGTGTACAGTTCAATGGCACTAAGTACATGCTCATTGTTGTGCAATCATCACCACCGTCCATCTCCAGAACTCTTCATCTTCTGAAACTGAAACTTTATACCCATTAAACACTAACTCCCCGTTTCCCAGCCCCTGGGAAACACTCCATCATTCTACTTTCTGTCTCTCTGAATTTGACTGGTTTAAGTACCTAGTGTATAGTGGAATCACCTTGTCCTTCTGTGACTGGCTTACTTTGTGACTCAGCATAAAGTCTTCAAGTTTCATCCATATTGTAGCATGTGTCAGAATTTCCTTTCTTTTAAAGACTGAGTAAATATTACATTGTATGTATGCACTACTTTTTGTTCATTTATTCCTCCATTGATGGACACTTGTGTTGCTTCCACCCCTTGGCAACTGTGAATAATGCTGCCGTGAACACGGATGTGCAAATATCTGACCTAGTTCTTGTTTTCAGTTCTTTTGGGTAAACGCCAAGGAGTGGAATTGCTGGACCACGTAGTAGTCCTATTTTTAAGTTTTTACGAACAGCACACTGTTGTCCACAGCAGCTGCACCATTTTACATTCCCAACAACAGTGCACAAGAATTCCAATTATCCTCACCAACACTTATTTTCTGCTTAAAAAACAAAGTAGCCATCCTAATGAGAGTGAAATGGTATTTCATTGTGGGTTTCAATTTGTATTTCCCTAGTGATTAGAGATTATATAAGCCAGCTCTGACTCTGACTGCCTTAACAAATATCATAGACATGGTGACTGAGACAACAGAAATTTATTTCTCACAGTTTGGGAATCTGGGAAGTTCAAGATCAAAGTTCTGGCCAGTTTGGTTCCTAGTAAAAGTTGTCTTTCCAGCTTGCAGATGGCTGCCTTCTCACTGTGTCTTCATATGGAGGAAAAAGAGATCATTCTCTCTTCCTCTTTCTCTAAGGCCACCAAGCCTCTTGCATGAGGGCCCACCCTTGTGACCTCATTTTACCTTAGTTATCTCCTGAGAGTCCTGTCTCCAAATACAGCCACATATGAATTTTGGAAGAACACAGTTTGGTCCATAGCCGTGATGCTGAGCATATTTTCCTGTGTTTATTGGCATTTGAATATCTACTTTGGACAAATCGTCTGTTCAAGTCTTTTGTCCATTCTTAAATAAGGATTTTGGTTTTGAGTTGTAGAAGTTCTTTAATATTTGGGATAATAACCCTTTATCAGCTATATGATTCACAAATATTTTCTCACATTCCATGAGTTTCCTTCTCACTATATTATGTTCTTTGATGCTTGTTTTAAATTTTGGTTACTTATCTTTATTGTTGAGTTGTAAGAGTTCTTTATATATTCTAGATACAAACCTCTTACTAGCTGTGTGATTTGCAAGTATTTTCTCCCACACTGTGGGTTGTCATCGACTTCCTGTCATTTGACTTTAAAGCACAAAAGTTCTAAATTTTGATGAAGTCCCATTTACTTCTTCTTCTGTTGCTTGTGCTTATGGTGTCTTATCTAAGAAATTATTGCCTAATTCAAAGTCATGAATATTTACTCCTATGTTTTGTTCTAAGAGTTTTGTAGTTTTAGCTCTTACATTTAGGTTTATGATCCATTTTGAGTTAATGTTTGAATGTGGTATGAAATATTCCTTTTAATCCCTAAGAACATAGTAACTATAGCATGTTTTTGTTTTTTTACTAGATTCAATAGGAAAAAAATTTAATGAAGAGGATTTTTTTTTTTGTTTGGGGGGGTGGTCTTTGCTTTTTTAATCACTGATTCATTGCAGAATGGGGAATCACATCTATTTATATCATCAAAAATATACCTCACTTGGATTAAGCTCATTCAATCTGTTATATAAGCAGAGAAATCCAAACATAAGGTAACAACAGGAAAGGCTGCCAATGGCAATTGAAATATTAATAATACTCATTCGAAGATTAGGAATAACATCTTAATTACAGATAAGAGCTTGGTCTCATCTTTTTAGTCCAGAATTGGCTATGACTATATATCATGTTTTAGTCTGATTAATGGCAGAGTAACTATTAAAGTAGGAAAGAGATTAGCAAATCATTTAACATGTCAAGTGTGGTTAAAGCATCATTTTGTCATAGATAATACAGTAAAGCTTATAGCAACAGGTGTATGTAATAAATAACTGGGAATACTCAGATCTTAAAGAGTCAAGGTGATGTTTTTAAAATCAGCATTATTTACCTGGATGCAATTTTCTTCCTCTGAATTGTCATACTGTTGAATTGGGCTTTGATTTACTGACTCTCTAAGATTTGCTGTGTATTTAATTTTTGCTTTGCAGGATACACAGAATCAAAAATTAAAGACAAGCATATGGTATCGTGAGGTAAATGATTATTTTTTTTCCTTCTATGCATGCTGGACTCCTGAAATTGATCTGCTGAAAAATGTAATTATTTGAAAGAATAGATATTATCCTTTTTTTCCTTTTTTTGGCTGCATCATGTGGCATGTGGGGTCTTATTTCCCTGACCAGGGATCAAACTCATGCCCCCTGCAGTGAAAGCTCTAAGTCTTAACCACTGGATTGCCAGCGAAGTCCCAGGAATAAATATTATCTTTCCTTTTAAATTTCCTTACATCTGCAGCAGACCTGATTTATTAGAATCCAAGTAAGATATATGGCTGTTGTTTCTGATTAGGGCAAACATCTTTAGGAGTTGGATGAGAAGTCCTCTCCCCTAACAGATAGTAGCAACAGGCTGATCAATTGAGTTACTCATCTAAATTCCTCTTCAGTTCTTTGATGGAGCTGACATTACCTCTTTGTGACATTTTCTTTTTGGCTACAGGTTTGGGATGATGAGTTTTTATCCTGGAACTCCAGCATGTTTGATGAGATTAGAGAGATCTCTCTACCTCTAAGTGCCATCTGGGCCCCTGATATCATCATAAATGAGTAGTAAGTGTGTTCGGGTGTGTTTCTGTGGGGTGTAGACTGCTTAGAATACTCAAACCAGTTGCTGCTTCCTTTCAGACATTGTTATTATTTTTTGTCTCTCAACTTGAAGAGGAGCTGTATTGTTGGGAGCATTCAGGTTAGCAGTATCAAAACCGTGAGTTGACATCATTTAAAATACAGTGTGTACATGCATGCTAAGTCCCTTCAGTCGTGTCCAACTCTTTGCAATCCCATGGACTGTAGCCCACCAGGCTCCTCTGTCCATGGAATTCTCCATGCAAGAGTACTGGAGTGGGTTGCCATGCCCTCCTCCAGGGGATCTTCCCAACCCGGAGATTGAACCTGAATCTCTTCCATTTCCTGCATTGGCAAGCAGGTTCTTTACCAATAGCGCCACCTGGGAAGCCCTTTAAGATAAAGATTTGATTGCTAATGCTTGATGTTACCCATGGATTATGTCTATGTTTTAACAGTAGCAAGTGAGTTGACCCATGAGGCTGTCATCGCTGAACCCACATTTGCCAGGTGACTGTCTCATGGACAATGTGATTCAGTCTTTGCACTTCTGGGCTAGTCTGGGATGATATATGGTCACTACCGGAAACCAGATGATATATGGTCCATACTGGAGAAATGGTATGGACCTAACAGAAGCAGATGATATTAAAAAGAGGTGGCAAGAATACACAGAAGAACTGTACAAAAAACATCTCGACAACCAAGATAATCACGATGGTATGATCACTCACCTAGAGCCAGACATCCTGAAATGTGAAGTCAAGTGGGCCTTAGAAAGCATCACTACGAACAAAGCTAGTGGAGGTGATGAAATTCCAGTTGAGCTATTTCAAATCCTGAAAGATGATGCTGTGAAAGTGCTGCACTCAATATGCCAGCAAATTTGGAAAACTCAGCAGTGGACACAGAACTGGAAAAGGTCAATTTTCATTCCAATCCCAAAGAAAGGCAATGCCAAAGAATGCTCAAACTACTGCACAATTGCACTCATCTCACACACTAGTAAAGCAATGCTCAAAATTCTCTAAGCCAGGCTTCAGCAATATGTGAACCATGAACTTCCAGATGTTCAAGCTGGTTTTAGAAAACGCAGAGGAACCAGAGATCAAATTGGCAACATCTGCTGGATCATGGAAAAGCAAGAGAGTTCCAGAAAAACATCTATTTCTGCTTTATTGACTATGCCAAAGCCTTTGACTGTGTGGATCACAATAAACTGTGGGAAATTCTGAAAGAGATGGGAATACCAGACCACCTGATCTGCCTCTTGAGAAACCTATATGCAGATCAGGAAACAACAGTTAGAACTGGACATGGAACAACAGACTGGTTCCAAATAGGAAAAGGAGTACGTCAAGGCTGTATACTGTCACCCTGCTTATTTTACTTATATGCAGAGTACATCATGAGAAAGGCTGGGCTGGAAGAAGCATAAGCTGGAATCAAGATTGCCGGGAGAAATATCAATAACCTCAGATATGCAGATGACACCACCCTTGTGGCAGAAAGTGAAGAGGAACTCAAAAGCCTCTTGATGAAAGTGAAAGAGGAGAGTGAAAAGGTTGGCTTAAAGCTCAACATTCAGAAAACGAAGCTCATGGCATCTGGTCCCATCACTTCATGGGAAATAGATGGGGAAACAGTGGAAACAGTGGCTGACTTTATTTTGGGGGGCTCCAAAATCACTGCAGAAGGTGATTGTAGCCATGAAATTAAAAGACGCTTACTCCTTGGAAGGAAAGTTATGACCAACCTAGATAGCATATTGAAAAGCAGAGACATTACTTTGCCAACAAAGGTCCATCTAGTCAAGGCTATGGTTTATCCAATGGTCATGTACGGATGTGAGAGTTGGACTGTGAAGAAAGCTGAGCGCCGAAGAATTGATGCTTTTGAACTGTGGTGTTGGAGAAGACTCTTGAGAGTCCCTTGGACTGCAAGGAGATCCAGCCAGTCCATTCTAAAGGAGATCAGTCCTGGGTGTTCTTTGGAAGGAATGATGATAAGCTGAAACTCTAGTACTTTGGCCACCTCATGTGAAGAGTTGACTCATTGGAAAAGACTCTGATGCTGGGAAGGATTGGGGGCAGGAGGAGAAGGGGACGACAGAGGATGAGATGGCTGGATGTCATCACTCAATGGGCGTGAGTTTGAGTGATCTCCGGGAGTTGGTGATGGACAGGGAGGCCTGGCATGCTGCGATTCACTGGGTCGCAAAGAGTCGGACACGATTGAGCGACTGCACTGAACTGAACCATCTCATGATCAGTTCTGTTTATGTATTAGAATGATGAAAGCTCACTCTGTAACCACAAGATCTCTTGTGTTTCTCACAGTGTGGACATTGAAAGATCACCTGACCTTCCCTATGTCTATGTGAACTCATCTGGGACCATTAAACACTCCAAGCCCATCCAGGTGGTCTCTGCATGCAATTTGGAGACATATGCTTTTCCATTTGATGTCCAGAATTGCAGCCTAACCTTCAGTAGCATTCTGCACACAGGTAAGTCATGAGAGGTGCAGTCTGCTAGTGGGCAAATACACTTGTGCTGGGTGGGCACGCAAAGGTGAAATTATGTTATGTGGTCCCTCAATTGATTTTATTTTTGCACATAACTGATTTTTTATAAATCTAAAATCTTCTTGCAGTTATTTGGCTCCTGGTGCAATTCAGACTAACCACAATATTGTGCCCAGAGATAGGGCCCTTTGCTGCTGTTGATTTGAAAACACAATATTAGGCCTCCATTGCCATTGAGAACATTATAGAATTCTCGTTCTATAGAATGGAGTGCAAACCCTAAGTTCATAGCTGCTTTTTTTTTTCACGACCAGAAAGTTTTTGTTCCTCATCATTACCCCTAATTCAAAATGGTATATTGAACCCCATCTCAGTAAGACTGTCCATATGGGAGCAAGAATTAAAAGGAAGGGTTTTAATTGGGAATTAGAAAAGTGGGCTGTCTTTGGTGCCTGTTTCTATGGGAAATCAACTGTTTCTGTTATTTTCAGTGGAAGATGTAGACCTGGCCTTCCTGAGAAGCACAGAAGACATTACACATGACCAAAAGGCATTTTTGAATGACAGTGAGTGGGAACTTCTTTCTGTGTCCTCAACCTACAGCATCCTGCAGAACAGCGCTGGAGATTTTGCACAGATTCAGTTCAATGTAGGTTCCACCCCTCTTCCTGTCCCCATTGCCTGCTTCTCTGCAGTCTTTCACCTTCCCTATCAGGCTGAGCAATCTCTGCTCTCCTGCATCTTCTCATTCGTATCCCCTAAGCACAGCTGATTCAGATGGCTCCAGACATCCGTTTGCATCTGAGACCAGAGGTTCAGCCGTAGATCCTGGACTCCTGCTGGAGTGGTTCCATACATGAACATAAAGAGGATGGTTTTCAGACACAGAGCCCTGAACCAGCCACTGCAGCAGGAGTCCTCACACCTTTCAGCACATATAACATTCTCACTTCTAACTGCTACTGAGAAGGAAAAAGAAAGAAGAAACCCACACACAGCAACCAAAATTAGGAGAAAAACATCTCTTCAATATGAATGTCCTGTGTGACATTAAGTAAATTATTAATTATTCCAGATGCAAATGCATAAAATTACCATATTATTAACTTAAGTATCTTGAGGGATTAGCTAACCTGTCATCAGGAGGATCCTCAGAGACCACTGGTGGTTTCCAGATCTGAGAAGTACAACTGCTCAGCAAGGACCTGATAAAAACCCAGACTTCTCAGATACGCCACCAGGAGTGCTTTTGGGTGTATTGTTCCTGGGGAAGTGCGTCCACTGGGTGCCTGGAGCGGGCAGTGGGGAGCAGGACAGTGAAGCCTGCTGCTTTGCAGTCCAGAGGCACCGTTCCTCCTTCCCGCCTGACAAACCATCCTGACATGTGGTCTGCAGCAAGTTTCTGCAGCCAGTAGACTTGTCATTTGCGTTCAGCCCTGCTTTTCTGCACAAAGTCAGCTAGTGATGGTGGTAGCTGGGGGTGGGAGGGTCCTTCAGACCAGGTAATCTGCCTGAGAGCTAGAGACTACAGACAGGTCAGGATTAAGCACAGCTGAATTCTCCTAGAAACAAACCTTTTGGACAAGAAGGGAAAATTTAGACTACACCAAGGTGCTATGGTTACAATGGATAATTACCTGCTAAGGAGGATGGTGGTGGTGAAATAAGTGATTATTGAGGGCACAAAAACCCTCCATTGGTTAAAAGGTGTGGTATGCAGTTTTCTAGTAAAGCACTTGTTAAAACAAGGCCTCTTAAATACAGCTGTGATTTGAACCTGACTGATGTATAATGCTGGGTACCAGCTAATCCCAATTCATGCCTTCCTTGCGGTAGGGCTTGAGTCCTTGCCTCTTCTACTTGTTTTTTTAGCAAAGCTTACACTGTGGCTTGTTTGTCCACTTTTTTACCGAGGGAAAGGGAGGGGGGTGCGGAAAAGAAAGCTTTTTTAATTTCAATGAGTTTCTTGGCTCAGAGTAAACACCTCATTAATTTTAAAGATATCAGCCTGCAAACATTATTAATGCAGCCCGAATAATGGAGAGCATTAAAGGGAAATGTGAGGGAGTAGCACGTGCAAGGTGGAACACAGTCACCTACCAAGCACTCCGGAGAAGGCTGCACACACCATTACCTACACTGCACGGAGGAGAAAAACAAAGACGGGAGAAGGGGCAGGTAAGCCAGAGTGTGGGAGGGCGCGCACACACACTGGCTCCCCCTCTCTGCACAGCGCAGCCGCTGTTTGTAGCTACACACCACCCTCTAACCTAAATATTGTCTTCTCAACGCTGGTCAAGTTTTTCTGTGTCCTAGCTCCATTTTAAATATGATGAGCACAGGCATAAAATATTGTTAAAGGGAGGAGAGGCTTCCCTGAATCACAGGGAACAGATCCGCGTTTCTTTGCTGTCTTCCGTGCCATGCTTCTTCTCCATTCAGGGTTTACGCTGAGGGCAGCCGGAGAGGGCAGTGAACCGATTTCTTGCTCTGGGAGCTTTTCCCAGGGTTCTGTTGCCGTGGGGGCTACGGTGGGTTGTTTGCTGGGGTGGGGGGAGCAGGGTTGCCTTCCACCCTGGCCCTCGGGAGCAGAATCTTGAGAAGAGTCACAGATCGTGCTTGGTGAGGCAGGGAGCCGAACTCAGGAACATTTCTGCAACTCTGGAAGACAAAGTAGACTGAGTGACTCTCCAGGTCAGTTCTCGGCCCCCTTGACCTCTCTCAGCCTCCACGACTCCCCCGTTCCCACTACGAGCACAATGATGGCTCATGTTCTCTTACTCCGCGCCAGATATCCAACTCCGAATTGAGCAGTCAAGTCACCTTGGTGTCCTTCAACAACCTTCAGGCAATGATGTAAAATTCAGAGCCCAGTTTCCTGCCCACGTTGGACTCTCCAGGGTCCTGACAGCAAAAGGCCAGCTTCCTCTTAATCTAATCACCTGCTGTGTCCCCATCCTGGCTGCCCAGCACGGGGTTGGGGACAGATACGGCAGAAGGAGGAACAAAGATCTAAATACACGTTCCACCTGGGCCTGATGTACACGCTGCTGCTGACACTGAATCAAATGCTTCGGGTGCCCGTTGGTTCCTGCTAACGTGCAGTCTGTCTGTGGCTCCAGGACATGTATTGTTGATCAGAGAGCACCGCTGACACCTTGGAGTCAGGCTGCATTCCACAGGGAGCCCAGAGCAGAGGCATGTCTGTGAGCAGCCTGGTGCCCAAGCCAGTGGCCACGGGAGGGGAGGCTTCCTTCAATACACTGTTGGAGGCGCTGGTTCCCAGAAACAGGATGAGCATTCAATTTCTGTACGGCAGTGCTTTTTTTTAAAGTAATTTTATCTATTTATTTATGGCTGTGCTGGGTCTTCATTGCTGCGTGGCTGCTACTCTCTGGCTGGTGTGCACTCGGGCTTCTCATTGCTGTGGCTTCTCTTGTGGAGCACGGGTTCTAGAGTGCTCGGGCTTCCGAAGTTGCAGCTCACCGGCTCTAGAGCACAGTTTCAATAGTTGTGGTGAATGGGCTTCGTTACTCTGTGGCACGTGGGGTCTTCCCAGACTAGGGATCAAACCTGTGTCTCCTGCATTGGCAGGCGGATTCTTTACCACTGAGCCACCAGGGAAGCCCATGTGTGGCAGTGTTTTGTTTCCTTTTTGTTTTCTAAAGAATGACGGTAGAAGTGTGAGGAGGTAGAAATGATACTTTAGAACTCTTATTGGGTGCAAGGGCTTCCCAGGTGGTGCTAGTGGTAAAGAAGCCATCTGCCAATGCAGGAGACATAAGAGAGGCCAGTTTGGTCCCTGAGGCAGGAAGATCCCCTCGGGGAGGGCATGGCAACCCACTCCAGTATTCTTGGACATAGGACTCTGCAAGCTGCAGTTCATGGGGTTGCAAAGAGTTGGACACGACTGAAGTGACTTAGTATACACGCATTGGATGCAAACTGGCAGACAGTTGTGGGAGCTGTAGTGAGGCCTGACCCCAGATATCCTCTCTCGGAGTAAATGCTCATGCGAGCAGGAACTGGGAGACCTACAGGGGCCTCCTAGAAAAATGAAGAGGGGCATTTGTGAAAGGAATATGCCTCATGTATCCTATTTTTCAGATGTAATTTTCCTTTCTATATTAGATTCATTTTGTTGATATATCGATTGAATCCAGCTCATAAACTTGACAGAAGATCCTTCCAAGCTCTACAGGTCACTCCAGAGAGGAGAGAGAAAGAGAGAATTTGGACCCCTAGAAACCCTCCAGGGTGAATCATGGACTTTCTGCTAAAGCAACTCGACCCATGGTCTAGATCCAAGAAGCTCTCACTCTTGCACAAGGATCTTACTTAAATGGCAGCAACTTTCCCGTTCTTTCTGAATTGGGAATGCTGGGAGGGGCTTGGGAGAGGAGGCGAATGGGCTTCTGTATGAAGTGTGAGTCTGGCAGTCAAAATTCCAAGTATGTCATAAAGACGGTCATGCAAAATTGAGTACTGGTGGGGTCTATCATCAAGGAGGCAGTTAGAGGCTAACCTTGGGGCCTATTCCATCTCCAAGGAGCTCTCCACACACACATTCTGAATTAGATTGATCTCTTTCATTAACATCAATAGGCTCCAAATACCTTTGTGTACTTATTATTACCTGGCTTTAATGGATAATGAAATTGTGGCATAATATTGCTAACACCTGAAGGGTGTCTAATGGAGAACACGGACTGAAACTAAAGTGCTTTTTCTTCCCTTTCTGTGGAATTTAAAGGCACCAGCTCCTTTAGTCCATTAGAAATGATGGGCTCTAGGTAGGGGCAGTTCTGCAGAGAGCAGTGTCTTGCCAAGCTGGTGATGTACCATCCCCCTGGCATACGGGGGCCACTGCCTCTGACATGAGCTGCAGAGAAGTGGCCCCCAGAAGACTGACTTCAAGAGGGGAGCCCCACTTTGGGCTCACTCCACTCTCTCACCCATTGGAACTAAAAGAACCATTATTAGCAGACTCTAATACAACTTGATGCACCTCTTTTGAGTTCTTATCCTGTGCCAAGCTCATTGCTAAGCACCGAGGACAGCAGCATGGATAAAACAAGACTCTAGGTTCCTCTCACGGGCCCCAAAATCTGTCCAAGGAGGCACGATAACAGTGACCACGAAACCAAGCACTGAGTCTATATTAGGCAGCATTTTAAAGGTTTCTGTATTTAATCCTTACATCTCTACGAGATGAGGACTCCACATACCCGCATTTTTACAGGTGGTCGAATTGGGGTGCAGAGACGTTAAGCAACTTAACCAAGGTTAACAGGTGACCGGTGGAACCAGGACTTGACTGACACACAGCTAAAGAGAAGCAGTATGTTCCAGTCCATTTTGTGGCATTTTCCCACTGTGTGTTACTGGCCAGGTCGCCTGTATCAGTTTTTTTTTTTTTTTAATTATTTATTTTATTTATTTGGCTGTACCGGGTCTTAGTTGCAGCAGGCAGGATCCTTTAGTTATTGCATGCCAGATCTAGTTTCCTGACCAGGGATCAAACCTGGGCCCCCTGCATTGGGAGCCTGGCCTCTTAACCCCTGGACCACCAGGGAAGTCCCCACCTGATTAGTTTCTTTGGGTTGCCATAACAAAGTACCACTTTAAGACAATAGAACTGTCTTCTCTCATAGTTCTGGAGGTCAGAAGCCTGTAATCGAAGTGTACGCAGGGTTGGTTCCTTCTGGGCACTCTGAGGGACAGTCTGCTTCTTGCTTCTCTCTTAACTTTTGGTGGTTTCTAGCAACCTTGTCTTCCCTGGGCTTGTAGGATGTATCACTCCAATGCCTGCCTCCATCTTCACATGCCTACAAAGGTATTATCCTTTGTATGTCTCGTCTCTTCTTACAGGGACACCTCATTTGCAATGATCTCATTTCCAAATAAGGTTGTATTCTGAGCTTCTGGAAGGACATGAATTTTGGGGAGCATTATTCAACCCAGTGGAGCTTCCGAGGAGGCTCAGTGGTAAAGAATCCACCTGCCAATGCAGGAGACACAGGTTCCATCCCTGGGTTGGGAAGATACCCTTGAGAAGGAAATGGCAACCCGTTCCAATATTCTTGCCTGGAAAATCCCATGGACAGAGGAGCCTGGTGGGCTACAGTCCACGGGGGTCACAAAAGAGCTGGACAGAACTGGTGATAAACAGCAACATTCAACCCAGTAGAGTCTGCCACCTTCTGACTCCCCCCAATTCATGTCTGTCCCACATGCAGAATATAGTCACCCTATCCCAACATCCCCAAACATCTTAACCCATTTCAGTACTGATTCTAAGACCAAAAAGTAGTGAAAGTGTTAGTCACTCAGTTATGCCTGACTCTTGGTGACCCCATGGAGTGCAGCCCGCTAGGCTCCTCTGTTTATGGGGTTTTCCAGGCACGAATACTGGAGTGGATAGCCATTCCCTCCTACTGGGGATCTTCCTGATCCAAGGATCAAGCCTGGGTCTCCTGCATTGCAGGCAGATTCTTTACAGTCTGAGCCACCAGAGAAGCCCTCTAAGATGAAAATATCGTCCAAATATAAACTCAGAAAGTCCCAAATGTTATCATCAAATCAAGCATAGACTCTGGGTATGGTCCATTCTGGAGCAAACTTCTGTCTGCAGACCTGTGAAACATCTAACTGTCAGAATCTGGTTCCTGATCCCATAAGACGTGGGGTCAGGAGTCAGGGGCAAGAGCAGGGACCTGTCCTGTCAGCAGTTCTAACTCTAGGATTTAGGATTTAGGATTGTGCCTGACCTCTGTTCATGCTCAATTCATGTTTCTTGAACATGAGCATAAAGGGCTTTGAGGCTCAAATGAGATCATGGGAATAAGACATTTCCCAAAACTGCAGGATAAAATTAGAGTTTCTTTAGGCCGCACTGGGCTTGTAGAGAAAAGTAGACTAGTCCATGGGTAGTATTGCCCCCAAATCATCCTAAAGAAAAAGGTGGGTCCTTTTGTTCTTAAGAAAAGCAAAACTACAGGTACTGTTGGACCGAACTTAAGAACTGGCCCATCCTCGCTAAAAGGCAGAAGAATGGATGAAGTGGTTTTGGAAGGCCTAAGTTTATGATTTTATGTCAGCTTGTAACTTATACAATTTTTTGAGTTGGAGAACTTTCTGCTTTATGTCACAGCCCAAGCTAATTGTCTACCCCTGTTTCCTCTCTACTTTCAACTACTCTCGAAATCCAGTGAGGAATATCCTCACAACAAGACTGGCTACATAAATTTGTGGGGCCTCATGCAAAGTGGAAATGCAGGGTCCCTTGTTTAAAAATTATTGAGAACATCAAAATGACACCAAGCCAAGCATGGGGCCCTTCTAAGTGCAGGACTCCCTATGACTGCATGAAGCCAGCCTGCCTCCCAGCCTCTCAGTTCTTGCCATGCCTCTGCCCTGACACCTTGTGGAACCTGAGGTTCGGTGAAATTGCACTTTCTTGGGAACCAGGGACCCTAAGGAGCCACACTGCTTCTCTTTGGTTCTGACCCAGATTTCTATTCAGCATCAGCATCTGGGTGGAGAGGAATCGTCTCAGCATGTGCTATTTACATGGGAACTTTATTTAAAGAGTACAGCAGCTGATCTCAATTGTACCCAAGATGCTTGGCAAGGCAAAAGTAAACTGTTCTTTAAAAACGGGGGGAAAATCAAGGCTTGGAGAGGTTTGATACCATCCAGAGTCCCTGAAACCAGCACATAGAATGGAGGGGCTCAGGGCATCTGCTGTTCCTTTGACTCTAAGTCTGGGCTCTCTCTGCTTAATCAACATGCCTGCTTGTGCTTTTCTTTGGGGTAGCATTCTTATTCTCTTCATCTCCTTTATGTAACGTCCACCATGAAGTCTCAGGGGATCTTCTTGCTCCTACCCTCCAGAGACAGAAGACTTGGTTGCCCCTCCATCCCCACAGCCCAGGTGGGGCCCACAACACAAGACTTTGTGTGGACTCTGGCCCTGAACTCCCTTCTCCCCAACCCACCTACCGCGGCCACACCTGTCACAGCACAACAAAGCAAGGAGAGAGATGCAGGGTTTTGACAGTTCATGGTTTTTCTTGTTGACTGCACTTTGGTAAAAATGTATTTTAACCAAATGATGGCAAAACAGTGAGTGTCACTCTGGTTTAGATGTTTGCAGGCAATTAAGTTTAATGTGGAAGACCACAGTCAGACTACAATTGGCCAAATGGCCTTGGTCTACTGAGCTCCACTGAGTCAGGATATGCTTCCAGACCCAAAGGCTGAGGAGCCCTGACTCCCACCAGCAAGGTGACATCTCATCTCATCCAGTCAGGCTCCTCCCCTACCACCTTCTGCTCCGTCTTCCGTCTATGCAATTTTTTTCCAAACAGGGAGGCCAAGGTGAGAGAGAAGACCCTGAACTCAGCTCAGAGGTCTGATCAAACTGAGAGGAGGCTGTCTGGGAAACAGTGGAGCTTGGAACCAGAAGGTGCATGGGCACATCCCACTTACTCAGCTTACTTACGGGGCTGAACTTTATTCTCAAAAATCTACAGAGTGGGATGCCATACTACCTGCCAACAAACTCACACTGAGTATTAAATAAATCACATCCCATGTGAAAAAGGGTCTAGCACACTTTCTGACATGCAGAAATCATTCAGTTGTTTGGTGAACCAGAGTAGTGGGAGGTTTCAGACATTGGTTTGTTTTTTTTTGTTTGTTTTTCCTTCAAATCTAGCAGCACCAGGCCCAGAACATTCATTTGTTTAGTGAACATTTACTGAATGTGTGTGTGTGTGTGTGTTTTCAGTTCTGGAGTCATGTCCAGCTCTTTGTGACCCCATGGACTATAGCCTGCCAGGCTCCTCTGTCCATTGGGTTCTCCAGCCAAGAATACTGGACTGGGTTGCCATTTCCTTTAGGGGATCTTCCCAAATCCAGGATCAAACCCATGTTTCCTGCATTGGCAGGTGATTCTTTACCGCTGAGCTACTCATCAGTTCAGTACAGTCGCTCAGTCGTGTCTGACTCTTTTGCGACCCCATGGGCTGCAGCACGCCAGTCTTCCCTGTCCATCACCAACTCCCAGGGCTTGCTCAAACTCATGTCCATAGAGTTGATGAAGCCATCCAACCATCCCATCCTCTGTCATAAAATAGGCATTATTTTTGACCCCATGAGGGATTAAAAATTACTATTCCCACCCTCAAAGGGTCCATAGTCTGATGGGGGAAGCAGCCCTGTCATATCCTGTTTCTCTCCAGGAAGGATGAGAATAGATTTTGTGTTCATTAAAGGCATGTCCTATGACCATCCTGGAGAAGGAAATGGCAACCCACTCCAGTATCCTTGTTTGGAAAATCTCATGGACAGTGGAGCCTGGTGGGCTGCAGTCCATGGGGTCGCAAAGAGTCGGCCACGACTGAGTGACGAACACTAACACTATGACCATCTCAGAGAAGCTGGGTATAACAAAATGGCAGCAGCTCTCACTGTAATTTTATGAGACTTAAATTCCCAGCTATAAGACTTCTCTCACGGCCCAGTGGTGAAGAATCCACCTGCCAATGCAGGGGACGCAGCTTTGTTTTCTTGCCTAGGAAGATCCACATGCCACAGGGCAGCTGAGCCCCTGCACCACAACCACTGAGCCTGTGCTCTAGAGCCCGCACGCTGCAACTAACGGAGCTCACGCACCCTAGAACCTGTGCTCTGCAACGAGAAGCCACCGCAGTGAGAAGCCCGCACACCGCGACTGGAGAGGAGCCCACACTCACCGCAACTACAGAAAGCCTGTGGGCAGCAGCAAAAACCCAGCACAGCCAAAAAATAAATTAATTAATTAAAAAAAAAAAAAAACAATTCC
This sequence comes from Bos indicus x Bos taurus, assembly GCF_003369695.1. Classification (NCBI taxonomy): domain Eukaryota; kingdom Metazoa; phylum Chordata; class Mammalia; order Artiodactyla; family Bovidae; genus Bos; species Bos indicus x Bos taurus. Next base: position 59,827,605 of record NC_040090.1, on the reverse strand, counting down.
CGGCTACCAGACCAGCTGTCTGCCCAGCCATGCTGTGGGCCCTGGTGGATCTCTGCAGTTGCCCCACTTCACAGCTACTTTTGCTCTTGGAGGCTGGACTGTGGCCTGCAGAGATGGGAGCCCTGGTCCAGTTTGGGAGTAGGGGGCAGGGGGAGCAGTGGCCGGAGGTTGGAGGGAGGAAGAGACCGAGTGAGGTGTTTATCTTTCCATTTCTCCCCACTCCAAGGAGCCTCCACCCGCGGTCCGGGCTCCTAAGAGGACGCCACACGTCCCCCAGCCTTCTGTCCCCTCAGATTCAACCACATTGCCGGCCCTGGGCCCCTTCAGGCCTACAGATAGGAACAGCTCAGCCAGTGCCCCAGTCCCTGGGGGATTGCTCACCTCCTGAGATCGCCTTACGTCCCGCCCACCTCTTGTCAAGCCCGCCTCGGCTTTCCTAGTTTCATTGTGCTATTTGCTCCTAGCCAGTCTCTGACACACACACACAGGTACTAAAGTGTGTGCATTCCAAGAAAGAAGAGACTAAACCAAAACCAGTGTAATATTTTGCAAACTAAGTGGTTTAAGAAGAAAGATTTTGAGTGTGAGACCTGATTTTAAAACAGTTTCTCACTCTCCAGCTATGTGAATTTGGACAAGCCATTTAGTCTCTAGGATCCTCTGTCTCCTGGTTAAAATGGAGGTTATAATACTCAGCCCCCAGCGTTGCTGTGAGGACTGCTGCTGCTGCTGCTGCTAAGTCGATTCAGTCGTGTCCGACTCTGTGCGACCCCATAGGCGGCAGCCCACCAGGCTCCCCCGTCCCTGGGATTCTCCAGGCAAGAACACTGGAGTGGGTTGCCATTTCCTTCTCCAATGCATGAAAGGGAAAAGTGAAAGTGAAGTCGCTCAGTCGTGTCTGACTCCCAGCGACCCCATGGACTGCAGCTTACCAGGCTCCTCCATCCATGGGATTTGCCAGGCAAGAGTACTGGAGTGGGGTGCCATTGCCTTCTCCAACTGTGAGGACTAAAGAAGACAAATCATATGAAATGCTTAGTCCAATGCCTGGCACACAGCAGGTGCTAAATAAATGGTGGCTTCTTCTTCTTATAATTATGAATAATATTATTAATATTTTTATACAGAAAAGCTTAAAGGATTCCCCTCCTATTTTCTAAACCACAAAATAACCTCCTATTTCTAAACGACATGAGGGACTTCCCTGATGGGCCAGTAGTCAAGAATCTGCCTTGTAATGCAGGGGACACAGGTTCAGTCCCTGGCGGAGGAACTAAGATCCCACATGCCTTGGAGCAACTAAGCCCATGAACCTCAACTACTGAACCCGTGCTCTCTGGAACCAGTGGGCTGCAAATACTGACCTGCACACCACAACTAGAGACTTCGTGTGCTACAGTGAAAGATCATGCATGATGTAACGAAGATCACATGTGCTGCAGCTAAGACCTGACATGGCTAAATAAATACATTTTTAAAAAATAAAAATAAATTATGTAGACTTTTCATATTATGTAAAAATGCTGGGACGGCAGTGTTGTTGGCTAGTCCATTGGCTTGGACCCTCTTGTCAACAGACTGTGTGTCCCTGCCCAGGTCGTGATTCGCAGGCACCCTCTGGTCTACGTGGTGAGCCTGCTGATCCCCAGCATCTTCCTGATGCTCGTGGACCTGGGCAGCTTCTACCTCCCGCCCACCTGCCAAGCCAGGATTCTGTTCAAGACCAGCGTGCTGGTGGGCTACACCGTCTTCAGAGTCAACATGTCTGATGAGGTGCCAAGGAGTGCAGGGAGCACCCCTCTGATTGGTGAGCAGCCCCGGGGTCACCAGGCCTTTTAAAAAATTATTCATTTATTTTTCACTGTGCTGGACGTTCATTGCTGTGCATGGGCTTTCCTTAGTTGAGGGGAGCAGGGGCTACTCTCTAGCTGCAGAGCACAGGCTCTAGGCTGGTGGGTTCAGTAGCTGCAGCGCTGGGCTTAATTGCCCCAGGGCATGTAGGATCATCCCAGACCAAGGATGGAACCCATGTCACCTGCGTTGGCAGGTGGATTCTTAACAACTGGACCATCAGGGAAGTCCAGGTGCCCATCTGGCATTACTTCTGTCCAAGATCTGATGTTGCCTTTCAGACAGGGAAGCAAGGGGCCCAGAGACTCCTGCTAACCCCACCTCCTCCGTCTCCTTCCCTCAGGGGTCTTCTTCACGGTCTGCATGGCCTTCTTGGTTCTTAGCTTATCCAAGTCCATCCTGCTGGTCAAATTCCTCTATGATGAGCGGTGCAGCCAGCAGGAGCAGACCCTCCTGTGTCTTCGAGGGGACATGGATACCAACCAGCGTCAAATGGATCCCGGGGCCCAGCTTGCTGGGGTAACAGGTTTGTGAGAAGCCTTGAGGTCCCTGTTTGTCTCACTTGATCACTCAGCCCCAGTGCCCACAGGTGGAGCCGAGGCCACGCATCACTGTGTGAAAAAATGGAAACATCTGCTTCTTAGCCTCTGCCCTGCATTTTACATCAACTCTCTGGAGACAAGACAGTCTTCTGCTGGCTCTTTGGAAAGCCTAGAGATCAGCCCCTCATCCCCTTAGCTAGTTTTACTTACCAGTTTGGAGCCACCGACCTCAGAGTAGCAAAATGCCTGCACACGCACGCACACACATGCACAAATAGTTTGCATACATTTGGGTTCTAGTTGCCAAATTTGCAGAAATATACAGGTCATCCCAGTGCCCCCTTGCTCAGCACTTACACTAAAATTGGAGTGATACAAAGGTGAGTATGGGCCCTGGGCAAGGATGACATGCAACGTCATGAAGTGGTACATATTTTTACTGTGTTTTTTTTAATTATTTATTTTTAAGGAGAATAATTGCTTTACAATGTTGTGTTGGTTTCTGCCGTACAACAATGTGAATCAGCCATAAGTATACTTATGTCCCCTCCCTCTTGAACCTCCCTTCCACCTCCCACCCCATCCCACCCCTCTAGGTTGTCACAGAGCACCAGGTTGAGCTCCCTGTTATACAGCAACTTCCCATTAACTTTACTGTATTCTTGAAAGTCAACAAGACACTATATTCCAGAAGTTCTCATCACAAGAACAAAAATCTGTAACTGTGTGAGGTGATGGGTGTTACCTGCTGCTGCTAAGTTGCTTCAGTCATGTCCGACTCTGTGCGACCCCATAGACAGAAGCCCACCAGGCTCCCCCATCCCTGGGATTCTCCAGGCAAGAACACTGGACTGGGTTGCCATTTCCTTCTCCAATGCATGAAAGGGAAAAGTGAAAGTGAAGTCGCTCAGTCGTGTCCAACTCTTAGCGACCCCATGGACTTCAGCCCACCAGGCTCCTCCATCCATGGGATTTTCCAGGCAAGAGCGCTGGAGTGGGGTGCCATTGCCTTCTCCGGGTGTTACCTAGGCTTATGATTATCATCTCACAGTATATACAAATATTGAATCATTATGTTGTATGCTTGAAACTAATGATACATATCAATTATACCTCAATTTAAAGAATCATCCCTGCCCTAAAGCTTTAAGTCAATGAGGGCTGTGCTACCTCAGAAAAATCTCCCAGAAGGATGTAACCTGGACTCATCACCCTGCTTGCTGTGTTCTCTGGGGTTCCTTCAGCACAGCCTTGCCTCCCCTCAGTTGATAGGGAGAGAATCCCCTATCTTCCAGCCCATTGGCCACTTTTGCCCACAACCTTCCTTGAAGTATAAAGCCATTGGCTTCAATGGGTAGGCAGGGGGAGCCATGATGTCCCCTGGCTCACCTACAGTGTCTTCCTCTTGTGCAGAGTCCCCCGTCTGTCAAGAGGACCAGGCCCCATCAGGGACCCTGAAGGAAGTCTGGTCCCAGCTTCGATCCATCAGCAGCTACTTCCAAACCCAGGACCAGGTGGACCGACAGGAGCTTGGGTGGCTGGCCCTCCTGGAACGCTTTGACCGCCTGCTCTTCCAAAGCTACCTCATTGTGCTGGGGCTCTATGCCGTCACCCTGTGCTCCCTCTGGGTGTCGTGGAGTGGCTAGGAAGACCCAGGGTTGCTAGTGTCCATCCATGGGCTCTCCTGGCACTTGGGGAAGGCTGAACATTTTTTAAGGAGATATTGGAAGGAGAGGAATGGTGAGTTAAAAAGCTCTCCAGCCCGTTTCTTCTTTTCACTTACCCCAGAACACACATCATCTAATGTGCTATTGAATGACCCAGGAGTAATACGCTCATGATGAAAATGCATAAACAGTGTGAGGTATCCGGGGAAAAGTAAGCCTGCCTTCTTTCCCAGTTCACTCCCCAGAAGGGACCACCATTAGCAGCCTCTTTCAGAACGTTTCTAAGCACATACAAACATATGTGTATGTTTAAACTGGTTTTTAAAAGGTGTTAAGAATGCACTCCTTCTCCCAGCCCTGTCGTGGTTACTTATTCAGTTAGTCATTCAGCGAAACTTGTATTGAGTGGCCGTGAAGCCCCAGGCATTATGTTAGGCATACCAGAGAATACAGAATAAGTCAATCTCAGGTTATTCTTCACTTGACTTGCTTCCTGAAGAACCTTGTTCCAACCAGAACACAAAGTTCTGTATCCCGGAGCCATGTCTGTCTCCTGGAGCTCTGGTTCCCACCAGCCCAGGTGAGTCCATCTCCCCTGTGCGTTCCTATTGGAAGGGATCCAGACCTAGCACATCTCATAAACACACACCACTCGTGAGGCGCTGAGCTGGGGGGCAAGCTTAATGCATGGCCCTTGGGAGTTTTCAGGAGTTTATAATCCACTGTCCGTGCATTAGTCTGCTCTAACTGTCATAGCAAAATACCACAGACCCGTGGGGGCTTAAACATCTGGATTTTCTCACACTTCAGGAGGCTAGAAGTCTAAGGTTGAGGTGTTGACAGGGTTAGTGTCTTCTGAGACCTCTTCCTGGGCTTGCAGATGGCTGCCTTCTCCCTGGGTTCTCATATGGTCTTTCTTCTGTGTGTGCACATATGTGTTCAACCTTCCTCTTCTTCTAAGGACACTAGTCATATTGGAGTGGCCCACCCTAATGAACTCATTTAATCCTAACTACTTCTTTAAAAGCCCCTTTTTTTCTATATGCATTCCCATTTGTGAGGTGCTGGGAATTAGGACTTCAACACAAGGATCTGAGTGAGACACAGTTCAGCCCATAACCCTCACTTGACTGTGGAGACTTGCCAGGTCCATAATCCAGAGGGTATTCTGGCAGGCTAGAGACCCAAGCAAGAATTGCAGTTGGAGTCCCAGGCTGGTCTTCTAGCAGGATTCTCTCTGCTTCTGGGGAGGTTGCTCTTTCTCTATAAGGTTTTCAAGTGACTGGATGAAGCCCACCCACATTCAGAAGGTTAATCTGTTTTACTCCAAGTCTACTGGTTTAAGACTTTAAACATCTAAGAAACACCTTCAAAGAAACATCAAGAATAATCTTTGAACAAATATCTGTGGCCCAGCTAAGATGACACTTGAAATTAGCCATCAGAGTCTCGATGGCCCCTTAGCTTCCCATCTGTGCCCACAGCCACTTGTCTAGATAGAAGAGCCCTGATCACCTTGCATTGGGTAAGTAACCAACTTCTGGTTCAGTCTCCTCAGTAGTCAGTTCCGGATTGGTGAACCGATCTTATGCCCTTTCCTATGACCTCATAACCTGAAGACTAAGATTAGAACTGAAGCCTTCCACAGTGTTTGACTTTCTTCATTTCTCATTGCTTTCTTTTTTTTTTTTTAATAATTTTTATTATTTTTTGGCCACATCACATGGCATGTGGGGTCTTTGTTCCCGAGCTAGGGATCAAACACAGACCCACTGCAGTGGATGCATGGAGTCTTAATCACTGGACAGCCAGTCCGTCTTGTTGTTTTCTATTAGAGTCTTCAATCTAGCCAAGCCAGCCTGCCTGTCAGCCTCCTCAGGAGAGGCTTTGCTGCCACCTAAGCCTGTACTTCTAGTCTTCTGTTTCATCCATCTGTATGTCCCTGTGTGAAGACGCTGCTCAAACTCCAGCCTCCTTCTCCCACCCTTCCCACCTGATTGCCCTATGACTGTGTCCGCTCTTCTCTAACTTTGTTGTTGCTAAGTCACTTCAGTCGTGTCCGACTCTGTGCGACCCCAGAGACAGCAGCCCACCAGGTTTCCCCGTCCCTGGGATCCTCCAGGCAAGAACACTGGAGTGGGTTGCCATTTCCTTCTCCAATGCATGAAAGTGAAAAGTGAAAGTGAAGTCGCTCAGTCGTGTCCCATGTTCGAGACCTCATGGACTGCAGCCCACCAGGCTCCTCCACCCCTGGGATTTTCCAGGCAAGAGTACTGGAGTGGGGGTGCCATTGCCTTCTCCGTCTCTAACTTTAGACGTACCTAATCTCATTCTCCTCTCCTTAGATATTTCATGGCCTTGTGTGTGTGTGTGTGTGTGTGTGCGTGTGTGTGTGTGCGCAGATGCATCACTTGTCAGATCAATCACACACTCCTAGAACAGAAATCTTGTTTTCTATTTCTAACTCATTCCCATCTTGGCCCAGGTCCATACAGAATTTTTTTTTTCACGGTAATTCTGCTGTAACTATTGCAGAGATATGCATTCTAGCTCACCGCTGATGGTGGACAGATTTCTAGTGTGTTTCCGCAAGTCTGAAGGACTGAGTCTGCCAAGGGTCAGATACCCAGGCCCTCAGCATCCCCACTCAGAACAGCCACTAGGAGCTGGTGGGTAGAACACAGAGGACTGAGAGACAGGCGTCACTCCCAACACTGCTTACAGAGGACTGCTGTTTGCTTGGAACTTTTTCCAGCACTGAAATTGCCTTTAAAAAAAAATCTGCCCCCCCATCCCCCCGAAGAAAGAGAATTTAAATTCAAACAGCCTTTACCTGCCTCCTCCCTCTCTCATTACCTCCCAGTTAGTGCTCAACGCCAATTGTCCATGAAATTCCACTGCTGCTGTTAATGAAATGAGGAGCAGAAGAAGTTTGTGAACAGGAAGTGTCCATGCAAACCTCCACCTGTTTCTCTCCTTGCTTCCTACTTCCTGTTCTGGCCTCCTCTGCCTTTACCTGCTCTGTTAGCCTCTAAATTGATCCTTAAATCTCTCTTCACTTCCTCGGTTATTAGAGGAGGCAAAGGCTTGCAGTAAGTCCCCACCACAGGGTTTCCATCCTTTCCATCTGTCTTGGAGAAAGCACCTGACTTTGCTCCTGGCTCCATCACTACCTAGCCAGGGGGACTTGAGACTGATCTCTCAGAGCTTCACCCTACCCTGTTTGACATCAGGACTGTGTATATTTATTCTGCCCATATCACAGAATTTTGAGGATGAGAATGAAGCAATGTACTCAAGCACACTTTGAAAGATAAGTCATATATTATGAAATAAAAAGCCTGCCTGCTATCAGCAGATGGATTCCAATCTTGAATCTTTGGCGTGAGGTTCTCTTCTAACTGTCTCTATCAGAATACAGTTATAGACTGGATTCCACAGAAGTGTCCTTGTTCCAGAATCCAAAGGCCAAGGGCTGAAGCCACTATATGCCTCCTTGTTGGCAATTCGGGTTGGTGGGGGGGGGGGGCGCTGCCCAAGGGACTTCCCATTTCATTTCCCATGCAGTTCGCCTTGGCTTCCCCTGCCCAGGGAATAGCTCCCAGGTTCTCAAGGTCAGCCTCTAGGAAGCAGCCCTTCGGGAGTGAAGCCTGGATGCTAAGCGTGGCCCCAGTGTGTGGATCTCCTCTGTCCAGTTGCCAAGTGGCCCTGATCGCAACATGGCAGCCGGGGACGCATTCTAAGCCCTCAGTCAGGTCAGCATCCTGAAGCAAAGCCATCATTAGCAAATGGCACTAGAGCCCCCCTCCCGGAAGAGGGCCCGTCTGCAGTGGGAGGAAGACAGGACACCAGCAGCCCTTACTTACAAAGCATTGTTAGCTCAGCCTCTCCAAGTGTTTATCAATTTCATGATTCCTGTTTCACAGAGGAAGGAAACTGAGGAACAGAGCAAAAATGGGATTTTCCCAGCTGTGATTGCTCCTACCATCTGCTGTTTCCCAGAATCTCAAGTCTTTTCAGCACTCACCAAGAAATCACAGCTCCAGCTCTCGGAGACGTCACTGATATCTAGAATAAAGAGTTGGTGGAGCACAGCCCCTGGCTAGGCAGGCAGCCCTCCGTTTGTCATTCTATCTCAGGAGAACTTCCAAGGGCTTCTGCTAGCATCTCCCATAGCTTCCACAGGGGTCTCACTTTCCCCCCAGGACATCCCACCTCTCCCCCAAGTTGTCCTACAGGAGAGGATCCCTGTAATTAAGGATGCTGAGCCCTTGGCCTCTTATATCTCCATGACTCAGCCAGTCTTCCAGGGGCCAGCCTGAAGCTGGATGATTTAGGTCCTCAGTTGTCCTACAGGAGAGGAGCCCTGTAGTTAAGGATGCTGAGCCCTTGGCCTCTTATATCTCCATAACTCAGCCAGTCTCCCAGGGGCCATCTTGAAGCTGGATGGTTTAGGTCCTCAAGTGAACCATAGAGCAGCCCTGTGAGCCACCAGCACAAAGCTGCCCCCGAAGGCATCAGCCCTCCCCTGGGTACAGCCCTAAGGGCTCCCAGGCCCTCTCACTTCTCAGGGATCTAATTATACATCTAAAGGCAAGGTTAGTAGAAAGGGGCAGGGTTTAAATTTTTACCCTAGTCTGTGGTTCTGAGGTTCCAGAAAACTTCAGGTCTTCGGGTTTAAGGTAAAGAGCTTCTCTGCCAACTCCCAGGTGGTGAGTGGTCACCTCAGGGCAGAGACTGAACCTACTGTGTCCCCTCCAAGAAGGCAATGCCTCTCTCCCTGCCACAGGGCCCATCCCAGGCTTCTCCCTGTCCCGTTTCCCGGCTCACACGCCATCCCAGCAGCTGGAAGCTCTCAGTCCTGAGTTATTCACCTGCAAGACAGTAAGCGCTTCACAATTAGCTGAGCACCAGCATGGAGGCTTTTATGAGCTGCCACGCCCCCAGCGCACTCCGGTGTACGGAATTGAAATGACCCACACCGGTGATTAGATTAGGGGCTGAAGCAGCCCAGCATGCCACTCCAGCCCCTCCCCATCCTATCAGGGTTGGAGAGGGGTGATGTAGTTAAGTTCATGCTTCATTTAGCAGAGACCGTAAAGTGGGGATTGCAGCTCGGCTTCTGCTGGCTGGGAAGCAACTGCTGGGCAGTGGGTGGGCTGGGTGGCAGGCAACAGAATCCAGAGCCAGGGTGGGGGAGCCCCTTATTCACCCCTTACCCTGCCTTCTACTTCTCCCCAAGCCTAGCACCAGGCTCCCAAGACCTGGGGCCCACTTGAGCCTTGTTGGATTTTCAGTCCTAATTGGTGCCACGAGGGACAGACCTCAGGTAGATGACCAGCCCGTGATCAGAGTCCACTCTCGTCACCCTGCTCATCCTCTTTGGAGAGCTCCAGGCCAAGAACCAGGGATTGAGGGCTGTGGACCGTTCTTTTTACCCCCCACCCTGGTCAATCTTGGCTTCCCTGCTCTTCCCCGTATGCGCATCCCTGTCTATCTCTGTCCTAACTGCCTCCTCCTGGTGCTGACACCACGGGCTTTGGGGCAGAAACGCTCATTTGTCCCACTCTAGACAGTGACTCAGAACTGACATAGCTTTGGTCTCAGTGCAAACCTGAGGCTTAGGCAGAGGCTGCCTGGAGGGCTGTCTTGAGACCGATTTTTGGGCCACAGGCCAGCTCTGCGGGAAAGAATCACAGCTGTACTGTGATCAATTAGTGATGTCTGCCACAGGCAAGAAAAGAGGCAGAGAACAAGCAGAGCTGATTCTGCCATGTGCCAGTCACTATGGTGAGTGTTCAGTGGGTATTATTCTAGGACCCCTAGCACATCAGTCCTGGGAGAGCAGGGGGGTTATTGTGTTCACTGCTGTATTTTCAGTGCCTGATACATTGGAAACACTCAATCACTGTCAAGATGTGTTGTGTGAACCCCACTGGGTTCAAATTCCAGCTCCATCACTTATTAGCTGTGTGATTTTGGGCAGGTCGTGAAAGCTCTGAGCCTCAGTTTTCTCTTCTATACAGTGTGATGAATATTACACCTAGATTATAGAGTTATTATGAGAATTAGTTACTACATTAAGATGCTTAGAAAAATGTCTGACACAAGCTAAGGCCATGATTAAATGATGGTTTTTATCCTTAGTATCCATATCACTGTTTTACAAGTAATTAATATCACTGATTTCGGTGCCAGACACTTCTCTAAGTGCTCTCTCTCTGTAATCTCTTTAGATAGATAATATAAACATTAATAAACAGGAACCTCAATTAAAATAGGGAAGTCAGAAGAGGGAGTTCTCACACCCAAGATGACAGCAGTGTCCAACAGGAAGAAGAAAAAACATTCTCTTCTGGCCTGGCAAGAGCTCAACCAATGAAAAGCCACTCCGCTTAGACTTCTCAATTCCCGAAGTGGACGCTTAGTTTACTATAGCCCCTGCAGCTTCCTTTCCTCTCTATAAAAGAGTTCTTTTCTCCTTGCTGCACGAGATTTGCACTCGCCATGGTTGCAGACCCCAGATTGCAATTCTTTGCTGACCTGAATAAACCCATCACTGCTGAAGAAGTAACTATCTATTTAAGGTCAACAAGAGGTAGATAATACTGTGCTTATTACAAAGATTGTACATATATATGAGATATCATGGTATATACAGTTGTCCCATGGTATCTGAAGAGGATTGGCTTCAGGACCCCTCCCTCAGGGATACCAAAATCTGTAAATACTCAAGATTCTTATAGTTAGCCCTCCATATCTGCAGGTTCCACACCCACAGAGACAGAAAGCTGACTGCATAATCCTCATAAGAACTCTAGGATTATCATCCCCATTTCAGTGAAAGAAACAGGCACAGAGGGGTTAAGTAGGTTGCCTAAAATCACCAAGCTAGCAAGTGAAAGAAAAAAGTGAAAAGTGAAAGTGTTAGTCACTCAGCCATGTCCAACTCTTTGTTACTCCATGGATTATGGTCCACCAGGCTCCTCTATCCATGGAATTCTCTAGGTGAGAATACTGGCGTGCGTAGCCTTTCCCTTCTCCAGGGAATCGTCTCAACCCAGGGATAGAACCCAGCTCTCCTGCACTGCAGGCTGATTCTCTACTGTCTGAGCCACCAGGGCAGCAAGTAACAAAGCTAGCGTTCAAATCTAAGTTGGGTTCAGACTCTTGGGATCTTTGCTAAAAACAGGCACACTGGCTCCAGAGCTTACATCCTTGACCATTAGTTTTTAAAATAAGCTTAAACTTGCCAACATTATATATAATTAGAGGAGGTACCCAGCATTAGAAGATAGGAATTTGAATTCTAATTCTACCCCTCATGGGGTTTATGACTCTGGGTAAGTTACTGAATTATCTCAAAACATCAGTTTTTTCCTCATCTGCAAATTCTGAGAAAGAACTCTTTTGCTGAGGTGCTGTAAGGACTGAGATAGGGTTTGTGAAGTGCTGAGTTCAGTGCTGTGCATTAGAGGCATTGAGAATGATAGCAATTAATAAATATTATCACCATCTTTCCACAGGGTTGTTAGGTGAGCCCAGAGATCATATACATAAAAAAGCTGTGTAAACTCTAAAGACTTCTACTCAAAACGTGGTACCTGGATCAGCAGCAGCAGGGGCCTGGGGAAACTAGCTAGAAATACAAAATCTTTGGCTCTAAACTGGAATCTGAATTCTAACCAGATTCCAGACCATTCACTCGCACTTGACAGTTGGAGAAGCCTGGGCCTAAAGAACGATGAAGGCAAAGCGGGCCACTCTGCGTTTTGTGAAGGAGACGCACAGGAGTCCTGGGAGCTGGGGCTTCTCGGGCTGTACAGTGTCACGTGCAGCCCGTTTTTGCTACCAGGACAGCTGGGCCCCGCGGCACCTGCCAATCATCGCGCTCCACTCGGTAATCTGCCCTCCCCACAATCAGAGCAGTGCAGCTGGGTGGCTGAATTATAGGCTGTGGGCAGATGGCGGAGATGGCTCTGTGTGTGCCGTCCAAAGAGAGAGGGGAGTGAAGCCCCTGCCACTGTCCTCCTTCCCCTGACAGCAGACATCCTCGTTTTTGGAGAACCAGTCTGCCAGCACCAGCCATCGGGCGCCCCGCTTTTCCTCCAGAGCACACTTGTGCTGGAGCAAACTCAGTGCAGCAAACTCCTGAGCCCTCCCGCTAGCCAGGTCATGGTCATGTGTCTCCATGCACCTCCATCATGTGAATCCCTTCCCTCATGGGCGGGGCTTCCTCTAAAAGACTGGCCTTCTGACGAAGGTAGCAAAGTTGTTCACCCACATCCTCGCCACTCCCCAGAATCTGGTGCATTAGAACATCCAGTGCCGGCACACCTGAGACGCTAGCTTGGGTGCTGGCTTGTAGAGCAAGCCTGCACCGAGCATGCGCACTGGAAGTTCGGGATGAGAGTGCTAATCTGCGCTCCAGTTTCCCCGGAAGGCCGCCCGCCAAGCTGCAGTGGGACAAGCGCTTTGCTGCCACCCCTGATCAAAGCTCTGGGTATTGGGGTTGGGGAGTGGAAGAACCCCAGGTGAGAGGGTACGCCGTGCCACCATCGCACCCTCACTGCCTGCCTTCCAGAGGTGCCAGTGCTGGGAGGAGGCACTTAAGTGGAGGCGACGCTCAGTCTCCCCACCCGTGTCTGCGCCACCATGTCTCCGGCCCAGTCCCAGGAGAGATGAGAGCTCTCTTGCCTCCCAGACTTTCTCTGGTTTCAAACATCCATTCGGTTTTATGGGGTACTGCTTCTGGGGCTGCAGGAGATGTCTCTGGGACTTCGATCCAGGCCTTCAGGGCGCCCAACAGCCTGCTGATCCTTTTGATCATTTGGCCTGTCTCCCCTACCCGCTCTGCCCTGTTGTCTATCAGCTGCCTCTCCCTGCTCTCTGAACTTGGAGAACTGAAGGTCACTGAGCAGAGCTCGGGCTTTTAGCTCTGTAGGTCTGGGGTCACCTGTGCCACTTCTTTTGAACAGTAGAGGGTATGTGTGTGTGTGTGTGTGTGTTTGAGGGGGAGGTCACTCAAATTGTGGATGGTGACTGCAGCCATGAAATTAAAAGACGCTCCTTGGAAGAAAAGCTGTGACAAACCTAAACAGTGTATTAAAAAGCAGAGACATTACTTTGCCTATAAAAGTCTGTATAGTCAAAGCTATAGTTTTTCTAGTAGTCATGTATGGATGTGAGAGTTGGGCCATAAAAAAGGCTGAGTGCCAAAGAATTGATGTTTTCAAACTGTGGTGTTGGAGAAGACTCTTGAGAGTCCCTTAGACTGCAAGGAAATCCAACCAGTCCATCCTAAAGGAAATCAGTCCCGAACATTCAAAGGAAGGACTGATGCTGAAGCTCCAATACTTTGGCCACCTGATGTGAAGAACTGACTCATTGGTTCTTCCAAGTGCCCAGAAAAGGAGACAGTTGGAATATTTGGATCATAGTATGAATGGTCACCATATCTGATTTCTAATCACATTCCACAGTATCCTGAACCTGTTTCCTCATTTGTAAGGAGGGAATAATAATTCTACCTTTCAGGACTGTTGTGCTGACTACTGTATAAAAAGCCCTATCCTGGGAACCCTGTATCATGGGGGAATCTGTGTCCATGTGATCTGTGTCCATGGGGGAATCAATACTCAGGGGCTGGTCAGCTCAACCTTGGTTTGGTGAAATGACAAGTGGAGCGTTAGAATTTGGAAGGTTCCCAGGAAATAAGGGGACATGCTATGGAAAGTGCTGCTGCTCTCAGTGTACCTGAAATAACCTATGGGGACCCAGAGGGGAGGAAATTTTCCAGGCTGACGATCACCAGCAACAGCAAGCATATAAATGTGATTATATCAGCAAATATGCAAAGCACTGTACATTTTTGGAAGACTCTTCATTTAGAACTAATTAGACTACTCTTGCCTGGAAAATCCTGTGGACGGAGGAGCCTGGTAGGCTGTAGTCCATGGAGTTGCTAAGAGTCGGACATGACTGAGAGACTTCACTTTCACTTTTCACTTTCATGCATTAGAGAGGGAAATGGCAACCCACTCCAGTGTTCTTGCTTGGAGAATCCCAGGGATGGCGGAGCCTGGTGGGCTGCCCTCTATGGGGTCGCACAGAGTCGGACACGACTGAAGTGACTTAGCAGCAGCAGCAGCAACAGATACTTGAAGCAGGAAGATGGAGAGGGTCTTCCCAGGGAAGCTTCTCCAGAGCAGCAAAACCTTTGGAAAGCATTTGTAAAGCTCCAGAGGAGGAGAGATAAGGAAGGGATGCGATGGATCAACTGCGAGCAACACGAGGCTATCAGGGCTGCCATCACCCAGGACATTGCAGCATCCTCCCACCCAAACGTGAGTCTGTGAGAGTCTGAGGTTCTATTTGTCGTGAGAAAACATACCTGTGCTGGTGGCTGTGAAGGGAAACTGCCTGTGGACTGATCTGCAGTAGATTCCTATGGCTGTTGTAACAAGTTACCAAAAATTTAGTGGTTTAAGACCATGCAGGTATGTGCTCTTACAGCTCTGGAGGTCAGAAATCCAAAATCAGTTTCACAGGGTTAAAGTCAAGGTGTTTGGGCAGGACTGGCCCCTCTAGAGGCTCTGAGGGAAGAATCTGTTTCCTTGCCTTTTTCAACTTCTCATGGCTGCCTGCATTCCTCAGCTTGCATCCCTTTCCTCCTCCTTCAAGGCTCACCACTCTGGTTTCTGCCTCTGACATCACACGGCCTTCTCCTTTTCTGTCATCACATCTCCTTCTGCCTCCCTCTTACAAGGACACTTGTAATTACATTTAAGGCAGACTGGGATGATCTAGGAGAATCTCACCCTCTCAAGATCTTTAATCATACCTGCAACCTTCCTTTGCCATATAAAGTAACATTCAAAAGATTCAGGGATTAATCCCTGAGTATCTTTGGGGCCATTATTCAGTTTGCCATGTGGAGCATGTGAGATGGGTTGGAAAGCAAAGGGGGCAACCATGAACCCAGTTGTACTGCACAGATCTGCTTGGGATTGGCACAAGGGGCACCCATGGCCATGGAGGCAACCTCTGTGGTGACTGCAGGAGAGCCTGTGTACACATGTCTTGCTTCAGCTGCCTACCCAGTACACGTGCTATAGAACAGCAAAGCTATGTCGTGTAATCAATCAATCCAACTATTAAGAAATATGTACTCAGCCCCTATTGTGCCGTATGGTAGACAATTCAGACCTGGGGCCTTGCTGGGTTCTCTGAGTAGGAGATTCATCCAACAAATATTTATTGAGCCCCTATTAGGTGTCAGGCACTGTTCTAGATATCTTGGACATATCAGCTGACAAAGCCCCCGAAGTTCCCTCCCTTCAAGGAGGTAACAGTCTATCAGTGGAAACAGAACATAAAGAATCAACATGAGTCGATCCTGTAGAATATTAGGAGGTGAAGGGGCTATGGGAAAAAAGAGAAAGAAAAAGCACAGCAGGGTAAGAGGGATCAGGTGTGCCAGGGCAGGATGGGAGCAGGTGAAGGTACTAAATGAAGTAGTCATGATTGGTCTCACCAAGCAGGTAAAATAAAGCCAAAAGCTTGAAGGAAGGAAGGAGGGATTAGCCAAGCGGGCATGTCGGGGGAGAGAGCCCTGGGCAGAGAGAACTAGAGTAAAGGGTCTAAGGCAGGGTGGACAGGGTGATGGGGGAGGCGGTCATAAGAAGAGGGACAGAGAAGTAAGGACAGAGGGAACATGGGCCGGATGGGCTTGAGGCCAAACCCAGAAAGAAGAGAGAAGACAAACTGAAGCAAGTTCTCTAAACCTTCTGGTAAGGGACTCGGGAGAAAATCCCCTGAACTGGCACTAGTTCTGGTGTGAACGATTGTTGGCCTTGCTGACGTCACATTCTCTCTGAGATGCATTTCCTTGCTCTTACATTTAGACACTTGCACCAATTCTTTGCTTCATCCACTTACTCAAGGGACACTGTCCATTACCCATGGGGCCCCAGGCACATGGCATGGCACAGCACTGCAGACTCTAAGCTGGGTCACGCACGGCCTCAGCCCTCCCTGTGCAGTGTCCCTCCTGCTCTACACTCTGCTGAAAGAAGTGAGGGGAGGGGCCTAGAGACGGCATGATGATGGGACGACTCTGACCTTGAAATGGAGTTCGGCTTCCTCTGAGCAGTCCCAAAGGAAGGCACTGGATGGGTGGAAGGTTTTGCTAAACAGATCTGGGAGACAAGAGAAGGAAGGCTTCTGCAAAAATCCGATGGGCTCTGCTCATTGGACGTCTTCAAGCAAAGGCTGGAAGACCATTTGCTGGAGATGTCATAGAGATTTGGGTGTTGGATGGAGGCTGGATTAGATGGTTTTTAAGGCCTGAGGGAATTTTCTCAGGTATCTGCCACTCTGGAGGACATTGGTACAAAGGCAGGTTGTGGCTGTTGGGTTGTGTTGAGAGTCTTGCTTTGATCTGAGGGTCAGACTGCTCTCCCATGAGCACCGAGGTGAATCAGACGGTGGCCTCTGAAGCAGGGGGGCATGCAGGCTTCTCGGTGGGCCTTACCTCTCCACCGGGTGCTGTGGGCAGAATGTTCCTTAACTGAGTTTGCTTCAAGGCCTCACTGCCTCCCCTTGTCGGGGGTGAGGCTGGGGTTGCTCTGGGCCTGGCCTCGCCCTACTGTCCACCTCTCTGTGTTCTCACACAGGACTCCAGGCTCTGGGACCCAGAGTGTTTCCTTCTTCCAGGTAATGGCAGCTCAGGGGGCCCAAATCATTCTCCATTCCAAGAAATGCATTATTGTGTCAATACAAGCTGCTCGGTAGCCAGTTGAATCCCATATGTCCAAGGGAGGAGCAGACCAGAGTCGTGGCAACAGTTAGACCATGACAGTCTGCGCAGAACATCCCCAGAACCAGAAAAGGCCACGAAGACCCCAGCTCCAAGGCTGGTGACACACTCCTACCTCAGCTGGCAGGCCCCCCACCCTCCCATCCAAGAAGGCCAGGAGGGCTAATGAGCACTGGAGGAGTTTCCTAGATAGTCCCACTTTTCTTCCCTTCTGCTAAGCCATTAACTCATTCACCCAACAAATATTTATTGAGCATCTACTATGTCACAGGCAGCCTTCCAGGTTCTGGGAATTCAACAACCAACAGAACAGATGGGAAAAATAATCTCTGCCTGTAAAGGATTGTTATGTAGTCACTCAGTCATGTCCAACTTTTTGTGACCCCATAGACTGTAGCCCACCAGGCTCCTCTGTCTGTGGGATTTCCTAGGCAAGAATACTGGAGCGGGTTGCCATTTCCTCCTCCAGGGGATCCTCCTGACCCAGGGGTCGAACCCAGGTCTCCTGCATTGCGGGTGTGTTCTTTACTGCTGGGCCACCTGGGAAGTCAGTCACCTGGGAAGCGCCTATAAAAGACAGTATCTTCAATAAATGGTGTTGGGAAAACTGGATATTTACATGCAAAAGGATGAAATTGGACACCTATCTCATACCATTCACAAAAATTAACCTAAAATTAAAGACTTAAATATAAGGCTTGAAACCATAAAACTCCCAGGGCAAAAGCTCCTTGACGTTGGACTTGGTGATGATTTTTTTTTTTGATATGACACCAAAAGCATAATTAACAAAAGCAAAAATGAACAAGTGGGACTACAAAGTAAAAATATTCTGCACAGCAAAGGAAACAACAAAATGAAAAGGCAACCTATGAAATGGGAGAGAATATTTGCAAGCCACATATCTGATACGGGATTCACATCTAAAACATGAGAAACAGATAGAACTTGGTAAAACAACAAACAGTCTGCTGAAAAATGGGAAAAGGTCTTGAGTGGACATTTTTCTAAAGAAGATATACAAATGGCCAACAGGTCTGTGAAAAGGTGCTCAACCTGACTAACCATCAAGGAAATGCCAATCAAACCACAATGAGACATCACTTCACAACATACCTGTTAAGATGGCTACTATCAAAAGATAAGAATGAAGTGTTGGTGAGGATGTAGAGAGAAGGGAACCCTTGTACACTGTTACAGTCACTATAGAAAACATTATGGAGGTTCTTTTAAAAATTAGAACAGCTTGCTCAAACTCATGTCCATGGCATCACTGACTCAATGAACATGAGATTGAGCAGCTCTGGGAGACGGTGAAGGACAGGGAAGCCTGGCATGCTACAGTCCATGGTGGGGGTGGGAATTAAAACAACTACGGTAAACCTTGGACAGCAAGGAGATCCAACCAGTCCATCCTAAAGGAGATCAGTCCTGATTATTCATTGGAGGGACTGATGCTGAAGCTGAAACTCCAATACTTTGGCCTCCTGATGCGAAGAACTGACTCACTTGGAAAAGACCCTGATGCTGGGAAAGATTGAAGGCAGGAGGAGAGGGGGACAATAGAGGATGAGATGGTTGGATGGCATCACTGACTTAATGGACATGAGTTTGAGTAAACTCCGGGAGTTGGTGATGGACAGGGAAGCCTGGTGTGCTGCAGTCCATGGGATCACAAAGAGTTGGACATGACTGAGCAACTGAACTGAACTGAACTGAATGGTAAGATCTGGGGCTTCACAGGTGGCAGTAGTGGTAAAGAACCTCCCAGCCAATGCAGGAGAACTAAGAGATGCAGCTTTGATCCCTGGGTCGGGAAGATCCCTTGGAGGAGGGCGTGGCAACCCACTCCAGTATTCTTGCCTGGAGAGTCCCATGGACAAAGGGGCCTGGTGGGCTACGGTCCATAGGGTCGCAAAGAGCTAGACACGACTGAAATGACTTAGCAAGCACACACACGTGGTAAGATCTAGCGATCCTACTTCTGAGTTATGTATCCAAAGAAAATGAAATCAGACTCTCAGAAAGATATCTGCACTCACGTCTAATAACCAAGATATGGAAACAGCCAAGATGTAAATAATATGTGGCATATAGACACATGGAATATTTATTGTTCACCCATAAATGAGGAAATCCTGCCATTTGTGACAACATGGATGAACTTGAAACCATCATACTTAGTGAAATAAGCCATAAGAGAAAGATAAATACTGTATGGTATCACCTATAGGTAGAATCGTCTTTTTTAAAAAGTTGAACTCAAATAAACAGAGAGTAGAATGGATGGTGGCTATTAATTCTATTGATCCCTTTTATTTGTAATGAGAAGGAAACTATACAGCTTTTGAGTACATACGAGGTCCTGGGCACTGTGCTACATGCGTTACATCCACCATCTCGTTTAATGCTCACGACAGCCTATGAGGACCAGTATGGTTGTGCCTAAGTTAGATATGAGAAAAATGAGGGTTAGGTATCTTGGCCAGGATCATACAACTACTCAGCTGAGCAACTGACATCTGAGCTCAAGATTAGCCTGCCTTCAGCATCCGTGATTTTTCTAACTCAGACTGGTTATAAATTATGGTTTTCCTGATTGTGTAATGGGGAAGTGGGGAGTAGGCATCAGAATATCTGGGAGAGGAGGCAGGCACAGTTTCAGCCAGGTGATGCTGATACTGCCTTTCCCATTCCAGATTAATAGTTACCGAACTCCGTTATTCTCCAAAAAAGTCCTGTGGTGACATGGGAGCAACTAAATGTCCATCAAGAGAGGAATGGATAAAGAAGATGTGGCACATATATACAGTGAAATATTGCTCAGCCATAAGAAGGAACAAAATTGTGTCATTTACAGAGAGGTGGATGGATCTAGAGACTTTCACATAGAGTAAAGTAAATCAAAAAGAGAAAAATATTATTAATTAATGCATATATGTGGAATCTAGAAAAACTGTACAGATGAACTTATTTGCAAAGCAGAAATAGAGTCACATTCATACAGAACCAAGGCTGGGGAAGGGGGAGTGGGATGGATTGGAGGTTGGGAATGACATGCATACACTACTGGGTATAAAATAGATAGCTGATGAGGACCTTCTCTATGACCCAGGGAACTCTGCTCAGTGCTCAGTGGTGATCTAAATGGGGAGGAAATCCAAGGAAGAGGGGATATATGTACGCGTGTGGCTGATTCCCTTTGCTGTACAGCCGAAACTAATGCAGCATTGTAAAGCAACTATACTCCAATAAAAAAAGCCTGTGAACTCGATAGACTGGTGAATGTAGTAGTCAGGACAATTATTCCTTATCCTCATTGATAGGTGCTGAAACTGAAGTATAGACAGTTTAGCTGGCTTACCCAAGGTCACACAGTCATGATGGAGCCATGACTACCCAGCTTATATTCCATTCTTCCCATAGCTTCTTTTTAAAACCACATTTTTAAAATAGGTAATATATTTACATAGTACAAAATTTAACAGCATAACAGGTAGATACAGAAAAATCTACCTCCCCACCCAGCCTATCCTATTTCTAGATCCACATTCCACTTGCCCTAGAGGCGACAAGCATTACAGTGGGTTGGGGTTCTTTCTTTGCTTCTTACTTCAGTAGAAAAGGTGCAAGACAGCACCCATTTTTCATGAGTGTCACCCTAGCTTGGCTTAGGTTCCCAAGCAGAACTGGCTGCCTATTAGCTGAGTGATCTTGGACAAATTACTAAATATCTTGGTATGGTAGTTCTTCATTTATTAAATGGGGATAATGTCACCTATTTCAAAGAGATCGAGTGCATTTCAAAGGGAACGAGACTGCATCAAAGTGCATTGTAATCCATGCAGTGTGGTACAATGGTTGGTATTCTCTGCCTCTGCTTTCTTTTCTCTGGAAGAGTCTGGAAATGACCACTGTGTTCTCACCACCTCTCAGAGACAATGGAGAAGATGGATAGAGATGCAACTCATTTCTACAGGATGGAAGGAAATGATATAAACTGTACGAAGTGCAATTAAAGTAAGATATTGGAAGAAACTAAGTTTCAGAATCCCAAAGGGGTTTGTGAGATTTCTTTGAAAATTTCTCAGAAAATGCTAATAATAACATATTAAGACTCTAATTTTCCAAAAACAAAGGCATGGATAAGAAGGCCACTCCTGGCCACTCTTATCAAATTCCTTCCTGGATAGGAATTCAAGTAAGGGAGAAATTTAAGCCAAATCATCTTTTGTCCCCATGTCCAGCTCTGGGGTGGCCAGATGGATGAATGGCCATTCACTAAGAATAAGATGTGCTCTCTGGTTCCTTCCTCCCTGGAATTATTCCTTCTTTTGAGTGAGAGAGAAATTGAAGCCAAACTCAAGCCTCTGTCCCAGGTCTGGTTCTGGGGTGGCCAGGTGGACTAATGACCCATCACCATCGCCATTAAGGCTTGCCTTTGCTATCAGCTTGCTAATTCTAGATGCCCTTTTCAGGATGACCTTCTACCCTGGAGACCACCCTAGAAATGACTTTATTTGCAGGGGCGGGGGGAGCGGGTACAGAAGATGAGCTTTGAGCTCAAGGAAGTAAAAAGGCTGGAATTTGATGGAGGTTTGGGGAGAGAAGTGGGAAAGTTTCATCTTTAGGTAGGAGACATATTCAAGAGGCTGGGCCATCCTCTTCTTGGATCCTCGCAAGGACTTGAGTGAGACCTCCATCCTTCTGTGCCAGACGATGCTGCCTGCTCTGCTGTTTCTCACACCCACGACCCACTCCCCCACCAAGGCTTGTGGGAAGGGTTACCAGCTCCCTTGTGAAAACGAGTCACTGATCTCCGAAGATGAGAAGCAGAAAGATCTCCAGGCAGGGGACTCTAGCAGTCCATCGTGGTCCCTTGGGCTTCACTGAACTCAGGGCTTCCTTCTCAGGCCATTGCTGCTGCCACCACGCACACGGAGCGACGTCCCTTCCTTCTCCTCTTAGCGTGGAGGAGTCCCACATGAGTGCGTATTAAGGGAAGGGATGAGGGAGGCGAGCAAAAGGGTAGGTGAAGCCTGAGACACTGTGCTGGGGGCACAGGGTGCTCAGTCCTCCCAGACCTAGTGCCCCGCAGTAGCTTCACAGGGTCCCAGAGAAACACTAAACTTCACAGGCCTCTTGCCTGGTTTCTTCATTCCTATTTCTTGCCTGTCTGCATGTGGAAGGTGGCAAATACGAGCAGCCACCTCCTAGGAACAAATCCTTGTTCATCTTGACCTTCGGGGATCAAGACAGAAAAAATCCCCCGTGTGCATTTACTTCAATATCTCCATCCTGTCTGATTGGAGGGCTAGAAAAAGCCTCTTCCCCAGGTGGCAGGACCCAAGTAATAACCGCATCCTTCTAATGAAGCCTCACTCCCATTTGCCCATACTCTACAGAATAATATTAGACTCTAAGAATTCTAGAGACTTCCCTGGAGGTCCAGTGGTTATGAATCTGTGCTTCTACTGAAGAGGGCACAGGTTTGACCCCTGGTCAGGGAACTAAACTCCCCCATGCCATATGGCTTGACCAAATAAATAAGTAAAAATAAATTTAAAAACTCTAGCATTGGGCTTCCTGGGAGGCTCAGTGGTAAAAAATCCGCCTGCCAGTGCAGGAGACATGGGTTCAATCCCTGATCCGGGAAGAACCCCCATGCTGTAGAGCAACTAAGCCCATGCACCACAACTGTTGAGCCTGTGCTCTAGAACTAGGGAGCTGCAGGTACTGAGACCAGGCGCCCCAGCCACTGAACCCCACAAGCCCCAGAGCCCATGCTCCACAACAAGAGAAGCCACCACAATGAGAAACCCACACACCGCAACTAGAGAGTAGCCCCATGGACGGGGGAGCCTGGTGGGCTGCTGTCTGTGGGGTCACACAGAGTCGGACACGACTGAGCGACTTCACTTTCACTTCTCACTTTCATGCATTGGAGAAGGAAATGGCAACCCACTCCAGTGTTCTTGCCTGGAGAATCCCAGGGACGGGGGAGCCTGGTGGGCTGCCGTCTATGGGGTCGCACAGAGTCGGACACGACTGAAGCGACTTAGCAGCAGCAGCCACGACTGGAGAAAAGCCCGAGCAGCAAGGAAGACCCAGCACAGCCAAAATAACTAAAATTATCTATATGTAAAATTCTCTAGCATCACATTCATACCATGAGGAGGAACTGCAGAAGTCACTAGTCCCACATTCACTGTGCAGCCCACACCTGACATTTGCAGAAATGGGCTTTGCTGGGACCTGAATGGTAGTGTGTGGTATTTTTGAATCCATTTTGTAGTGGTGAAAATGGTACACTTCACAGTCCATTAAGTCATTATATATTCTTACTTATGATACTCCTCAATAAAAATATCTTTAATTAGTAGACTCTGGAGCTTAGCTTTTCAACAAAACTCATCAAGGTAAGAATGAGGATCCCCATCCATTCCAGGGATTGGAGCCAGAGTCCCATCAGCCTGGATCTCAAAGAGATGCTCTGGGACCCTGTGCAAGCAGGTGGTTAAATGCTCAGGCTTTTGAGTCTATAAGACTTAATACCACACTCTCCATTTAATTGCTATGTAAGGTTGCTTAACTTCTCTGTGCCTCAGTTTCCTCACCTGCAGTATGGGAGTAATATTTTCTTCACAGGAAGTAAGGATTAAATACGATAAAGAGCTTAGCACAGTGCCTAGCACATAGAATGCTTGATAAATAGCAGGTATTGTTGCTGGCGGCCAGGCCCAGGCCATTCCAAGGATCAGATCGGGTCCTTATTAGGGAACAGGTCATGGCGGGATGGGATGGGACATCGAGGAAAGAAAGACCAAGACAGAAGAGACCCTCCAGTGTCTGAGAATGCGATTCCTCTACTCTCCTCCCTATAAAGGCCACTGCTGCCTCTTTGGGCAGGGGGACTAGGGAAACTGAGGCAGGCATCTTCCCATCCTCCTGGCTTCCACCCTTCCCATGAGCAGACAACCCCTAAGTGGCCCAGCCTCCATGCCAAAGTATGTCAGGTCACCAGAACTGGGTAGTAGAAAGGCTGCCCCCATGCTATAACCAAAAGTGGGATCCAGCTGTTCACCGCTCGAAAGCCAATAAAGAGGCAAGACTGGTGGAGAGGAAAGTTTGCTTTATTTTGGATGTGGCACCTGGGGAGAAGGGCAGACTTCTGTTCAAAGGCTGAGCACCCCCACCCCAGCCATCACAACCAATGGGCAAGAGTTTTTATAGGCTGGGGTGGGGGCTACATGTACAAACCGCACAGCCAGCTCTGACAGTCATCTTGAAATTGGTCATCGGTAGTCTGACCAGCATCAATCATCTTGATTGTTTTAAGTACAATTAATCTTCAGTTCTAAGGTCCGTTTGTTCCCATTTCCTTGAGGCCAGTTCTCAGAGTTGTGGCAGTACAGCTAGCAGTCTGGTCATCGTGTAGTTAACTTCTTCCACCTGGTGGGGGTTTCAGTAGCTATAAGCCAGCTCATGGATATGGCTCAGAACATTATCCATAGCTCTTGGTATCGTTGTTGTTCTGTTGCTATAGCCCTTGAGGAGGAACGAAAGGTCATTGACTATGCTTAACGACTAAGGTATGACTACTTAGTCTTGGACTATTTTCCCTTGTTTCTGCATTTTCTCGCTTTTTTGATTAAATTTATTCTCTGGCTGAAGCTTTTTCACAGTCAAAACGCAGGCTGAGGACATGGTGGGCAAGGCCCATAGGGTTCTGCTCGTTTCAATGCTCCCCCAGAGGAGAGAGGGGTGGGTCTCGCAGGGACTCAGTAAAGTGCCAAGCCTGAGTGTCCAACCAACCGTGGGGCTTCCTGAATCTCTCTCCTCATGGCTATGGGGAGTATTAAGCTGTATCTCCCACTTAGGACGATGGTGAGAAGCCACACGATTGCCCCGGCCCTTCTCTAGCAGGTGGGCCCCTAATGGGGCCAGATGTTACAGTTTGTTGCAGAATTTTTATAGGTTTATAGGTGTTAAAAGATCAGGCTCTTTGGTGATAAAAGTTTTACAGACCAGTAAAAAATCTACTGGGGAAGATGGGAAACACGCAGCTGTAATGGGAAAAGCTGAATCTCAGCTCCATCCGTAACTAGCTTTAGGAGCTGAGGCAAGTCCTGGAGGCGCTCTGGACTCTGGAGTGTTTGAACCTGGAAACTGAGAGCAAGAAAAGCAATCAGGGGTAAGTCATGAGACAGTACAACAAAGGGTGGAAAGCTCCAGACACATGTGTGCAAACAGTCCTCCTTCCCATGGTGCATGGAGCAGCCGGACTCAAAGGAAGCCCGGGGCTTTGGGCCCTGCAGCCTCCGAGCTTTTCATGACCCACGCTGGCCAGCTGCCATCTGCGTGTCTGCCTCCGCTCCCTGGGAGGAGCCTGGCCGTCTACTGGCAGAGCTCAGGAATCGAATTAGCCAGGCCTCTGTTTATCCCTCATCGCCACTGGCCAAGGAGAGTTCATCAAGGCCTCGCACTAATTCTTATCTTGTTTAAAAGGGGCAAAAGTGAGTCCACGGTTTCATCGGAGGCAATTTACACCCCGCCACTGGCCACGGCTCCAACTCCCTTTGTCTGGCGCGCCATCAAATCCATTAATAGGAAATTTCTTCAGGGGAAACCTGATTGCTGCTCCATCAGAGAGAGACGCATGGGCAATACATCTCCATCGGAGGCTGTGGCCTGCCCAGCTCGCTCTAATCCTGTTACCTAAGAAGCTAATTTTCAAATGCACACACTGTGCCCATGACACGCTCTCCCCTGCTCCCAACACAATAGGGCAGTCTCGGAGGGTCCCAGGAGCTCACTGCAGCAATGTGGGCTCGTGGGACGGGGTCTCCAGGCTTCTTCACTGTCCCGAGGTGATCCACACCCAACCCCCAAGAGCCAGGGTCCCATTCCGGAAGGAACAGCTACACTCAGGCCCCCCTGGGCTCAGGGCTCAGCATCTTCCTGCTGCGTCTGATTCCTCCTCCTCCTCCTCCTTTTTTTCTTTTCCCCTTTTTGTCCCCCTCCTTCTTGCCTTTTAATTCTATTTTCCTCTTCCTTCTGTTTCCTACAAATTTCCCCATCTTTTCCTTTTCTCCTTCCTTTTCCTGCTTCTTCTCCAGGTCTTTTCTACAGTTTTACCTTCTGCTTCTTTTCATCTTCCTCTTGCCGTATTTTCCCTCCAGCTTTGGTACTACCCCTTGTAGAACAAGTTTAGTGTTTGAAGCTCCTACCTTCCCGGCTGTCTCCGGGGGCAGGCGGCGGGGGTGCCTGACTCGGTGGAAGGCACGGGCCCCCAGGACATACAGGCCAGGACTTGGAGCAAGAAACAGGGGAGTGGGGGTGCCTCACCGATTCATACAGGGAGCCCCAAGGACACAGAATGGGACATTTAGGGACAATGGTTAGGTGTGTCTGGGGAGCAGTTAAATGTATATTTGGTCTTTACTGATGATGCGCAGTCACCTGTTTAGCTGGGGACACGGTGTCACCTGTGGAGGAAGAGCATGGTCCTCCTGCTTCTCCTACCTCACCCCATTCTGCCCCAGTTCAATGCTGCTGCTGCTAAGTCGCTTCAGTCGTGTCCGACTCTGTGCAACCCTATGGACTATAGCCCACCAGGCTTCTCTGTCCATGGGATTTCCCAGGCAAGAACCCTGGAGTGGGTTGCCATGCCCTCCTGCAGGGGATCTTCCTGACTCAGGGATTGAACCCGGGTCTCCTGCATCGTAGGTGGATTCTTTACAGCTGAGCCACCAGAAAAGCCCTGGCTCAATGCTAGCGAGGGGCATAAGCGAAGGCAGCAGCCCAGAGCGGCTCCCAACAGACAGGCTGCCCCCTTGCTCCAGGGGCTCCTGCAGCCCTCTGTCCCCAAGTTACTCCTTG
This sequence comes from Bos indicus x Bos taurus, assembly GCF_003369695.1. Taxonomy (NCBI): domain Eukaryota; kingdom Metazoa; phylum Chordata; class Mammalia; order Artiodactyla; family Bovidae; genus Bos; species Bos indicus x Bos taurus. Next base: position 59,800,843 of record NC_040090.1, on the reverse strand, counting down.
GGGAACTTGGCCAGGCCACCTGGCTGAACGGGAGGACTAAGCTCCATTGGCCCCGTGACATCAGCCTGGCGGGCTTCCTCCCCTGCCCTCCCCGCCCTGAAACCTGATCCAGCGGAAGGATTGATTGCAGGAAAACTTGGCGGCTTCCCAGCCCTGGTGGCCAGAGGCAGCGTAAGGCTGCAGCCTCAGGAGGTGTGGGAGGCTGGCTGATATGAGGCTGGTGGAGCGCAGCGGGCAGGCTGGTCCTCCGCAGCGCTCACCCTGAAGGCCGCTCTGAGAGAAGCGACTATGCTGCCCTGGCTGCCACGGGCGCTGCTCGGCTTGCTTCTGCCCACGCTGCTGGCACCATGGGGAGAGGGTAAGGAGACGGTGGGACAGCACGCAGCACCTGGCAGGCAGAGGACAGAGGTGGGGCAGGGGATGCTTAGCGCCTCCAAAATTTGAAGGAAGGAGGGTTTTGGAGTGGGTGAGGCAACAGGAAAGTCAGGGACCTTACCGCATGTGGGCAAGAGGGAATTTCCACGCCCTGGGGATACAGCTAGAAAGTTGGGCATCTCGAGCAAAGGGTGAGAGCAGAGCTTGCAGAGTGGGGCGTGGCACAGCCTGCTGTGTGGGAAATGCTTAGCGGGCTCCTCTCCTCTTTGCTCGGGCCCCCAGACTCATCGAAGGACAGCTGTAAGGGAAGTTGGAGCTGTCTTGATCCCCTCTCTCTTGTTATAAACGGGAATGCTGCAGTCCAGGGTGGGTAGATTTTACCCAGGGTCACACAGCTCCGCAGCAGTAGAGACCAGGACAGATGTCATCTTCCCTGACTTCACTGCTTTCATTGCACAAGCTCTTTGGGCCTTTGTCTTCTAGAAAAGTTCCTTCCAGGGCTCAGCTCAGATAGCACCAAACTTCTCTCTGCATTCCTTCACCCATCCTTTCCCGCCTCCTGGGGATATGAGGAGTTTTAGCCACAAAAGAATCTATTTCCTTTGTTGCAGACAATAGTCATCCCCCACTTCCACCCTTCGTGGGAAGGTTTTCTCTCCAGCCAGAGCTCTTTGAAGCCAGGGCGGGCACAGTTTAGGATGTGCTTAAATGGACAGCTCTGAAGGGCTTAGGGGCACGATGGTTTTCCTCGTGTCGTTGCGGGTAGCTCAGTGGGACGAGCAGGCCCGGGCTGTGAGTGACGACTGTGGTCTGGGGCTTGTCTGGTTGAGGGGAGCTCTGTCCCTCCCAGCACTGGTCCTTGGCCCTGAGGTCTGCGGCGCCCAGTCTGGTCAGAATCCCAGACGATAAGACCTGGGCTGTTGCTGGTGCAGTGAAGATACGCAGGGACCTGGGTCTGAATCCCAGCTCCCTTGCCTGCAGGACACAGTACTTGCCTGTCTGAGCCTTGGGCATCTTCATCAGTAACGTGGGCTCTGGTAGCAGCCGGCCCAGGGGGCTGATACTGAGATGAACGATGTGCTCATTGGTATTATTCCCAAAGGGGACGCTCAGTAAACATCCTCTCATCTTCCCCTCTCTCTCTGCTGTTGTTTTTCTGAAAGTTTACTGGGGAGCGGGGGTGGGGTGGGCAGGAAAGGGAACCTGCAGGACCAATTTGCTGTAGGCATTGCACGCAGGGTAGATGAGGTGGGAGAAGAAGCAGGCTTGTCTAGGGAAAGCCTGGCCTGCCGGGCTCTGGGCTGTGAAAGGCCCCGCCCCCCGCCGCCCCCAGCAGCGCCCTGTGTACTCCAGAATGCCCCCTAACCCCGTCTTTCCCCTTTGTGTTTCTGGCATCTTTCAGGAAATGCTCTTACTGTTTCCCAGAGAGACAGCTGAGGCGCTCCTGTGAAATCCCCGCAGAGCGGGGCGAGGGCCTAGGTGTGGGGTTTCACGATTTTATCCTTGCAGGCCTCTGGATCTGGGAGCAGCTTGGTTTCTACTGGCTTCCTCCACACCCCACCCCAGCCCTCTTCCCAACCCCATCAAACCAGCCCAGAAAGCTAGACTAAGAGGGGGGCCCAGCAAGGACTCCTCGGGAGTTCGCGTGAGCGTGCAGACGGGCTCTCCCTGGGGTGGGCTTTGCAGGTCGGAGAGGGAATGTCTGCGTTCGCTGGGTGCCCACCCTTCTCTCCTCGTCAGCTGAGGGCTGGGGTCCTGGGGACCGTGAGCTGTGCAGACACTGAGCTCTGACCTCTGCTGAGGCTGACACCCTGCAGACCGCTGGGCTTAGAATCTGTGCACTTGGGGCCACACTCTCTAGGATCTCCTGCCAGGGCCAGCTTCCCTGGGCTCCCAGAGCCCCTCGTCCAGGCCCCAGAGGCCCACCTCCTCTGGGCGGGCAGCAACTCTCAACCCTTCTCATCCTTGGCCAACTCGAGACCTCACCTGCCTTGTGCCACCTGCTCTCACAGCCCAGCTTCCTTTCTCATATTAACGGGGGCTGGGGCTACCCCTTGTGAATACCTTTAGGTTTTGGCAGGAACCTCTGTAGGCAAAAAAAACGCTCCGGAGATGGGAATTTCAGTCTGTGGGGGTATCTGGGAGTTCTGGGAGGTGGGATTAAGTGGGGATACATTTACTAGCTTCGAAACCAGGGCCAGAGATCTGGGGCAGACTCAGGCTGCGCTGTCTGTCCTTCCCAGCCAAGCACAGGGGGGACCCCCAGCCCCCCAACGCCTCCAGGCCGGCTCTGCTGCGGCTGTCAGATCACCTGCTGGCCAACTACAAGAAGGGCGTGCGGCCCGTGCGGGACTGGAGGACACCGACCACTGTGTCCATCGACGTCATTGTCTACGCCATCCTCAGCGTGGTGAGCGCCCGGCCCCACTGCCCTGCTCCAGGGTGGACCTTCTGAGTGGGAGACCATGTGAGACGCAGTCTATGGTGGGCTTTTGGTTGCCCATAGCCCCTGAGCCCTGATACCACAGCTCAGGATGCTCCCCAAACTGAAAACTGGGGTCACCTGCACAGCTGCCTCTCCCACACCCTCCGGCCCACGGGTTGTGCGTACGTGTGGTTCTTCACACATCACATTTCCCTAGGTGAGCTGGGTGAGGGTGCAGACCATCCTATTCACCTCTACACCCTCACTGTCTTACACACGTCTCTGGTACATGGCAGGTGTTACTAAATCGTGGTTGAAGAATTAATCATAAATAAAGCAGTTAATCAATTGCTGAAGTAGGGTGGGATACACTGCCCAGCAGAGGGGGTTGGATGCTGGGCTGAGATAAAGAAGAAGGCAACTTCAGAGATGCAGGTGCTGCCCTGGGGTAGGGTGGGCAGAACTGACTTCTCTGGCCATCTCTACTAGAGTCAGCTGGCTGTTTCCAAAAGGGAGATTGGGAATTGGATGGAAGGGAGGGAGAGTGATGAATTCTTCATTTTATGTGGGTCTGTACCTTTTGACTTCATGCTAAGGTAGGAAATAGGTGTAGATACATACGTACAGATATAATTGTACAGACATACATATATATGATGTTGTTATGTTGTTGTTTAGTTGCTAAGTTGTGTCCGACTCTGCAACCCCACGGACTGCAGCACACCAGGCTTCCGGAGTTTGCTCAAACTCATGTCCATTGAGTCGGTGATGCCATCCAACCATCTCACCTTCTGTTATCCCCTTCTCCTGCCCTCAGTCTTTCCCAGCATCAGGGTATTTTCCAGAGTCAGCTATTTGCATCAGGTGGCTAAAGTATCGGAGTTTCAGCTTCAGCATCAGTCCTTCCAGTGAATATTTAGAGTTGATATCCTTTAAGATTGACTTCTTTGATCTCCTTGCAGTCCAAGGGAGTCTCAGAAGTCTTCTCCAGCATCACAATTCAAAAGCATCGATTCCTTGGCACTCAGCCTTCTTCACGGTCATTATATATGTCTTCTATTATTATCTTTTATTATGTTATTATATTATATATGTTTATGTGAAATATACACAACTGAATAGAAGATAATAGAAGACATATATGTGTGAACACACACACACATATGTTAAAAAAGAAATCCTTGAACTTCTTCCTAGGTGTGTCCTAGTAAAAGGCCGATTTTTTCCTGGCTGGCCCCTTTCCCCACCCCATTTCCTCATTCTCAAGGGAGCAGGCTCACAGAGCAGCAGCTCCTGTTGGGGTTGGTGTGTGCAAGGCGGGCTCCCAGCCCACAGGGCCGCCTTTGCCGAGCTCCCGTTCCTTCCACAGGATGAGAAGAATCAGGTCCTGACCACCTACATCTGGTATCGGCAGGTGAGCAAACCAGCCCTTCCCCCATCCCCATTTCCTGGGACTGGGGTGTGGGCAACCCTTGCTGAGGGCGCACCTCTGTCTCAGAGGAGCTGGGAATCTAAGAGGCCTTGGGCAAGGGAAGGAGGGGAAGAAAGGGGAGAGGAGGGGAGGGGAGAGGCATGCTCATGAGATCTGGGGTCTCCTGGATCTGGGCCCCTCTAACCTCAGGACTGCAAAAGGGAGGCGGCTTAAAGATCAGCGGAGGAGAAATCCCCCAACCTCCCCGGTTTCCAAGGTTTTTCACAGCCTCTCCAGCAAGCGCTTGTCCCGCTTCTCCTGATCAAACACCTCGGTGACTGGCAGCTCGGAAGGCAGCCACTTTGCTTTCAAACAGCTCTGATTGCTAGAAAGTTCTTCCCTCTATGAAAGCCAAATTGGATGACAACCAAATAGGGTGATTGAAACAGGATGATCCCATCACTTAATCTTCCTATCCCCAGCCATTTCCCCACTCCTCCAGCTTCTGATGGGCACCGCTCAGGCAGGGTGCAAGGAGGACTCAGAGGCAAAGGAGCCACACGGTGGCATTTACATTTTAGACCAGTTGTTCTGGCAAGAGAGTGGGGGAGGCATTGATCAAGATTTAGCTATAGCCATACCTTACCCTGTGAGGTGCATACCATTATCCCTGTCTATGTATGTGTACATCAAGACCCAAGAAGGGATTTGTCTAAGAGAAAATGACAACCCACTCCAGTATTCTTGCCTGGAAAACCCCATGGACAGAGGAGTCTGGTGGGCTACAGACCATAGGGTTGCAAGGAGTCGGACATGACTGAAGTGACTTAGCACACATACCTCAGTTGATGGCTAGGTGGTTTATAATATTAGAAATGACTGGATACCTTCCCCAGGGAGAGGCTACATCTGCCTGTGTTGTATATATTCGCATGTAGGGATGTGTGAGTGCAGAGGGGAAGGGATTCTTGGGTACCACTGAGTAACCTGGGTGCCACTGACACCCAGATTCTCCCAAGAAGATGCCCCCCTTGTTGCTTGGGCTCTGAGCGGTGAAGTTGGCCTGAGTTGCGGACCGCCCTGCCCATGACGGACTGGGTCACCCGTGATCATTCCTGCTTCTCTCCTAGTACTGGACAGATGAGTTTCTCCAGTGGGACCCTGAGGACTTTGACAACATCACCAAATTGTCCATCCCCACAGACAGCATCTGGGTCCCAGACATCCTTATCAATGAGTTGTGAGTACTGTCATCAGACGCGTGGCAGCCAGGGGCGGCGGGGGCGGGGGGGGGGGGGGGCGGTGCTGGGGACGGCAGGGGGTCAGGAGACAAGATCACTGCTGTTGTATTTGAGATGCTCCACCAGACCTGCAGAAATGGAGGTAAAGTTGCATTGGGCCCTCGTTCCCCTTTATCTTTTTCTCCCTTTTCTTTTAAAAACTCCCCTTTTTCTATGTCTGATGCTGAAACTTTGCTCTTCTCCTTGACCCAAGGATCCCTTTCCAGGGAGAAAGGAGGCCAGTGAATGAATCCACATTGTCATAATAGTCTAGTGGGGAACAGTGTTTTTAAAGGGGACAGGAATATTTCTGAAAGGAATAAAGTGCCAGCGATGGTTGGCAGAGGAGACTTGGGGCCAGGAGACACTCAAACTTTCAAGCCACACATGTGCCTGAGTGGGCACAGATTGCACCCTGGGATGAAGTAGGTCCCACCAGCCTTTATTCCCAGCAGCCAACATTCCTTCTCCCCATCCCTCAGGCTCCACTGCCTGGGCTTCTGAATCCAAGGTCTGGGAAGATGGCTGGGGAGACAGATGGAAGGAGAAGGTGGTGGGGGCCAGCTGTCCTCCACCCAGTACCCACTGCATTGCCCATGTCCAGGGGGTTCTGCTCACAATTCAGGGAGGCAGCTGACTGAGAGCCTCACTCCCTGCAGAGCTGAGTCTGGAGGGACTGGGGATCTCTAGTTTCAGGCTGGATCTCCATTTTCAACACTGAAGTAGCCTTGGCCTTGACTTCTTGTCTCTCAGCCTGATGCCACAGAAGGCCACAGGCTCAGGACCCCAGGCTTAGCTCCAGGGCTCCCTTGGGGGAGCTCGGCCTGGGGTCTGCCCAAAGAGAGTGGGATGAGCTCATACAGGACTTTGTTACTTGCCCTAATTCTTCTCAATGATTTTTCCAGTTCTGTTCCCACCCCCACCCCTGGAAATGATTGTTTTAATTTCAAGGATTCCTAGGGATGGAACCCAAGGGTCTGCTCTCCCACCAAGCCTGCCTGTTGCCACCAGGCGGTCGATCCTGGGAACTGAGCTCTGCCCATCCCGGGTGGGCGGCATGTGGGGGACAGCTGGGTGTTCTTCTTATGGCCTGGGGCTTTGGGGTCCATGGACTCCTGGCTTGCATTTTGTGGCTAGGTTGCCAGGGGAATAAAGGAGAAATGCTCTTTAACTGCTTGAAAAGTGGCCTTGGCGATGGCAGGTAAGGAAGCCTAAGATAAGAAGCTTAGACACGCCGAGGCCAGACAAAACTGCCAGGTTGTCCTGTTGTCTGGACCCTCTCTGCATCTCTTCCCCTGCCGAGCTGCTCAGAGACCTTCTGACATCCAGGGCTTGGCCTGCTTCTTGAGCCCCAAACCCACCCCTCTTCCCTGGCCAGTGTGGACGTGGGGAAGTCTCCAAACATCCCGTATGTCTATGTCCGGCATCACGGCGAGGTCCAGAACTACAAGCCCCTCCAGGTGATGACCGCCTGTACCCTGGACATCTACAACTTCCCCTTCGACATACAGAACTGCTCGCTGACCTTCACCAGCTGGCTGCACACCAGTGAGTCCAGGGGCTTTGGGAGGCGGGAGAACAGGTAGGGGCCCAGGGATGCCTGCATGAGGAGCACCCCTGGGGATGTAGTCTCCCTTTTCCAATTCGCTCACCTCTTATTTGTTCACGTTGCTCAGCCTCTGTTTCCCCATCCTCTAAATGGCACTGACCGTGTAACCCTCTTCGCCTCCCTCAGCTGTCCTAAGGATGGAATGAGATGGTGTAAACTGAGGGCAAGATGCTTGGTCAGGGATGATGCTTTTCCCAAGTCACAAGTAGGATCTGGCAGGAAGTGTCTTTCAAATCTACCCACTTCTTCACTGATGGACCCTCCCCCCCAGTGCCAGCTACCCTCATCTCCCGCCCAGGTTATTGCAGTAGCTCCCAGCAGTCCATCCCCATTCATTCTCATCCCCTCCAGTCCCCACCCCCACACCAATTCATGCTCCTCACAGCAGCCAGAGAGATCTTATGCAAACGCAAATCTGGGGACTTCCCTGGCAGTCCAGTGGTTAAAGCTCAGAGCTTCCAATGCAGGGAACTCAGGTTCCATCCCTTGTTGGGAAAGTAATATCCCATGTGTGTGGCCCCCCTCCCCCCAATTTTTTTAATTGAAAAGTCCTGCAAATCTGATCATGTCTCTATCGACTTAAAACTCTCAGAGTTTCGCCAGCCCTCCTGAGACATGATCCAGCTCTTACCTGGTCTACAGGCCTCTGAGCACAGACACCACTCGGGCTTCCCCTGCCACTCAGTCCCCAGCCCAGCTGCCTGCCTTCCCGGCCCCAGCACCCCTTGTTTTTTCCCGTACTCACATGCTGCTGCTTCTCCTTGGACACCTTGCCCCTTCCTCTCCTTTTCTCCTTCTGGCGCCCCTCCTGCCCTCTGACACCTGCAGCAGGACTAGGGACAATTCCCCGACTACGGATGGAACTCGTGGCCCCTGCACTGGAAGCGTGGAGTCGTAACCACTGGACCTCCCGTGAAGTCCCTCAGTGAAAGAAAGTGAAAGTGAAGTCACTCAGTCATGTCCGACTCTTTGCAACCCATGAACTGCAGCCCACCAGGCTCCTCTGTCCATGGAATTCTCCAGGCAAGAGTCCTGGAGTGGGTAACGATTCTCTTCTGTCCACTCCTTTCTCCAGAGGATCTTCCCAGTCCAGGGATTGAACCCAGGTCTCCCGCATTACAGGCAGATTCTTCACCGTCTGAACCAGAGAGAAGCCCAAAGTCCTTCTGCCTCTGCTGCTGCTGCTAAGTCGCTCTACACAACTTCTAATCACAGTGTCCATGTCAGTTACTCAGTAAACCCCCATTCGTCCCCCAAACAAGTCACCTCCATCACCCAATTTTATAGGCTCTTGTTTTCTCTCTACTTCTGTTCATTTGTAAAGACTTATTTCAACGTCTACTCCTCTACCAGATGGAAACTTAGAGAGGGCAGGGACAGGATTTCTGGCCATGATTAGCTCCCCAGGCAGTGCCTAGCACAAAGGAAGATGCTTGGCAAACTTCCAATGAGTGGACGCATGCTAGGTGCCTTCAGGGTCTAGTGAAATGAGCCTCTCTCTGCTGCCTAAAGGCATCCTCCAGTGCTATCCTGATTTTATTAACTGTAAATGACAAACGTAATACGTAACTCCCTTGAACAAAAGTCATAATTGCAAATAATCTTTGACTTTTGACCTCTGCTCTCAATCTCAAACTCTTACCAACAACTCCCTACACCGAGACTTAATTTTTATCAGTATCATGATATACATATATATACTGATATATATTTTATATAATATGCTCTTCTAGATCCTTCTCCAGCCTTTGAATACATACACATACATACACATCTATGGAAAGTGTCCAGAAATGTTTTATGGGTTTTTATTTTACATAAATGTAAAATGTTTTGTGTTCCAATATATACTTGTACCTGAGTCTTTTTACTTAACAACCAGTCTTGGGCATTTTTCCAGTTAGTACAGATTTAGTTCTTCCTCATCAATGTTGACTGCTGTAGAATAGTTCAAGGTTTGGACTGCATAAACTTTATTAGCATTTCCCTGATTGGTGGGAATTTAGATCTTTCGCAGCATTTTGCTGCAACGGATACTGCTGTCTTCTGCTGCACATGCATATCTGTTTCGCTAGTATAGATGCGGAGCAGTGTAACTGCTGTTCTATAAGAGAGGATTCTGCTTATTTTCCTAATTCACCTTTAAAGACAGGCAGCTCAGGGACCTCTCTGGTGGGCCAATGGCTAAGACTTCACACTCCCAAAGCAGGAGGCCTGGGTTGGATCCCTGATCAGGGAACTACATCCTGCGTGCCACAGCCATGTGTAAGATCTCTCACATGCCAAAGCAAAGGCACGGCATAGCTGCATAAATAAATAAATATGAAGGCAGGCAGCTCTGTCAAGGCAAGGATGAGAAAAGCTGCCTCTTGCTCACTGCCTACATGAGAAATTCTAACAGGAAACCTAGAGGAATGCTTGAAAGTATGAGTGTGCGTGTGTGAGAGAGAGAGAGAAGGAGACAGAGACAGAAAGAGGAGAAGGCATTCTAATAAATAGTTTGCCCGGCTGTTTGCATTTTGCTGTGTCTCCATCCAGGACCCGTCCCCTCTGAACAGCCCCCCTGCACAGACAGGTACAGGGTGCACCATGACCTCATCTTACAGCCAAGAAACAGGCTGAAGACTACGAGCTGAGACTTGAGTCGTGCCACGTGGGTGCTGCCCCTCCCTCACAGGGTATGGCATGCCCCTGGCCTGGGCTCCAAAGCTGCCCCGTTTCTCCTGTCTCAGTCCAGGACATCAACATCTCCCTGTGGCGCCTGCCTGAAAAGGTGAAGTTCGACAGGAGTGTCTTCATGAACCAGGGCGAGTGGGAGCTGCTGGGGGTGCTGACCCAGTTTCAGGAGTTCAGTATAGAAAGCAGTGACAGCTACGCAGAGATGAAGTTCTATGTGAGTGGGGCACACCACGGCAGACTTCATGAGGCATATGGGGAAGAACCTCCGTAGCCCTTTCCCAACTCCAGGGTGCCCTGCAGCCTAAACAAAGTGGTTGGGGAAACACAGCTGCGTTGTCTCTTAACTTTTCCTGAACAGCCATGAGCTTTGATCCAGAGACAGTATATGGGATTTGTCTACATTTTTCAGCAGTCCAGGCTGAAAGCTCCATGAAGCAAGAAGATCTGGGATGGGGAGGGGGGGTTCCTGGGGTTCCAGAACCTGTCTGCCCCAACTCCCCTGAGCTCCTCTCTCTATCCAGGTGGTCATCCGCCGACGGCCCCTCTTCTATGCGGTCAGCCTGCTTCTGCCCAGTATCTTCCTCATGGTCGTGGACATTGTGGGCTTCTATCTGCCTCCAGACAGTGGTGAGAGAGTTTCCTTCAAGATCACGCTCCTCCTGGGCTACTCGGTCTTCCTGATCATCGTGTCCGACACGCTGCCTGCCACGGCCATCGGCACGCCGCTCATCGGTAAGGCGGGCTCCTGGGGGAGAGGTCCCTGGGGCCGAGGGACCTGAGCCTCTCCTACCTGCCGTGTGTGTCCCCCGCCCCGCCCCGTCCCGGGGCGCATAGGTGTCTACTTTGTCGTGTGCATGGCTCTCCTGGTGATCAGCTTGGCCGAGACGATCCTCATTGTGCGGCTGGTACACAAACAGGACCTGCAGCAGCCGGTGCCCGCCTGGCTGCGCCACCTGGTTCTTGAGAGAGTCACCCTGCTCCTCTGCCTAGGGGACCAGTCGACAGCCCGGAGGCCCGCGGCCACCTCCCAGGCTGCCAAGACCGATGACTGCTCAGGTGAGACAGGAACGGGAGAGTCCCACGTGGAAGGGAACTTCTGATCTGGAGGCAGGGACTTGGCGGTGGGGGACTCTCTGGAGGGCTCGCCAGGCCAGAGAGCCTGGGCAGGGCCTGCAAACTGGGTACCGTCCTGCACCGAGAATTCATGGCAGACTTCAGCCAAAGACATCAGTCAAACCCCTTCCTCACTTTGTATTCACGCATCAGCCTGGGTGGAGAAGGCACTGGCGACCCACTCCAGTACTCTTGCCTGGAAACTCCCTTGGACGGAGGAGCCTGGTGGGCTGCAGTCCATGGGGTCACTAAGAGTCAGACACAGCTGAGTGATTTCACTTTCACTCTTCACTTTCATGCATTGGAGAAGGAAATGGCAACCCACTCCAGTGTTCTTGCCTGGAGAATCCCGGGGATGGGGAGCCTGGTGGGCTGCCATCTATGGGGTCGCAGAGTTGGACATGACTGATGTGACTTAACAGCAGCAGCAGCCTGGGTGGAGGGGAAGAGGGTTTAGGATCCCAGAGACTGAGCGTGTCAGAACCTAAGACCTCTGGGCTGAGGGTGACCTCACCTGAGATGGATCCCAAGGGAGGTCAAGTGGATGCCCCTCAGGCACTTATAGAGCTTTCCTGATGGCTCAGCAGTAAAGAATCTACCCGCAATGCAGGAGACTCGAATCTGATCCCTGGGTCGGGAAGATTGCCTGGAGAAGGAAATGGCAACCCACTCCAGTATTCTTACCTGGGGTATTCCATGGGGTCTACAGAGGAGGCTGGTGCGCTACAGTCCCTTGGGTACCAAAAGAGTTGGACATGACTTAGCAACTAAACAATGACAACAAAAGGCACTTATGGGACAACTACCCTCCTGTAGTTCAACTCTGCAGCCTGGTTCCTAACGCTCTCTCATTAGAATCAGCCAAAGACCAGGCCCTTTAGAATTTCAAACACCTATGAGGCAGAGAGACAGGGCACAGAGGGATACTAAATTCCTCATGCTTCTGTCGGTGGTGGTGGTAGTGACTGGTTTGTTGATTTCTTGAGCACTTTACCAGATGTGTGCAAAGCATTTTCTGTGCATTATCACAGGTTGTTCTCATGGTGACCCAATAGGATCCTCATTTTCATTTTTCAAATGAGGAAACAGAAGCATAGAGAGGCCAAAGAGCTTGCCCTAAGTCACAGAGCCAGGACCTGGCGAAGGCATGATTTGAACCCAGGCTCATCTGACTCCAAGCTGGTGTTTTAAACCCTCCACCTTTCTCCCCTCCTTTGGGTCCTGGCTAGGGCCTGGCCTTTTGTAGAAGATGTTTGGTTAACCTAAGACCATCTCATCATGAGCTCGTGCCATAAACTAATGCCTAATTCTATTCTTCATCTGGTGAAGGCAATGATCCGAAGGTGTATTTTCTGGTCCAGAAGGATTCAAAGTCATGGAGAGGAGTGCAGGGAGGTGATATGATGTAGTGGACAAAGCAGAGGATTTGGAGTCCAGATACCTGGACCTCGGCAGCCTCACCATTAAATGATGGTCTGGCTGTGTCACCGCAGGCTAGTCACTTAACCTCTCTGAGCTTTCACATCTTCATGTGAAGAGTGTGGTTAGTAATCACTCTAAGGCTGCCTCTCCATGAGGCTGCCAGGAGGTTCAAATGATATAATGGATATCAAATGGCTGGGGAAAGCCCTTGGGTTAAAAAAAAAATGTGTGTGTTTAGGATAAACATCAACTTCATGGTCTTGCTGACCTGGGAAGGGATGAAGGATGTGACTAAGGTGGAAGGATATACAGTGATCTTCAACTGCATTGGCTTTCTTTATTTGCTTAAGTTGGACGGTGGGTACCCAAAGATGTAAGTTACTCTCCATACTCTTTAGGTCTGAAATCATACGTTGTGAAAATGTCTGAGGCCTTAGAAATGTAAAGGCCAGTGTTCATACGAGCCTGCTGGGCCTCCCTCCTTTGCCAATGCTCTGTCCTTCTTCTAGACATGGGAAACCACTACAGCCATCTGGGGGGACCCCGGGACTTGGAGAAGACCCCGAGGGGCAGAGGCAGCCCTCCCCCGCCACCTCGGGAGGCCTCCCTGGCGGTGCGCGGGCTGCTGCAGGAGCTAACCTCCATCCGGCACTTCCTGGAAAAGCGGGAGGGGAGTCGAGAGGTGGCCCGGGACTGGCTGCGTGTGGGCTCCGTGCTGGACCGGCTGCTCTTCCGCATCTACCTGCTGGCAGTGCTGGCCTACAGCATCACCCTGGTCACACTCTGGTCCATTTGGCAGTATTCCTGAGTGGGTCCAGCCCAGCGCCCGGCCACGGGGGGAGTGGGGGGTGATGGCACTTGTTAGGATGGGGATGGGGGAATTTCAGGGCCAAGGGGCACCAGTGATGTTCTCAAGGCACATATATAGTTCCTGCCTGTTTCCAGAGCCAATGCATCTCAGCAGTCCCAAACCAGGGCCTTCACTCTCCCTCCCCCAAACTTGGTGTTTAAGATTCTTCCATCCTCATCCACTCCCATACAGGCCCATTATGGCTTTAAAACACACTCTTGGATCAGAAGAAACACACACATGGCCTGACTTCACTCTGTCTAAACATCAAGCCTCAGTTTCCCCACGGGCATTTCCCTGAACTGGCAATTTGGAATTCTGCTCACCCCCTCAGCCTTGTTTTGAGGTGGAAGGTAAGCCAGCTCTCTGCCACATGGACCTCATTACTCTGCATTAGGTTCATCCAACCCTAAGGTCTCCCTGCTCACCGGTGGCCACTTCCCTGAACACCCATCAGATGAAGGAGGTAATAAAATGCGATGAATCCCTAAACTCTCTTATTGACCCTTTGTCAGCATCCAGGCAGATGGAAGATGAGATCTGAAGTTACCGGTGGTAATGAGGTTGGGGAATTATCTGTGGTTTCAGATGTTTGGTACTTTCTGGCCCAAGGAATTAAGAGGTGACCAAATGGCTGTTCTGAAGGAGACAATTGGAGGTGGGATTCAAGGTGTGAAGATCAGAACCAGGAACACTTAGCAGTGGGGAGGTGGGGAGAATGATGCTCAGTTCTGTAATCCCCTGGAAAGATGATGGAAGGGTCTACGTAGTCCTGTTACCATTGTGGACTCATGGCCTCTTGGGGAAGCTGGGAGCCCACTCTCCTCCAGCAAGAACATCAGCACCACGGCCAGCACCCACTGGTTTTGTGTTTGAAAGCAGAGAATGCTAAGTCTTGGACTTACCTAGCTCCTTTGGGAACTCTTAGCAGCCAGCCCCCGGCATAGCCACCAGAAAGCAGGACCATGAGGGAGGGAGAGTCCAAGGCATGGTCTCTGATCTTACATATCAGATCCTGGCCCCTCTCTCACACATCAGGGTTTAAAGATACACTAAGGAATATCATAGGCTTCCTCAGTGGCTCAGTAGTAAAGAAACTACCTGTAATGCAGGAAACACGGGTTTGATCACTGGATGAGGAAGATCCCCTGGAGAAGGGCATGGTAACCCACTCCAGTATTCTTGCCTGGAGAATCCCATGGACCGAGGAGCCTGGAGGGCTACAGTCCATTGGGTCGCAAAGAGGCGGACACGACTGAAGCAGCTGAGCATGCAGGCATGCACAAAGAACATCCAGACTCCATCACTGCCTCCACCTAACAAGTATTCAGAGGAGAGGGACGCTAGAACCCACTAAGAATGATGGCGTAGAGTCTGCTGTGTTTGCCTGAGACTGTCTCTGGTTCTTCCTTTCTCATTCCCGTCTTATCATTCTCCCTGTCTTGGGCTGCCTGTCTCTTAGGAACTGAAGTCTTCCAGGCTAAAAGAAAAGGACTTCTTAAAATATCTAGGATGAGCTGTTCCAGGCTGCCCATCTGTAAGGGGTTCATTGCAGAATACCTGAGCTGACACCTTCCCTTGACCCCAAGCTCTTGCATCTCCAGTTTTCAGACCATCCAAGGAGGCTGGATGGAAGGCAGAGCCTTGAGAACTTCCTGTTTGAAAAAGCCTAGAGGCTGAGGAAGCAGGCTTGTCTGGTTTAGATTCCTGGAGCTGCTTCTCACCCAGCTTCCCCAGCAGAAGGAACTCATGAAATATTATCTAACCAGTTGTTGGTTCCTAATATAAGCTGGGATGAGTTTCATCTGCTACTTCCACCTCAGACATATGTGCTCTTGATATTGTAAAGGATTTTACTTTGTTTTGTTGATGCGTAGGTTTTCCAGAAAAAAAGCAGGAGACTGTGGGGCTGGAGAGTGGCTCCCATTCACAACGGGCTTCCCAGGTGATGCAGTGGTAAAGAATCCGCCTGCCAATGCAGGAGACATAAGAGGCACTGGTTGGATCCCTGGGTCGGGAAGATCCCCTGCAGGAGGAAATGACGACCCGCTCCTGTATTCTTGCCTGGAGAATTCCATGGGCAGAGAAGCCTGGTGGGCTACAGTCCAAGGGGTCGCAAAGAGTGGGATATGACTGACCAACTAAACACACACACAAGCACACAATAGTTGCCTTCCGCTGAGCAAAGATTGGGCTAAAGATGTTTATCTTGACTCTGCTTCTCCTGTTTATCCTGACTTTCTCAGGATGGTCCTGGCAGCCTATGCTTGGGAGCCTGATCTTGGGATCAAAGCTGTTCCACTCCACTTTCCACTTGGACTTGCTGGGCCAAGTCATGCAGTCATGGGCCAGTCATGGGTCTCATGTCTCAGGCCAGAGAGACAGAGAAAGAAAGCTGGACGGTCTGGCACTGTCCATGCACCGCTGATCAGTAAGTGGGTGGCTATTGACAAAGTGTCCAACCAAACAGCTACTAAGACACTCATCAACCTATTGATTCCCCATCTCCCCCTCCCCACTCTTCACCCACAATCAATGGAGCAACAGAGCCCAGCATTGAGGCAGCCAATTAACCACCTGGAGAATGAACCGCCACGTGTAACATCCCCTGCTCCACTGGCCACAGCCAATCAGCTCATCGATCCAGCAACCAGGCTGTGCTGCCCAGGGATGGGAAACTGAGGCCCGGGGGTGAGAATCCCCTGGTTTACTCACTCCTGTCCATCAGTATCGATCTTGGGCACCACCCAAGCAGACCTTTACCCTGACTCGGATATGAGAACATGCGGAAGCTCCCTCCACCTGTATCTCTCCCAGAATTTCCCTTTTTCCTTCCTCAGCCACTTCTGCTCCTTCCCTCTTTTTCTGTCCTAGGCAGAGAGAGAAAACCAGAAACTACCCATGTCTTTTTTCTCTTATCTTTCTATTTTTATCTTTAATTTATTTTTTTCTTATTTAAACCAATTATCTCTTTTTTTAAACTTTTAATTTTATATTGGAGTATAGTCAACAATGGTGTGATAGTTTCAGGTGGACAGCAAAGGGACTCAGCCAGACATATACATGTGTCCATTCTCCCCCAAACTCTCCTCCCATCCAGGCTACTGCATAACATTGAGCAGAGTCCCTGTGCTATTCAGTAGGTCCCTGGTGTTTATCCATTTTTAAATATAGCAACATGTACATGTCCGTCCCCAAATCCCTAACTGTCTCTTCCCCCGGTAACCACAATGTTCCTTCTCGTAAGTCTGTGAATCTATTTCTATTTTATAAATAAGTTCATTTGTATCATTTCTTTGTAGATTCCACATATAAGTGATATCATATGATATTTCTCATTCTCCACCCAAGTCTTTAAAAACAAATGCTTCTGTGAAGAGCCCAATTCAGTTCAGTTCAGTTGCTCAGTTGTGTCCAACTCTTTGCGACCCCATGGACTGTAGCATGCCAGGCCTCCCTGTCCATCACCAACTCCCAGAGATTATTCAACTCATGTCCATTGAGTCAGTGATGCCATTCAACCATCTCATCCTCTGTCATCCCCTTTTCCCGCCTTCACTCTTTCCCCGCATCAGGGTCTTTTCAAATGAGTCAGTTCTCCGAATCAGGCAGCCAAAGTATTAGAGTTTCAGCTTCAGCATCAGTCCTTTCAATGAATATTCAGGACTGATTTCCTTTAGGATGGACTGGTTGGATCTCCTTGCAGTCCAAGGGACTCTCAAAAGTCTCCTTCAACACCACAGTTCAAAAGCATCAGTTCTTCCGCGCTCAGCTTTCTTTATAGTCCAACTCTCACATCCCTTAATGACTACTGGAAAAACCATAGCCTTGACTAGACAGGTTCTCTATGGCTCATCTCCACTCCTCTGCTGCAGCCTTCTCCACTCACCTACCAACAGTCCCAGTTCTCACCTCCTTTCCCATCCGCACTGCTTTCCAAACCTGTCATTTCTACTCAAAAGATTGCCTTAAAGGACTTGAAAGCGCCCAGCCTGGGCGACCCAGCCCTGTCTAGGGCTCCAAGCTGTGGAGCTCACCGCTGCATCTCAGCGAGGCTGCCTTTCCCGAGCGGCGGGGTTCATCTGCGCTCCACGACCCCAGCCCCTCTCCCCCCACCCATCCCCGCAAGAGTGGACATTCCGCAGCTCAGGCGAGGGTCCAGGCGAGCAGCAAAACCCAGAGTCAGGGTTTGGGCTTAGGGGAGATTCCGCTCAGAGACCGGGAGGGGGAGGGGGAGAGGGAGGGCGCGCCCTCGGAGAGGTGTGGTTCCGCACTCCGCAGCCACATCCCCGTCCTCAGCACCCGCCCCGCCCCCACCAGACTCTGAATCAATACATTTTGAATCTAATCTAATAACAGAGATTTAACGAGGGGATAATGCTTGTGGAGCGGCCGGGCGCTTTGTCTCTTCTTGCAAGCGGCAGCTGGGGCCCATTATCTGGGGACAATGCCCCATGCTAATCACTCTCTCTCTCCTCCCAGGGTTTGCAGGGAGGGTGTTGGGCAAGAGAGGGCAGCTCCTCCCCTGATTGGAGGGGAGTGGAGGGGTGGGAGAGGGGGGAAGACGTCGAGAAGGGTCTGGCCGGGGCCCCTCTCAATTGTCTTGGCCTGACACCAGCCCAATGGCCTGGTCCCCACACTGTCCATCCCGAGTAGTCATGGCTGGAACCCGAACAGCGCGCACAAACAGCGGATAATTACCTATCAGCTGCAGTACCAGGGGCTGGGAGTTGGGTGGGTTTTGTTGATTTTTTTTTCTTTCCTCTAACTTGGTCCTCTATAATTTAAGCTCTCCCATTAAGGCCTGTGATTGGCCGGCCCTGACTGTCACGGTTAGAGAATTAAACCCTGCTTTTAGAGACCAAGAATACCCTTCTCTGAGACAGAAGCCTGTCCACATGCTTTCTCTCTCCTATCTGGGACCTTCTATCTGGACTTGACCTGAAGGAAGATGAGTGAAGGTTAGACTGCAGGAGAAACTTCCTGAGAGCCATATTCCTGACATGCATGAGACTGGGAGTCTAAAAGGGAAGAATGGAACCACGTTTCCTAGAAGCCTTTGAAGAGAGACCTTTATCTAGGTTGGGAAGGGGCAAACCAGGGAGAAAACTGCATCATTTTTCTGTCAGAGCTCAAGTTGGGAGAGACCCAGAGCTAGGACACCAGAAGTGTGGTCGCCCAATTCCTTTTGCTGTATATTTATTTGGCACAATATGAACATGCTATGTGGAGTGGACTACCCCACGCTCACTGTGAGACCTTGGACAGGCACTTCACTCCTCTGTGCCTCAATCTTCTCATCTGAAAAATGGGCCCACATTAGTACTGGCTCATAGGGGCTGTGGAGAAAGCTGATTTTCACACTCCCAGCTTGGTGAAAAAGCCCAGGGAGGTCGTGAGGCTGGAGTAGAGGGATGTTGAGTGGTATATAGACCCTTCCTTGATCTGCTCACATCACATTCTGAATGGGTGAGAACTCCCATTTCCTGTTGTCTCCATTTTAGAAATGGGCAGGAAAAAGTGAGCTGGCCACTCACTCACTATAAGGCCAGCTCTGTCCACACCAGGCTGAATCCACATCTCTATGTCCTGTTCCTTCCTGTCCCTTTTTCTCCATTACCCCCTCTGCCTTGCCCTTGAGCACTCCAAGGCTCCTTTGTACAGAGTTCCTTCCTAAAACCACAGCTTCAAGTTCTCTGGGAAAGCCTGTGGATAGTGGGCAACACTTGGGTGGATTATCCTGATTCGAGTTGGATCTTTTCTTTTCAATTCCACCTCCTGTGTCCCTGTCTGCAAAGATAGCTAGATTCTTGGCAGAGGGACACAACATGAGTAAGACAGTCGGAATCATGGGAACCTAGGATTCACTTCCATGTGCCCTGAAGAACCCCCCACTCAAAGCTCAGAAAGAAGTACCATCCTATAGGGCCTGGTGTGAGACTTCAGCCAAGAGCAGCCACAACCCTATCCTTCTAGACTCTGTCCACAAGGTGGCGGCAAAGTCCAGAAGTTCTATGGAGGGGCCTACGAAACACTTTTTGCCCCCACTTCACCCCACTTCCCCCCAGATGCCCCATCTCCTCTGGAGTCTCTGAGTCACCTCTTCTCAAGGCAAGCCTTTTCCTTTTGGCCAGCACCAAGGATCATGTTTTAGAGAGCTCGGTGCCCTGTTCTGATGCTCTGGGCAGAGGCTGTGCCCATACTGATCCCTCAGCAGCAGCCTCTTTTGTTTCTGTGCTCCGGCCTCGAGCCCACACCAAGCTGCGCATCTAGTTTATTTCCCCCTTTCTGCTAGTGTGATGAAGATATCGGTGCCTCGTGGTGAAAGGAGCCGTTTTAGCTAAAACCCGTACACACACAGGTCCGTGAAGGACTCCCCACGTTTCTCTTCTGCCCATGTCTCTAGGGCCCCAACTCCAGCCCACATCACACAGGCTCTGAGATGATCCTCGATGGTCCTAGGAAGAGAAAAGTGAGAGTGAGGGGCTGCCCAGAGCAGGAGCCGGGAAGGTGGGGGTGGGGGTGGAGGTCAGTAGTTAGAGAAGGTGCACCCTGGGAGACACTCATCCAAGGCTCTGGGGTAAGAACCAGAGATGATATTGGTCCTGAGCAGAGTTAATGGCATGACTTCTTCACCCATCCCAGGGCAACAACCATAACTTTTTGCTCTTGCAGCATGCTAGCTGTACGCATTAGTCTGCTGCTGCTTCTGTAACAAATTACCAATTTATTTATTCATTTCCCCTGTGGATTCTTTTTAAAATTAATTTTTATTGTAATATAGATGCTTTACAATGCTGTGTTAGTCTCTGCTGTACAGCAAAGTGGATCCCCTACACATGTACATATATCCCTTCTTTTTGGGATTTCCTTGCCATTAGGTCACCACAGAGCACTGGAGTTCCCTGAGCTGTACCACAGGTTCCCATTAGTTACCTAGTTTATACACAGCATCAACAGTGTATATACGTCAGTCCCCATCCCACTCCCTTTCCTCCACTTGGTGTCAATACATTTATTCTCTATGTCTGTATCTCTGTTTCTGTTTTGCAAATAACAAATTGCCGATTTAAAAACACAAATTTCTTATCTTACAGTCCAAAGTGGATTGGCAGGGCTCTGCTCTCCCTGGAAGTTCCAGGAGAGACTGTGTTTCCTTGCCTTTTCTGTAGTCTACTGCTAAGTCAGTACAGTCATGTCCAACTCTGTGCGACCCCATAGACGGAAGCCCACCAGGCTCCCCCATCCCTGGGATTCTCCAGGCAGGAACACTGGAGTAGGTTGCCATTTCCTTCTCCAATGCATGAAAGTGAAAAGTGAAAGGGAAGTCGCTCAGTTGTGTCTGACTCTTAGCGACCCCATGGACTGCAGCCTACCAGGCTCTTCCGTCCATGGGATGTTCCAGGCAAGAGGAGTGGAGTGGGGTGCCATTGCCTAGAGGTAGCCTCTATTCCTTGGCTCATGGCCCCTTTCCCCAGACTCAAAGCCAGGAGTATACTATCTTTCAGATCTCTCTTTCTTACATGTCTCTCTCTGTTTTGCCTCCCTCTTCACTTATAATGACCTTTGTGAATCTGATGGGTTCACCCAGATGATCCAGAATTAAGTCCCACCTCAAGATCTTTAAATTAATCACATCTGCAAAGACCCTTTGACTTGTAATGCAACATAATCACAGGTTCTGGGTGTTAGGAAGAAGTTATCTGCGGGGCCCGTGGGGGGTGGGGCGGGGGCATCATTCTGCCATTTTTAAAGTCTTTATTGAATCTGTTACAATATTGTTTCTGTTTTATGTTTTGGTTTTATGGCCCAGAAACATGTGGGATCTTAGTTCTGTGACCAGAAATTGAACCTACACCCCCAGCATTGGAAGGCGAAGTCTTAACCATGGGACCACCAAGGCAGTCGCCTTAGGGCTTCTTGAGGCAACAGGTGTTAAACATAGAATGGGGCGCAAAATCACCTCCCTACTAAGACTTTCATAGAAACAAACACCCCCTTCTCCTGATCTGCCCTCTTTGAGACTGTAGTACAGGCAGGGGGGTGGATAGAACAGCCCCTGGAGGACCTTCCGAGGTTAGGGGCCAGGAAATGGTGCCTTTCCGCTTGGTGACACTTCATCACGGCCCGAGGTGCCAGCTCTGTGCTCTCTCCTTTTCTCTTTGCTGGCATATCCACCCCCTGTCCTTTCCACCCAAGGACTCATCTTTCTGCTCTCACTCGTGAAACTTGAATCTAGCCACCAGATGGGTGTGTCACTGGGCTTCAAATCCCCACGAGAAGATCCCCCTTCTAAAGTCACCTGAAGGTGAGCGGTGTGTTTCTCTCCCTGCTTTGGCCTCACTCAGTGTGTCTCTTTCGACACCCATCCTGTTTCTTTACTCTCTCCAGGACTGTAATTCATTTATTTATTTTCGGGTGATTTCTTTAGCATTTATCCTGACTCCCAGCCCGTAAGGTCCCCAAGGCAGGTTATTTCTCATCTTGTTCACCACTCACCCAGGGCTGGCACATAGTCCATGCTTGGCATTTAGAGGGCAAATGAGTGAATGAGCTATGGTTGGAGAAAGAGACGCCTGGTGTGCAAAGGGGAGCCCTTATCTGCAACCCCTTCTCTAATCTACTCTTCACCTCCCCGTCAATGCCAGTTGGGGTGGGGAGCAGGGAGTAAGGTAGAAGAGAGACCCAGGCAGCCAAAACAGCACTGGGGAATCTGGAGGTGGGGAATGAAGAGAGTGAAGCACTTTCCCCCAGCACCTCCATGCTGTGCCATAGTCGGTTTGGGGCTGTAGCAGCCAAAATCTGTGAGCTCCCATAGCCCAGACTCAGGCAGAAGGCGGGGAGGCCCCCCTAGGGTAAAGCAATTGGAGATTCATTCCCTATGGACCGAGAAACTCCAAGATGAGAACAGCAAGACAATTAAGGGAGGAGGCTGTGCCCTTCCCAGACCACATATTTCTCATTCTCAAAGTCAGGAGACCTCTCTGACCACGCATGTGCGGAAAGGCTCCTTGGAGGTGAAAGGTGAGCTACCCACAGACCTTAGCGGTAGGCTCCATCTTGGCTAAGAGATGGGCGCACACAATTGGAAGGATCCTGAGATATACCAAATACGGACTGTGACCCAGGGAAATCAAAATGATTGGCCAAAGAAAAACCAGAAGAAATGCCTCATATAAGTGATTTAAACTACCACTAGGGCGTGACTCAGGGTCTCTCCGTCTGAGTCTGCCTGTGTGCCTATCCACATGTACTGTACTCTTTTTTCCTCTTAATAAATACTTTGCTTGCTTCACTACTTTCCATTTTTGTGGAAATTCTTTTTTGCAAAGCCAAAGGGCCAAGCCCTTGTCACTGACCACTGGTCTGGGGGTTGGGATCTGGTGCTTTCACCGTGGTTAACTGGGCCTCAGTCTCCCGCTGGGAACCCAAGCCCCGCTCCAAGCTGTTGCAGGCTGAGGGCCCCCGAGATCAGGACTGTCTGCCTCTTACTCAGCTCTGTGTCTCCAGGACCAGACCTGTGCCAGGCTCAGGGCGGGAGCTCAATATTCGAATGAATGAAGGGGCTGGTGATGTGGATTCCATGTGAGTCCCCTTCTGCCAGGATGATCTTGTAATTACCAGCCAGACCAGAGCGTTTCTGTACTGGAAATGGAGGCACAATTAATTATGGAGCCCCTGGTGGGCTACAGTCCATGGGGTCACAAAGAGCTGGACACGACTGAGCGACTAAGCACAGCACGCGTATCAGGGTCACAGATGTGGAGCCCTGTACCAAGGTCACAGGATAAAAGTCTCTGGAACTGACCAAGCCCCATAGCAACTGTTGCCATGAGCCTTGGATCTAAACCAGCCAGTTCCCTGACCCCATATTAGGTAATATGCCCACCCTATAGCATCCTAACCACCACTTAATGCCACTGTTCCAGTAGGAATTGTCTCTGTCTTGAAGCTATAAAAATTGGCTACTAGCCTGTGAAAGGGTTTGGCTCTCCCTTGAGCCAGCCCGCTATTCTAACAGCATCTCCCTCTCTAATAAACTTTATTCTCCTCTCATTCTGCCTCATGTGTGGGAATTCTTTTCCAACCTGCAGGCAGACCATGACATTAATAATTGCATATGGGCTGTCCCGAGCAGGTGGCGTGCAGGCAACTTACTCCCCTTTTCTGGTCCCCTGGTCCTCTGCCAAGGCTGAGACCTAAGCCGGCTGGTTGGCTGCGAGAGCCTCCACGCCAGCAGTTTTGAGAGTTGAGCCATCGTGGGCTGGGGGAGGGGAGGAGAGGCCTCCGCACTGCCCTCTGTCCATTCCGGGGTCATGGTTTCCCTCCTGAGGTTGGTCTCAGAGGTTGGAAGGATTTCCTGTGGGGGGTCACAGGTCAAATGCCGCATGTCCTCAGTAGAGCTAGCTGCACGGAATCCTCCCTGGGCCTCTGCCCCCCTGCCCCCAGGAAGAAGGATTGGCTGATTCTGGAGCAGGAAGTGGGGGGGGGGGGGCGGGGTGGGGAGGCAGGCAGGGAGGGGCTCTGAGGCTCCCATCCCCTGCACCCCCCTCATCCGAAGGACAGGGTCCTGGGGGTCCCTCCCCCTCAGAGATGCTTGAGCTTGAACGTGGGGGTGGGGTGCACTGTGGAGCGGGCACTGCTAGCAGGAGATGTGCCCCATGGGGTTGAAAGTTGGGGCTGGATTGACAAGGAATCCCAAGGCAAACCACTGTCTTAAAAGTTTACTTTTTGTTAATAATCCCTTTTGTGGAGGAGGAAACCCATATGCCCTCCTGCAGAGTAGAGAGAAAGGGCAATTGTATCGCTAAAGGGGAAAATGGATTTGGGCCTTTCCCTAGCTTCCTGACAGTTCTCTGGGGCTTCCCCAGAGTTTGGGAGGAAAGCAGAAATCCCTGGGGCCAGCCCACTTTTAAGCAGTAGCACCTGTAAGGGGCCTGGTATAAGGGAACTGGTGGGAAAGGGGGTGGAGGAGAGAGGTCCAACCCCGTAGGTCTGCTGTGGTGCACGCAGGGTTTGGGACCAGCCGGACCATCCCCTGCAGGCACCTGGGCCCCAGCTTCATGGGGTGGCTGTGCCGGGCTGCACGGCTTGTGCACCGTACAACCCCAGAAGGAACACTTACACAGACCTCAAGAACCACTCAGGAAGCTCTGATCCTGGGCCTTTTACACATGCTAGTCCCCCTGCCTAGGATGTCATCCTGGCAAGTCCCTACCCATCCCAAGATGCAGCTCAGATGTCATCTTCTCTGAGAGTTCTGAGTGTCCATAACACCCGCGCACACCCCTGTCCCACAGCATATCACATGGGAATGGCAGTGATCGCCACCATTCCCAGAATCTTGGCCTTCGCCCCTCCACCTTCCTAACACAGTGCCTGGAATGTGGGGCACTGGCGGACAGCGCTGCAGCTGGGAGGGCCCGGGAGGTCACTACGCACTCTTTCCTTCTGAAAAACCTGCTGTGGTCCAGGGTGGCGAAGTGACCTGTCCCGGTGACTCAAGTTCTCTGCAGCTGTGAGTGAGCAGCGACCAGTCCCTTAGTACTGGGGGCAGGACCGCCTTGCAGGAATGTCAGTGGTCCTTCTTCTAAGATCGCTTGGGGCCCCAACCCTCTCTCTGGCAGAGCACTCCCTCCTGTCCTTGACCCCTCTCCCTCTCACTTTCCAGCGATGGCTATTTTAAAGGTTATTTTGACTCTCTCCGATGTAATAAGAAACTAGCAATTAACTATTGCAAGGATGCTTTACAATCGCATGGAAGCCCCTTTCATCCACTTTGCTTTAAATGGTTATATCTTTTATCCCTAGTTTTCAGGAATATAAAACTTTACAGCATTTGCTGCAAACCTTCATACTTTGCTTCGCAGTTTATTGCTCCCTCTGTAGATATATCTTTCACATAAATAAGACTTTCATCTGTACAGTACTGGGCTTGGGCCACTGTGGCTCTGCACTTTCATCAGTGGGACCCAGCTTTGGACGCAAGGTGATTGATGCCACGTCACTGGCCTGGTTGGCCTCCCCTGGTCCCTTGTCCTCTAATCAGGGCTGGATGGGCAGCCCGGCCTCAAAGGAGGGCATGGACCCCAGGGAGAGGGAGACATGATGGGAATCCCTTAGGGGGTGCTACCCATCCCCCTGTTCCTGATCTGAGGTTTGCTTCCTGGAAGAAACCAGCCAAGAGTGTCCTGGCCTCTGCCCTGGGTAAGGAATCTTCCCTGAAGGCAGCCAGGAAGCAGCAGAGGCAGCTCAGTCAGAGCTCCCCAAGGCACGCCCGGAGCAGAGCACACACCTAGTTCTTGGCCAGCCCTGGCCCTCCGAAGGCCAGCCTGAAGAGCCTCTCTGAGCAGAGGCTCCATCTAGAAAAGCCATGGTGGCAGAGAGGACCACACAGCCGGTACTGTCCCCAGGTGAATTCTCCAAGTTTGAACTCTTTAATCTGTTTTTTTATTCTGGAGTGTTTGGATCAACTGCAAAAATAAACGGCATCTCCTAGGGCGGCCGTGAGAATGCCCCGTCCCTGGGCTGCACAGAGGGTAATTGATCAAGGGCTCCAGATGCAGCTCTGAAATCCCCAGGCGGGAGTGGGGGGAGGAGGAGGCTGGTGTCGAGGCCACACCTCTCAGGGACTGCTCCAGACCAGGGACGGATCCTGGCAGGGATGCTAAGAAAGACCTGTTCCTGGGAGACGGGGACCCCTCTGATGAGCGACCAGCTATAGGACTCCCCAACAGCCTTGCCAAAGCTTTTCTCCACTGCATGGCAGTCCAGGAAGACTCCTTCCCTCGTTCCTTCTCTCTCCTTCACTTCAGACCAAACTTACCACCAGCAGTCTGACAGCTCTCCTTACCTTCCCTGTCTCCCTCTCCAGACCCCATCACAGGCATTCCTCTTAGTAAAATGCTTGTCCATTTAATTCCACATGGGCATCTGATTCTTAGAGGCCCAGGACTGGCACACCTCTCATTTACAAAAGAAGAGAAAGTTGTATATATCAGTGTCGCCTATGGAGATTCTGTGCAGAACTTGTTGTTTATGCAGTAGCTGCTGGAAAGACAGGTAGACAAGTGGAAAGATGTGTGTATGTTTATATGCAATGCTAGAAGCAAGTGTTTCTCTAGGTATAGACATATGTAGGTGGGTATAAGTTGAAGGCTATAAATATACTTTTTTTTTAAAGACATTTTAGAGCAGTTTTAGATTCATGGTGAAATTAAGTGGAAGGCACAGATTTTCCATGTACCCCTCTAACCACCCCCAGACATAGCCTTTCCCATGATCAACATCCCCCATCAGATTGGTATGTTTGTTACAAATGATGAACTCACACTGGCACATCCGTCACCCACAGCCCGTAGTTTGCATCAGGCTTCACTCTTGCTGCTGCACCTTCTATGGGTTTGGACAGACGTATCCATCACTAAATGTCCTGCAGAGTAGATTCACTGTCCAAAAACACCCTCAGCGCTCTGCCTGTTCCTCCCCTGCACCCCCATCCCTCCACAAGCCCTGGCAACACTGATCTTTTAATGTGTCCATAGTTTTGCCTTTTCCAGAATGTCATATAGATGGAATCATACAATATAAATATACCTTTAAAACTCCAGTACTCTTGCCTGGAAAATCCCATGGGCAGAGGAGCCTGGTAGGCCGCACGCAGTCCATGGGGTCGCTAAGAGTTGGACATGACTGAGCGACTTCACTTTTAAAACTGTACTCATCCAACACTTGGGAATCAACTGTCAGTTGGCCCGACGATGTGATGTGTAGAGAGAGTGTAGCCATAATAACAATTCCATACGCCTGTTTTTATTTATACAATGATCTCAGATCTCACAACAATCCTGTGAGAGGTGCAGTTGCTATCTCTGTTTCACGGCTGTGACAATGGGGGCTGAGAGAGGTCTTCCAGTAGCAAACGCCAGAACATGGACTTGTCTCTAGATCGCTATGTGTATACGTGAAGCTACACAATAAATGTGCAGAGAGAGAAGTAGGTGAAAAAGGATGATCCATAGGCACATCTGAAATATGGGGAGACAGGTGTGTGGACCAGCAAATACATGAGGACGTATGTACTAAGCTTTCCCCCACAATCACGACCTCTTATCTGTAACTCAGAGCTCAGGATGTGGCTGGGTTTGAACTTGAGCTCAGAACACTGAGTTCTGTCTTGGTAAACCTGTTTTCACTGCTCAGCAGTAAATCAAAACCCACTGCCCCCTCTTATCACTCACCTAGTTACCTGGATTCCAGGAAAACCAGCCAATTCTAGGAATTGAGTATTGTGCTGGAGGTGGGGCCTGGGACTGTCGTTGACAGGTTTGATCGTGAGGAAAGCAGACTCAAGCCAAGCCAGTAGGTTGAGAAGGCAGAGCAGAAAGATGGGAAAGGGTCTGTCATGGGCTGCAGATGTAATTAGTTAAGGTCATACTCAAGTAGGATGCGCCTTTAATCCAATCTGCCTGGTGTCCTTGTAAGAAGAGGAGACACAGAAAGAAGACAGCCATGTGACGATGGAGGCAGAGACTCGTGTCTCTCCCGTGGCCTCAGAGAGAACATGGCCCTGCTGACAACTGATTTTGGACTTCTAGCCTCCAGAACTATAAGACAATAAGTTTCTATTCTTTGGAGCCATCCAATGGGTGTGATTTTTTAATGACAGTCCTAGGAAGTGAATCCAGGTCCTTTCCACCTATCCACCAACCCTACCTTGAGACCACTTGTTACGCATTATACATAATTGCATTTTTTCTTTATCATTCCACCTAGGTGGAGAGGGCTTTTTGTTTTGTTTTCGGTCTTTTACATTTTATTTATTTACTTTTAGTTGCTCTGGGTCTTCACTGCTGCTTGCGGGCTTTCTCTAGTTGTGGTGAGCAGGGGTTGCTCTCTAGTTGCAGCGCACAGGCTTCTCATTGCAGCGTCTCCTCTTGCAGAGCACAGACTCTAGAGCACGGGCTCAGAAATTGTGGTGCTGGGGCTCAGTTGCCCCGAGGCATGTGGACTCTCCCCAGCCCAGGGATTGAACCCGTGTCCCCTACACTGGCAGGTGGATTATTATCCGCTGCACCACCTGGGAAATCCTGACTTTGTTTTTTAATTGCAATAGTTTCTGGACTGACAACCATTAGGTCTTTATATTCCTCAGGCTGCTGTCCTTAACCTCTTCTCCAGACAACAATCCTTCCTGGGGAGATCTCAGCCACTCTCACAGCTTCAAATATCACACAGTGGGCTCCTAACTGTATCCCCCAACCCACACTGCACGCCTGAACTACATATCCACTATGTAGCTAACTTCCATCCTCGAACATTCCCCTAAAACTCAATGGGTCAAATTTTGATCCCTACAACCCCCTCCTTCAGCTGCACCTTCCATGTTCTCTGTTTCAGCGAATGTTACAACTGTTGACTCAGATGTCCAAGCAAGACACCTGAGCAAGGATGTCAATCCATCATCTTTCCTTCATGTCCGGAACATCCACAAATTCTGTGGATTCTGCCTTTTCTCCCTAAAATCTCTTCTATCCATCCTGTCTTTGCCATCCCATTTTCACTGAAAGAATGTTAAGTCTCCATCACTTTCCCCTGGGATCTTATAACATCTATTTATGATGTTGGCCAGTTCTCCACATTACCGAGGGTTTAAAACTGCATCTTTAAAAGTTTGGTAAAATCCCTAGTGAAGTCATCTGGGGCTATAGTGTTTTTGCGTGGAGAAAAGTTTTTTAAATTACAGATTCAATTTCTTTAATAGATATGAGGATTTCAAAACATTTATTTCTTTATCAATTTCTAAGTGTGTTTCCCTAGGTATTTGTCTATTTCATGTAAATTTTTGAATGTGTTAGAATAAAATTGTCTGTTATAACATCTTTGTATTAGTTTCCTGGGGCTGCTCTGCCAAAATCTCACAAACTGGGTGGCTTAAAACAACAGAAATTTACTGTCTCGCAGTCTGGAGGCTGGAAGTTGGAAATCAAGGCGTCAACAGGTCCATGCTCCTCTGAAACCCGTAAAGGAGACTCCTTTCTTACCCTTCCTAGTTTATGGTGGTGGTCATCGCCCTTTCGTATCTCTTGACTTACCACCTCATCACTCTAGTCTCTGCCTCCATTGTCACATGACCATCTCTTTCTGTGTCTGATTTCTCTTCTTATAAGAACCCTATTCATATTGGAATAGAACCCCACCCAACATATTGGCGCACCCTACTCCAACGTAACCTTACCTTAACCTGATTACATCTGCAAAGACCCTATTTCTAAATAAGGTCAGATTCTGAGGCACTGGGAGTTAGAACTTCTACATATAATTAGGGGAGGGCATAATTCAATCCACAGCAGGCTAGTTATCCTTTTATTATTTTACTTTTTAAAAAAATTTCTGGCTAAGCTGCACGGCACGTGGGATCTTCGTTCCCCAACCAGGAACTGAACCTGTGCCCCCTGCACTGGCAGCAACAGAGTGTTAATGGATCTCCAGGGAAGTCCCCATCCTTCATTATCTGATTATATTTTAATGCACTTGTAAAAATGCTAAAAGCGAAGAAAATCTTATAAGAATAACGAAATCGGAAGATTTCCAATACTGGTTTTTTTTTTTTTTCAAGCTTTCTTACATAATTACAGTAATAAAGACAGATTGGAATAGGGGCAACCATAGGTACATAGACTAACAGAACAAAATAGAAACTCCAGAAATAAGCACAAATATATATGGATACTTGGTTTATGACAACGATGACAAAGCAATGGTAAAAGAAGGATCTTTGTGGTTGCCAAGGGGAAGGGGAGGGGAGGAGTGGATTGGAACTTTGGGATTGGCAAAAGCAAACCTATATTATATGCAGGATGGATAAACAACAAGAGCCTACTGTATAGCACAGAGAACTATAGTCATACCCTGTGATAAATCACAATGGAAAAATATGAAAAAGAATGTATGCATACATGTACAGCTGAACCTTTTTGCTGTAGAGCAGAAATTAACACAGCATTATAAATCAACTTTGAACTGTGGTGCTGGAGAAGAGCCCTGAACATCCTTTGGACAGCAAAGAGATCAACCAGTCACTCTTAAAGGAGATCAACCCTGAATATTCACTGGAAGGACTGATGCTGAAGCTGAAGCTCCAGTATTTTGGTCATCTGATGCGAACAGACGACTCATTGGAAAGGTCCTTGACACTGGGAAAGATTGAGGGCAGAGGAGAAGAGGGTGTGAGGGGATGAGATGGCTGGACCACATCACTGATGCAATGAACACGAACTTGGGCAAACTCCAGGATATGGTGAGGGCAGGGAGGCCTGGCGTACTGCAGTCCATGGGGTCGCAAAGAGTGGGACGTTACTGGGCAACTGAACAGCAATGATAAATCAACTATACGTCAATAAAACATATTTTAAAAAAACCACAGTGAAATGCCATGTTACCTCCACCCGGATGGCTAAAATAAAAGAAAGATAGTAACAAGTTATGGTGAGGATGTGACAAAATTAGAGCCTTCAGACAGTGTTGGTGAGGATATAAAAGGGTTCAGCCACTTTGGAAAAGGGTTTGGAAGCTTCTCAAGATGTTAAATATAGTATGACTTAGGTTTAACATGACCTAGAGATTCCACCCTAGGTATATACCCAAGAGAGATGAAAATATGTGTTCATAGAAAAATTAGTACACGATGCTCACAGCAGCCTTATTTATAATAGCTAAAAAGCAGAAACAATCCAAATTTCAACCAACCGATGCACGATCAGTAAAGGTGGCATATCCATACAAGCGAATAATATGAATGTTCATCATAAAAGGAATGATATATGGAGGACTTCCCTGGTGGTCCAGTGGTTAAGACCACTGTGCTTCCACTGAAGAGGGCACTGGTTCGATCCCTGGTCAGGGAACTAAGATCCCATTTGCTTCATGGGGCAGCAAAAAAAAAAAAAAAAGGAATGAAGTATTGACACATGCTATGACATAGATGAAACTTAGAAACATCACACTAAGTGAAACAAACAAAGACCACATTTGTTTGATTCCATTTACATGAAATATCCAGAACGGACAGATCTACAGACAGAAAGCAGATTAGTTGCTGCTTGGAGTTAGGATTGGGTAGGGGGTAGGAAGGGGAAAGAAAAACGACTGCTGACAGGTGTGATGGAAGGGTTCAAAAATTAGATCATGGTGGTGGTTGCTCCATTCTGTGACTATAGGAAAAATCTGCACTGTGTACTTAAAATGGGACAATTTCTGTGGCATACGAATGGTGTCTCAATAAACCTGTTTTTTCTAAAAAAAAAAAAAAGTCATTAAAAACCATATTGGAAAAAAAAAAAAAAAAAAAAACCATATTGTCAGGGACTTCTCTGGCAGTTCAGTTGTTAAGACTCCACCTGGTCAAGGAATGAAAGGTCCCGCATGCTGCAAAACCTATTGCCAGCCTTCAAGCTGCCAATTCCAAAGGCTGCTGTTCCCTCTCCCACTCTGGCTTGGCTTCTCAGCAGCCTGACAGCTGCCCATTCCCTCCTCTTGCCTTTCATGACATCACCTGCTCCGGGTTCTCTCGTATCACTCACCACGCCTGCTCAGTCTCCTTTGCTGGCTTCTCCACCAGCCTCTGAATGCTGGAGGGCCCAAGGCTTTGTGTAGGGCCTTCTTACCATCTCTATCGATACTTTATTCCTTTTGGAGTTTATTCAATCCTCTCCCATAAATTTACTTTATTAATTTTTACTTTTTGGTCAAGGCTCACGGCATGTGGGATCTTAGTTCCCCGACCTGGGAAGGAGCCTGTGACCCCTGCCTTGGAAGCACAGAATCTTAACCACTGCACACTAGGGAGGTCTCTCCCATGACTTTAAATGACCATGGCATGACTTTAAATGCCAACTCATTGGCTGATGACTCCAAATAAATCAGAACCTCTCCCCAGGTTTCTCTAACTGCTTTTTCACTATTTCCCTTTGGTGATCTGAAGTTATCTCAAACTTAGTATGTTGAAATATAAGCTTCATATGCTCAGTTTCCCACTCCACCACCAACCCTATTTCCTCCCAGGTTTTCTAGTCCCAGTAAATGACACCACCAGTCACACAACTGCCCAAGTCAACCTTAATATATGTATTTTCCTCCTGCCCTATACCTGATCACTCAGCATCTTCCACTTCCAAAGTGTACCCAAACCCACCCACTCTTTTTCATCTATTCACCCTACAAGTCATCATAATCTTTCCATGGCAACGGCTTCCTAACTTCTCTGCGTGCTCACTCAATATGTTACTTTCCCGATTAAGATCCCTCACTGACTTCCCAACGCGTGGCAAGCCCTGACCTGCCTCAGGACCCTTGAACAGGCTCTCCTTCCTCCTGAAATGCTCTTCCCTCAACTCTCCATATGGACCACCCATTCTCTACCTGTCTCCCTCAGCTCATGCCATCTCCTCAGAGGAGACTTCCCTACCCTATCTGTGTTCTTCCCTTAGTCCAATTATTCTCCAATATTCATGATGTCTTTTCCTTCATCCTTCATGGCACTTACCACAACCAGTGATTAACTTCTGTATTCTACTTACATTGGCTCATCAATTCAATAAATATCTATCATGTCTCCTCTGTACCAGGCACGGTTTGTTGCTGTTGATTAGTCACTCAGTCATGTCCAGCTCTTTGTAACTCCATGGACTGTAGCCCACCAGACTCCCCTGTCCATGGAGTTTTCTAGGGACAAATACTGGAATGGCTTGCCATTTCCTTATCCAGGAGATCTTCCCAACCCAGGGATTGAACCTGCGTCTCCTGCATTGGCAGGTGGAGTCTTTACTACTGAGCCACTGGGGAAACCCCACCAGCTACTGTGGTACTACTAAAGATAAAGTCATCATCAAATAGACAGGGTTCTAGTCCCAAGGCAGCATACAATTTGATAGAAGATACAGATATTAATCAAATAATCCTACAAATGACAACACAGCCACAAACTCTGATAAGTGCTCGGATGAGAAACTGTTAGAAGACCACGTTCCTAACATTTCCTGGATGCTTATGTGCCGGATACAGACCAAGTTACAACCTGTCCAAGCAGGGACTTGTCGTACCCAGTTGACTTGTGGGGAAACCAAGGCTGAGTGCATATGAGAAAACCAAAGTCGTATAACTAGTTGGTGGCTGAGCTGAGGTCAAAGTCAAGTGTGTCTGCCCTCAGAGCCAGAGTTCCAGGCCACCATGACAGCCTGTCTCATGACACCCCATCACCATGACTCCCCATCTCATGTTCTGCTTTCCCTCCTTCCTCTGTGACCACTTTGGTCACAGTCTTCAACATCATATCTACCTCCTCTACTCACTCCCCTAATTTTGGTGCTTCTTTGGTTTCTGTTCTCAGCCTTCTCTCCCCAGGAGCATCCCAGCTGGGCTGGAGCTGAAATGTGTACGTCAGTCACGAAGAGCCAGGCAAAATTTGGAAAGCAATCTGGTACTACTTACTTAAATAACAACCTGGCAATTCTGTTCCTGAGATCCCAAAGTAATTCTCCCAGCAGCCCTTGAGGTTTCCTGAATGAGGGGAATCATGACGGCATGTCCTGTGATGGGGTGAGGCTGGGCACCTGGGCGTCCATCACCAGGTGTATGCATGGGTACCTGTGGAGGCTGCACGACACGGAGGATTACTGCATTCCCTAGAAGCAACAGCGTCGAGGTAGACAGGAACGGTGCTCAGTGAAAAAGGTAAGAAACAGAAATAGATCTATCGCCAAGTATCAGTTATATAAATTAAAGATGCGTGCTCACAAAACAAAAACACACAATTATATAGAAACATATCAAAGCAAAACACAAATTAAACAAAACAGAATGGTTGTTAGAGGGATACAAGAATGGACACAGGAGTGAGCATGGGCCACACGTCCTGGTTTGCCCACAGCCATCCTGGTTTACCCCTGAGGTCCCAGCATAATGATTATTAAAGTACCTCTTTTTCTTCTTGAAAGTGTTTTTGCTTGTGTGATAAACAGTCATTCTAGGTATGGAAATAAGGGGAAGAAATAAACAAGAGTGAGATCGTATGCAGATTTGGTGGTGATGACACAGAACGAGGATTGTGGTTACCTCGAGCCCCCACATCTGAGATCCCAAAGCAAAATCAAAGGGTAAACAAGCACAGCAAAGCAAGCAAGCAAACACAAAGCCCAGACCCCAAGAGTACCACCCTAAGATTTGAACAAGACTCTGTCTTTGAGCATCTCCCTCCATGCACTGACCCATTCGGCTGAGGACCGCTGCGTGTGTGGACAGAGAATCCATCCACATTTGGATTCCAACCACATAGAGTCATGTCAGGCGCAGTGGGTGGGGTGGGGTGGGAGGTTGCGGGCAGCTAGCAGAGGCCAAATCAGAATTTCTGGGCCTCTGGGAGAGAACTCACCACATACGGAGACAGTACGATGTCAAAAGTGGGACATGTGCCGATAGTGCCCAGTGGCCATAGGAAGGGAGTGATCTAGGTACTGATCTGGGTGCTGCGGGGCAGCTGGTCTGGAGGAGCCCCCAGAAACTAGGGGATGGTAGGTATGTACCCGGGAAACAAGGGCTTCAAGGGTGACATTATTATTTTTCTCAGGGTATAACATACCACGAAGTATGTAAAATTCTCTAAACTTCAGGCACAGCTTGAATTGTTACCCATGTAGTCATCAACCAGACTAAGATACACAGACCTTTTCTAGCATCCCAGAGAAGTCCCTCTTTCTCCTGTCCATCTCTTTTCCCCCTGACCCAGGTGACTACTCTTCTGATTTCTAGAACCATAGATTAGTTTTGCCTGCCCTGGAAACTTCTATGAATGGAATCATACAGTATGAGCTGTCTGGACTCTTTTAGTCCACATACCATATGTGACTGTAGTCTATAGCATCACGTGTGTCAGCTACTTGTACTTTTTTTCCTTATGCTGCTAGCACCACACAGCTAGCAGGATCTCAGATCCCCGACCAGGGACTGAACTCAGGCCACGACAGTGAAAGCCTGGAATCTTAACCACTAGACTCCCAGGGACTCCCAGCAATTTGTACTTTTGTATGTAAAACATTGTATTCCATTGGAAGGACACACCATGATTTGCTTTCCAATCTTCTGGTGATGAACATTGGGCTATATCCACTCTGAGCTATGAATAAATCTGCTATGGAAGTCCTTTTTAAACAAAAAGAATCTCACTGTGAAAGCTATATGGTCTATGACAGTCTCATTGTCAAAGGGGAAGGAGTGCTCCCCTCTGACCTCCCAGCAGGGGGCCACATGGCCGTGAACCCCCTACAGCTTCTGCATACCTGGGCAGAGCTCCATGAGGCTGCTGGTGCCAATGAGAGGGCAGGCACAATGGATCTGTGTCCTGCAGAGGTAGCGTCCATATCTAGTGACTCAGATGGATTCATGAATGTGGGTCAGACTTTTTAAGATGCCAGGAGTTCTTTGGGAAAACTTTGCAACCATCTGTAGGTGGGGCTTTGAGTTAGTGAAATTGATCGTTATCCTGTTAATGTGATAGCATTTGTCCCCATGAACTGGTGAAGCTAAGGGACAACCAGATGACATTATCACAGTAAAAAGAACTACCTTTCACTTAGGCTCCCCAAACCAAAACCCAGGTGTTATCACAGACCCTCTCCTCCATCTTTCAAAACTAACTGGCCACCAAATCCCATTCAACTTGTTAACAATTTTCTGATCCATAATTTCCTCTGTATTGCTGTAGCCACTATTCTCATCCAAGCCTCTGTCATTTCTCTTTGTGAGATGATTAATTTTATATGTCAATGAACTGGATCACAGGGTGCCTATACATTTGGGCAAATACTATTTTGGGTGTGTCTGTGAAGGTGCTTCTGGATGAGATTAACTTTTGAATTGTTAGATCTGAGTAAAGTGGATTGCCCTCCCTACTGTGGGTGAGCCTCATCCAATCAGTTGAAGGTTTGAATAGACCAAAAGGCTGACACTTCCATGGATAAAGGGGAACTCCTGCCTGAGTGCATGAGCTGGGATATTGTTTTGTCTGGTCTTCAGAACGCAGACTGAAACATCAGCTCTTCCTGGATCTTAAGTCTGCTGGCTTTCCAATCAGATCTGCACACTGACTCTTCTGGATCTCCAGCATGGCAACTGTAGATGTTAGAAATTCTCAGCTTCTCTAATCCTATCAACCAACACCTTAAGATAAATCTCTTTACACAGAAAGAGTACAGTCATCCGACTCTTTGCAACCCCATGGACTGTAGCCTACCAAGCTCCTCTGTCCATGGGATTTTCCAGGCAATAGTACTGGAGTGGATTGCCATTTCCTTCTCCAGGGGATCTTCCTGACCCAGGGATCGAACCCGGGTCTCCCGCATTGTAGACAGACACTTTACCGTCTGAGCCACCAGGGAAGTCCGTTTATAGATAGAGGGAGAGTTATCTGGAGAACTTTGATTACTTCCTTGACCTTCCATACTATTTTCTGAGTGATTTTCCCAAACATAATCTGAGTGTGTCTTTTACATGTTTAGGTTTC
Source organism: Bos indicus x Bos taurus (assembly GCF_003369695.1). Taxonomy (NCBI): domain Eukaryota; kingdom Metazoa; phylum Chordata; class Mammalia; order Artiodactyla; family Bovidae; genus Bos; species Bos indicus x Bos taurus. The sequence continues at coordinate 59,764,125 of NC_040090.1, read as the reverse complement.
TTCAATAACTTCCCATTGTCTTCAGGATAAAATTAAAACTCTTTAGTATTTATTCAAAATCATTTACGATTAATCCCTCCACTACTTTGTCATACCTTCTCTTACCTCTTTGCCCCGGTTGTCCTTCAAAAGGACTGTGCCACCACCTCCCTAGGTCTTTGCACAAAGTTCCCCAAATGCTCTGCAGGTCTAAGGCTTGCTAGTTCATTCAGGTCCTGCTAGCTCCATGTTCCAGTTCCATGCACAGAGCCCAGGAATACACACGACCAGGCTATGCTGGAGACTCTGAATCAAGTGTAGACTGTGCCTCAGTGTACTGTGTACATGTAGTAGCCACTGTTTGAGACGCACTTGGTCCAGGCAAAGGGAATCTCCTATGAGAATGCTGTGTAGGTTACAAGCCGATGCTCTAGTCTTGGGTCTAGATACAGATATGTGACTTACTGGAAGCTGAATTCCAGGACTGCATTTTTGCACAAGAACCAGGCAAAGATTAATGTTTGCTTAATATGCCAGCTTTTTAAAATGCATAATTTTCTCTGATTTTTTTTCATTCTAGTATTCACTGTGCACCTAATCATGTATTTATAATTGCATTATTTTTCTCAAAGAGAGCCCTTCCAAACTTCCACGTTTCAAACCCATAAAACCTAGAGATATGTACTTGTCTGGAAGGAGACAGGCTTCCAGAAAATCCAATGGAACCCTTATTTACACAGAAGTCTTCCCCTGTAACTCTGGGCCACTGTCCTATGGAAGGTTTTTGGTGTCTCTGCCGTGTGTCCTGACTTCCTTCCTAGCTGATGAGTAAGAACACCCTGTTTGATTTACCTCCCCAAGTGGGGTCTGCACCTGGTCTTCCTCTCAGTCCAAACCTAACGTGGACACAGTTGTCACCCGCTTCTTTCATCTGGCTTCCTCCTTGTTGTTCTTTCGGATTCAGATCAGGAGCCGCTGTCTCCTAGGAGCCTTCCCTGATGCTCTCAGGGTAGGCTGGGTGCCCACTAACTGTAGACCTTCAATAATGGTTAGTTGAAGAAATGAATGAATAAATGAATGAAGCTGATCCATCAAATGATCCCTCTCTGGCCCTGGAAAAATCAGTCCTTTTTGGTTGGCTGCTATGGAATCCAGGCCTCCCATGTCCAGCAATGCCCCTTTTCCTCTGCTTCCTGGATTGCTCCTTGCCCAGCATCCTGAATCTCCCATTCCTGATGCCTCCAGATAAAGGCGGTTTCTTTTTCTGCATTCACACTTGACCTCCTCTTACAGCTCCTGACCTGGGCACTTACGGTGGCAAGAGACTTCACTTCCGGTCTGCCATCCAGGTCCCCCAGCACCTCCATGAGCTGTTTTTATGTTTTTGCTGGAGCTGTGTTTGTTTGCTGGAGCTGCCAGAACCAAGTGCCACAGATAGGGTGACCCAAGCACCTGAGGTTTACTTACAGTTCTGGAGACTAGAAGTTCAAGGTCAAGATGTCAGCAAGGTTGATTTCTTCTGAGGCCTCTGTTCTTGGCTTACAGATGGCGAATTCTCCTCCCTATGTCTTCACATGCTCTTCCCTCTGTGCATGTCCATGTATTAATCTCTCTTCTTATAAAGATACCAGTCATACTGGCTTAGGGCTCATTTACTATAATTATCTCTTTAAAGGCCCCCATTTACAAACCCATCAAGTAAAGTAACATTCTGAGGTACTGCTGCTGCTGCTGCTGCTAAGTCGCTTTAGTCGTGTCCGACTCTGTGAGACCCCACAGACGGCAGGCCACCAGGCTCCGCCGTCCCTGGGATTCTCCAGGCAAGAACAATGGAGTGGGTTGCCATTTCCTTCTCCTAGGGATTAGGAATTCAACATATGACTTTGGTGGGAGGGGCATTATTCAGCCACGTAACAGAGTTTTCTTCCTTTTATGTATAAGGAAACCGATACCCAAAGGGATTAAGTAACTCTCTGTTACTGTGTGAGCTGCTGTAACAGAGCTAGCATAGACTGGGTGGTTTCAACAACAAGAATTCATTTTTCAGAGTTCTGGAAGCTTGGGAAGTTCAAGATCAAGTCATCTGCAGGTACATGTCTGAAGATAGCTGCTTTCTCGATGTCCTCACAGGGCCAAGAGAGAGGCAGTGTCTCATGTTTCTTCTTATGAGGGCACTAGTCCCATTCATGAGGTCTCCACCCTCCACCATCTAATTACCTCCCAAAGGTTCCACTTCCAAAAAGCAAACTAGGCTTCAACATATGAATTTGGGGGTCAGAATCTAAAGCCCTTGCCATGGTCACTCAGGCAGCAGGTTGAGAAGTAAGGTCTTCTGACCCCAAGTCCTGCTGATTTCTGTTCCACCCACAGCCTCTGTTCCCTGGGCTTCTCTAAGAGCCCTCTGTTCCCACTGTCATTTTCCCACCGTTTCATTTCCTACAAAGTGACATATCTCTATGTGGCACGTGAACACGGGTGGTCAGGGCCACATAACTGGAGGACCCGGGGTCTGGAGTTCCGAGGCCAGTCTAGGCAGCCGCAGTGGTTGGCAGGGGCGGAGGTGAGGCTGCAGGATAAAGAAGAGGCCAAGGGTCTGGATCTTGGAGCCAAACCATCTAGGTTCAAATCCAGGTTCACTCATTCTCTGACCCTGTGGTCTCGGCCAAGTTACTCAACCCCTCAGTGCCTCAGTTTTCCCATCTGTAAAATGGTGATAATAACTGTACCCACATCATCGTTTACTGAGTCGATTAGATGAGTCAATATGTGAACAGCAGCCAGCACTTAGTATGCTGTGAATGAGTGACAGCAATGATGATCATGACTACCATTTTCTAGGGATGAGGTTTCCTCAGTCTGGTATTCTCCACGTTCTGTTGAGTGACATTGCTCTGAGGCAGGAGTGGGCCTGGATTCCTGTTGGAGGCTTGTGGGAGGGAAAGCAGAGGCTGAGTTGGACGGGCGTCTGGATTACGCCCTGATCTCAGGCGTAATGACACTTGCCCTCACCTTAGAGCCAGGAGACCCAAGGGCCTTGGGGTTTCCAGCTGGCAGTGTCTGCAGAGATTTCTGTGGCCATCCCTCTGCCTCCAGGCAGCCCTTTTGCATATCCTCTGCTAGGACGAGGCCTTGAAGAGCTGGGTGACAGTGTGTGGCTGCCAAGAAGCTTTATGGTGCCTCACACTAGCTGTGACTTCTATTTCGGGACCCACAAAGGTCAAAGTCAATCCCTGCCTGCAGGAATGACAAGACGCGTGCGGGGAGCAGCTGGGTTCCCCAGCCTCCTGGGTCCCACTAACCTCGAGGCACGAACCTCGAGGCACGAACCTCGAACCCATCAAGCACAGGGGTTGACATAAACTCCAGGGCTGAGCCCCAAGGCGCTGCTCTGTGCAGAATCCCCAGTGAGTCCCAAATGGAGAGAAATACAACTTCTCACAGCTCATTCTGGGCCCTGCCCGCCTCCCCCTTCTCCATCACGCAGCCAATGGAAGAGCGTAGCTAACAGTTAAATACAGTAGCAGTTTAAAACCACCCCGCCTGCCTGCCCAGGCTGCTGTTGGCCCTGGCGGGCCTGGACTCCCCATCCAGCCTGATATTGGCACTGGAAACTGACTCACAAAACACCCTGTAAAAGACGCCCCAGGGGCCAGTGGGCCAGGACCACGACCGGGCCGCGTCCTGCCCCCACGCCTTCTCGCTTTCACCGGAGCTTGCTTTTGCTTCACCCCATTTCCTGGGAGCCTTGAAGATTTATGGTGGCCCAGCTGGCCTACTTGACTTTCAGGTAGAGCGATCTCAGGGTGCTGATGGAGATCCTACCCAGACACTGGGCAGAGAAAAGCCAGTTGAGGTGGACGGGAAGGCACACCCTTGGGATCAGAAGTCTCGGGTTTCAATCCCGGGCCTGCTGCCTCCTGGCCGCGAAATCAATGGTCCTCAAACTCTGGTGCCTGAGCAGCAGCATCTGCATCGCTTAGGAACTTCTTGAAACACCAGTCAACAGGCCCCACTCCAGACCCACTGAGTCGGAAACTTAAGCTGGAACCCCGCCATCTGAGCTTTAACAAGTCCTCCAAGTGACGCCAGTACTCGCTGAAGCTCCAACCACTGTCTTAACTCATCTCCTTGTCTGAGACTCACTTTCCTAGTCTGGAAAATGGGAAGAAGACATACGTTTTCCAGGTGTTGTAGTTAATGAGATTATGGTACATGACAGACAAGCATCTCCTTGTCACAGAGAAGACGCCCACAAGCGTTACTGCTGGAGGGCTGGGGATGCGGGATATTGCTGGCATCTGAGCCCCCACCCACACTCGATGCAGGAGGCTGCCTCTCACTTGGCCTTGGCTCTGAGGGATTCTCAAGTCAGACCTCATCTCACGAACCATCCGTGGGACTGAGTGAGCGGATGACACCAAAGGCCTAGCAAAGTCACAGGCTGGAAGGAGCAAGAAGGCAGAAGAAGAGGCGCGGTGGAGTTAGAGATCCAAAGAGAACAGGAGAAGGTGTGAGTAAAACAGAGAAGTCGTGCTGGTAACTGTGAGATGTCACACTCATTTGGTTGGCTTTGGTGCCAGGGGTCACTCATTTGGAAAAATACTTGTGGGGAACTCCCCTGGTGGTCCAATGGCTAAGACTCTGCACTCCCAATGCAGGCGCCCCAGGTTCGATCCCTGGTCAGGGAACTGGATCCCACATGCCACAATTAAAGCTCCTGAATGCTGCAATGATCATCGATGATCTTGTGTGCTGCAACGAAGACCTGGCTCAGCCAATAAAAAAATTTTTAGGAAAGAAAAAGAAAAACACCTGTGGTCCTAGAGCTGTCACCAAGGAGAAAGGCCTCGTGTGTCATTGCCTCCACACAACCCAGTGTGTACCCCGTCCTGCCACAATCTCCCATGTTACCTGCCTCTGGGTTGAAACACCCTGCTCCCCATCTTTGTCATCAGGAAAGTGCTTACTAAGCATCTTCTCTGTGTAGGATGCCAACGAGGTATTTTTAAAGGGAGGTGACATGTTCTCTGCCCTCTAAGGGATTACTTGGCTGGTAACTTCCAAAGAAAAATATGTTCTGGCATCTAAGACAACCCATAGCCCTTACCAGAAGCTGCACTGGCCACAGAGTGTCTGTTGGGTTAGGTGTGGTCCTGCGGGGCTGTCTTTATATATATGTGAGAAAGAGGAGGAGAGAAGGGAGTGGGCTGCAGACCCCACCTCTCCTGGAATACCGTGTGACATGTCTGCTTCTCTTATGCTTCAGCACCTGGTGCTAGTGGTAAGGAACCCGCCTGCCAATGCAGGAGACTCAAGAGCTGCAGGTTTGATCCCTGGGTCAGGAAGACCCCCTGGAGGAGGGCATGGCAACCCACTCCAGTACTCTGGCCTGGAGAATCCCACAGACAGAGGTGCCTGGTGGGCCACAGTCCATGGGGTCGCAAAGAGTTGGACATGACTGAAGCGACTTAGCACACACACACACCTGGCTCTCCCAGACATCAGGTAACAACCACATTTCAGAGGCAGTGGGAATCCAGAATCCTAGGATCCCAGGGCAGGCAAACAACTTACATCTTTGTCTATCCATCTTTTTGCCTCTAGGCAGGACAGTCATCAGATAATCCTGAGAGAGAATTGTCCATTCTTTTTGATAATGTTCTCCATAACCTTCTGAGTTTGAGTGGTCCATGTTACCAAAAAATAATCATAAAAGTTGCTACTATTTTTAATCCACTGAGCTATGTGTATGGTCTTGCATACACATAATCTGTTGTTCTCACCATTGCACTGAAGAGTGGAGCTATTCAGCTTTGTTTTTTTAGTGAGAAAAACTAAAGCTGAGAGGGGTCATGTTACCTGCCCAAGGGCACATGAGAAGGAGTAGGTTCAGAGTTTGAACCTGGTTCTCTCTAATTCCAATGCTCTTTCCACAGTATTGCCCAACTGTAAAACTTGCCCTGTCTTATCACTCATGAATTTATTCAGTTAACAAATATTTTTGAGCACCTGCTTTATGCCAAGCATTGTGCCAGCAGAACAGCTAAATGGAATTCCTTCTATTTTTATATAAGCTAACTCTTATTTACCCTTGTTATTAGGGAAAAAGACGCAGGTTGATCAACAAGTGATTATTTGGGGGGTGAGTCAAACATGCTGGTGTTGTTCAGTCGCCAAGTCCTGTCCAACTCTTTGCGACCCCATGGACTGCAGCACATCACGCTCCTCTGTCCTCTACTATCTCCCAGAGTTTGCTCAAATCCATGTCCATTGAGTTGGTGATGCTAGCTAACCATCTCATCCTCTGCCACCCCCTTCTCCTCTTGCCTTCAATCTTCCCCAGCAAACATGGAAACATGACAAATGCAAATAAGATGCTTTAGGCCCTTAATTCTCTCTTGCTTGTTGTTCCCACACAGCTTTCCACCAGCTTGAGAGGCAGATCAGAGTTATTTATGAAAAGAAAGGGGAACCATGGGAAGTCTTCAAGGGCAAGGATGAGAGGGTGCTGTACAGGGCACACTCCTAGTGTTTGGAAGTGAGATGGTTATCTCAGTTCAGTCACTTCAGTTACTCAATTGTGTCCGACTCTTTGTGACCCCATGGACTGCAGCAGCAAGGCTTCCCTGTCCATCACCAACTCCAGGAGCTTGCTCAAACTCATGTCCTTTGAGTAGGTGATGCATCCAACCATCTCATCCTCTGTCAACCCCTTCTCTTGCCTTCAATCTTTCCCAGCATCAGGGTCTTTTCAAATGAGTCAGTTCTTCTCATCAGGTGGCCAAAGTATTGGAGCTTCAGCTTTAGCATCAGTTCTTCCAATGAATATTCAGGACTGATCTCCTTTAGGATGGACTGGTTAGATCTCCTTGCAGTCCAAGGGACTCTCAAGAGTCTTCTCCAACACCATAGTTTAAAAGCATCAGTTCTTCGGCACTCAGCTTTCTTTATAGTCCAACTCTCACATCCATACATGACTACTGGAAAAACCATAGCTTTGACTAGATGGACCTTTGTAGGCAAAGTAATGTCTCTGATTTTTAATATGCTGTGTAGGTTGGTCATAGCTTTTTTTTTTTCCCAAGGAGAAAGCGTCTTTTAATTTCATGGCTGCAGTCACCATCTGCACCAAAATAAAGTCTGTCACTGTTCCCATTGTTTCCCCACCTATTTGCCATGAAGTGATGGGACCAGATGCCATGATCTTAGTTTTCTGAATGTTGAGTTTTAAGCCAGCTTTTTCACTCCCCTCTTTCATTTTCATCAAGAGGCTCTTTAGTTCTTCTTCACTTTCTGCCATAAGGGTGGTGATCTGTGATTCTGAGGTTATTGATATTTCTCCTGGCAGTCTTGATTCCAGCTTGTGTTTCATCCTCATTGGAAAAGACTCTGATGCTGGGAGGGATTGGGGGCAGGAGGAGTAGGAGACGACAGAGGATGAGATGGCTGGATGGCATCACCGACTCAATGGACGTGAGTTTGAGTGAACTCTGGGGGTTCGTGATGGACAGGGAGGCCTGACGTGCTGCAGTTCATGGGGTCGCAAAGAGTCGGACATGACTGAGCAACTGAACTGAACTGAACTGAACTGTGCTTCATCCAGCCTGGTATTTCACATGATGTATTCTGCATTTAAGTTAAATAAGCAGGGTGACAATACACAGCCCAGATGTACTCCTTTCCCAATGTGGAACCAGTCTGTTGTTCCATGTCGAGTTCTAACTGTTTCTTCATGACCTGTATACAGATTTCTCAAGAGGCAGGTCAGGTGGTCTGGCATTCCCATCTCTTGCAGAATTTTCCACAGTTTGTTGTGATTCACACAGTCAAAGGCTTTGGCATAGTTAATAAAGCAGAAGTAGATGTTTTTCTGGAACTCTCTTGCTTTTTCTACGATCCAATGGATGTTGGCAATTTGAGTTTTTGTTCTTCTGCCTTTTCTAAATCCAGCTTGAACATGTGGAACATCTGGATGGTTATCCAAGTTTATCTAAGTATTCCTTAGCTAACAGGTGTTCCCAATCCCTTCCCTTTCTAGATCCTGCAAAAGAAAGAGAGAAAGATGGGGAGAGTTTGTTCTGAGATGGACTGGAAGTTCCACAAGGGCAGACCGAGGGCAGGAGGAGAAGTGGGCAACAGAGATGAGATGGTTGGATGGCATCATTGACTCAGTGGACGTGAGTTTGAGCAAACTCCAGGAGATAGTGAAGGACAGGGAAGCCTGGAGTGCTGCAGTCCATGGGGTCCCGAAGAGGTGAACACGACTGAGTGGCTGAACACGACTGAGTGGCTGAACAATAATGTTAAGTAGCAACAACGGCAGTGTTAAGTCCTGTCCTGGATAGCTGTGCCATGGTTGCATAAAAGCTTAACATCAGGGGAAGCTGGTATGTGGGAAGTCTTTGTACTATTTTTTTTCACCTTTTCTGTAAGTCTAACGTTGGTTGGAAATAAGTTTAGAAAACAAGGAAGTCTTATTAGGAGTTTCACTGATTGCTTCTTTTCCATCTCTCTTTTGGCCTCTGTCATTTTCTACGTCTTTCTATGGTCCTTTTTGACTATCTCCTTGCCTTTCCTCTCTGCCCATTTCCCTTTCTTAGTCTCTGTTTCTGCCCTTCATTTCTCCTTCCCACAAAAAATCTGCTCTCCTTCCAGATTTCTCCTCCCCACATGTAAACACCTAATCAGTCACTGAATTCTCTTAATTAGACTTCCTGAATATCCGTCAGCAATTCCCTCCTCTCCGGTGTGGCTTCCAAGGCTCCTGGGTTGCACCATCATCACCCACACCCTGATTATTCCAAGGGCCCCCTCGCTGGATTTGCCACCTCAGGGATGGGCTCCAGCTGGTTCATTCTCCTCACTGGGCAACTCTGATTCACTCCAGCCCCTGATTCACACCATCACTGTATCTGCATCACCTACTGAAAAAAGCCCAAGTAAAGGATCATCATACTCTGGTCCCTATTTCCTCAACTTCAATTCCCCGCCAGTGGTTTCACTAAGTCCCAATTCAAAGTCTGTCTGACAAGTGCTTCTGCACACAACGGAAAGAACAGTGATGCTTTATCCTGCTGCTTCTGCTGTGCTGCTTCAGTCGTGTCCGACTCTGTGCGACCCCATAGACGACAGCCCACCAGGCTCCCCGGTCCCTGGGATTTTCCAGGCAAGAACACTGGAGTAGGGCGCCATTGCCTTCTCCTTATCCTGAATAAAAGAGGGCTATTACATGTGAAGTTGAGGTTCCTGGCCTGGTTGTACAGAGACATGAGGGGAGGGAGGAGGGAGAAGAGAGAGGTTTTCCATTTCAGTGTTGGTAGAGGACTCTGAGGCAGGAGGGAAGGGAGGCGTCTCAAACCTTCTCAGAATCATGGTCTTGATGGGCTTGGCTGGGGCTGTGCTGAGATTCCCAGAGATGCCAGAGCAGCCTGTCTTCATACGGATTAAGAAATGGACTGGGATGCAAGCAAAGGTCACGACTGCATCCTTCCATGTCTGTATATTGTCTCTTTCATTCACAAGCTTTCAGCAAAGCCACCTCCAACCCACTGGAACCAGCTCAACACACAGTTTAAAAGCCCACAGATCCATCAGTACGTACATGATGATGGTGAAAGTCACTCGCCCATGTCCAACCCTTTGTGACCCCACAGACTGTAGCCCGCCACCCTCCTCTGTCCATGGAATTCTCCAGGCAAGAATACTAGAGTGGGTAACCATGCCCTTCTCCAGGGGATCTTCCCAACCCAGGAACTGAACTCGGATCTCCTGCATGGCAGGCCGATCCTTTACTGTCTGAACCACTAGAGAAGCACCAAGTACGTACATATTCCTGGCTTTATAGCGACCTCCTCCATCCTCAAGGTTTTATGTTTCAACAACACCAAACACATTGCAATGCAGTAGCCACTGGAGGCAAGGAAGCCAGAGGGCTCATGGGTTTGTGTCCACCAGTCATTGGTTATGGGCTACCCCTACTGGGGTCTGAGTCCGGCTGTATTAGATGAAAAGCCCAGGGATGACTTCACTGATGACATTTGAATCACATCCTTCAGGAAGAGCAAGCAAACTACCCAGGTGGCCCTAATGTCCATCACAACACCCGGCCGAAAGCAGACCCTCTGTACGCTTTGCTGAATAGATGAATCGATGGACGAATGACGAACGACGCTCAGTGCTCCTCTTCCTCTGCGTGGGAAGGCTGCTGGACTCCAGGCCCCCACCCCGAGGTCCAGATCTGATGTTGCAGCATCCACTTGCAAGCCTCTTTCGGCATCTCTCCTGCTGACCGCCGAGAGCCGGAAGAGGAATGAGCACCCTGGGTCCCTGAGCATCCTCGTGAGGAAAGCACTCCAAGTGGTGGAGAGTTGCAAACTTGCTGGGTGTGTGTGGGCTGCCTCGGGAGCAACAAATGAGCCTGTGCAGATGGCGCTGAGATAAACGGCGCCATCTTTTTACTGTAGCAGTACAGTCGTAATTTTCCAGAGACATTTATTAGGTGGCGTCTCCCTTCTGCGGGCCTGTGCTGTGGCTGGTGCACAGACCGCTGCCAGCAAGGTGGAGTGAGGTACCCAGCGCTGATGGCATGATGGGAACCCGGAGCGCTCACATTCCTTTCCTCCCATCCTTGCTTCTAACAATTTATAGGTTTGTCTGATTCTTGCATAGCTGTGTCTCTCTAGTCATCTGTATTCTTTGCGAGTATTCCCTGCTGTGGCATATCCTAAGAGAACTCCATCAAATAATTATCTTCCCTTTTATTTATTCTCCTTCTTTTCACTGGATCTGCATCACTATAAAATATTCGATGGCCTCCTCAGAAAGCCTTCCCTGTGATTGTAAAGTGTATTTATGTACAGTGGTAAATCTGCACCCGGCAGCTCTTCTTCAGCACTTGCTGGGTCAGACAGGGCTCAGGGCCCGAGGTGGGTTCCCACCACCTTCTGTTGGGAGAAGACCTGGGCTCTGCCTACCTGCTGCAGGGGCATGGAGAAGCCAGGTCAAGAGCTTATATCCAGGGACTTCCCTGGTGGTCCAGTGGCTAAGATTCCACATTCCCATGGCAAGGGGCCCAGGTTCAATCCCTGGTCAGGGAACTAGATCCCACAAACTGCAGCTAAGGGTTCACATGCTCGTTCTAAAGATCCCCCAGGGCGCAATGAAAATCGAGGATCCTGCGTGCCGCAGCTACAACCTGGCACAGCCAAATTAAATAAATGGACAGATTTTTTTTTTTTTAAATGAGCCTATGTTCAGCTGGTACCCCTGACCTGGAGGATGTAGCCTATCCCCTAGGGCCTGTGGATCTTTGCCCAGGACCCCCAGGGAGCCCCGTGTGCCACTGGGAACCTTGGTCCAACTTTCCCCACTTCTCAGAGTCTGGAGAAAGCGAGGCTCACTGGGGGACCACTGTAGCTGAGTGTCTGGGTGTCTTGCTAGGGCTCAGGGGCCTGCTTGCCCTGGGATTCTCCATGCCTCTCAAGTGCACACCGCTTCTTTAACTCGACTGATAGCTCCCTGCGGGCAGGCACAAGATCCTTGTTTTTTTTCCCAAGCCTCTAGCACACAGCTGGGTGATCAGCTCACAATTAACAGGAAGCACTTATTGCTTCCAGGCCTTTTCTAGGAAACATTCTCTAATAAGGTCCTTTCTTCCACGAATCTTATGCTATAATAACTTTAATAAACAGCTTTATAATTTTGTGAGAGTATCTCCAACTAGATGGCAAGCTCCTGTAGCATCTTATTCCTTCAGAACTGTGAGTCTCCTCTGGGGGCCCCCAGCCCCTTCATATCCACTATATGAACACAAATTCTAGATCTTCTTTTGCTCTTGTTTTATCTTCCCAGTGCCCCAGAATATATAACTTGAAATTTTTTTAAAAAGTTCTCTCTAGAAAGAGTACACTGAGTCAAGACACCTGGAGTCCAGTCAGTTTTGACACCGCCCTTCTGAGGAAGAGTCACAGAACTTTTCTGGCTTTCATTTTCCTCATCTATAAATATGGAAATGCCATCAAGTTACAGAAACGAAATATTGGAAGGCCACTGTCATCTCTCTGCCTCCAGATGTGTATCTGTCTAACTGAAGACGCCACCAGAGATGGAAATTCAACAGCCTTACTTGGGCCCTTGACCCAGGGATTGGTTAACCACCCCAGAGTGAAGAATACCTTCCTTCTGCTTCTCCATCTTGCTCACTGTTTAAGCAGATTCTCAAGTGTTCTGTCAACTGCTTACCAAGGACAGTGTGGGTATTTCTCCTTCTACAGTCTGGAGCTGAGTGGGGAGGTTAGAGCAAGCGTGAAGTCAGGGTGCAGAGCCATCCAGGGAAATGGTTTTCTATTCACTGCTCTGTCAGGATCCCCTGAGCAACTTCAACACCTACTCTTAGATCGGCCAGATTAGGGTCTTTATGGTGGGGTCTCCCTAGTTGATTCTGAAGTTCCATCAGGGTTAGAGAAGGCCTGCGGGGTTCCTATGGCCATTCCTCAATTCCTTACCCCAACAGGGGAAAGCCTCTGGGGGTTCAGCTTCTATCACTGACCTTGGGAGGCAGGATTCATAGAGAAGGCAGCTGACAGCTTCCACTTCAGGACCACAACCATGGCTGAGCATCACAGACCCGAGACAAGCCAGGGCAGTACAGAAGGGCTGCACCAGGAGAAGGGCTGAACGTGAGGCTGGTCCTGCCCTCTCCAGCAGATCATGAGGGTCTCAGACCCTACAAGTGCTGCCCGGAGGACCTGTCACCCAGACTGACCGCCTGGCTGGTGGATGGACACGTGTACTTTATCTCCTGGTCACTCGTGCAGTTTACTCCTCTGAGAATCAACTCACTCAGCTTCCTAAGTGTGTGCAGGGTGCTGCAAAGATCAGTCTTCTTGCCCTCCAGAAACTTAACCCTGATGGTAACGTCTCATCCTCCATGTCACCCACAAGCCATGAACTCTGCTGCGTGCACGGAATTTCCTGAAGCCACAGCTCAGGAGACTTGTCCCATAAGCCCTACTTCTGGGATTCCAGAGCCTGTCCAACAACCCAGAGGAGGCTGAAGCTAGTTTAATCCACAGCAGGAAAATGGGCTTTGTCCTAAGTCCCTTGGGAAGGATCTGCATGGCCATCCATGGTCATCGCTTCAGAGGTCTCACATCTGAGGCCAGGCCTGCCTCTGCCCCCTGGTTGGTCTTAATGACCTTCCAGATTCTTCGGTACATTTTTGGTTTTCCCAGCTTCACCGTCCCAAGCTCCTTCCATTGTTTTCTTATTTGTTTATTTATTTACTTTTGGCTGTGCTGGATCTTCATTTCTGTGCCTGGGCTTTCTCTAGCTGCGGTGAGTGGGGGCTACTCCCTAGATGTGGTGTGCGCGCTTCTCATTGCAGTGGCTTCTCTTGGTCCTAGGGTGGGAGGGCTTCAGTAGTTGTGGTGCCTGGGTCAGTAGTTGTGGCACACAGGCTTAGTTCCCCTGTGGCATGAGGGATCTTCCCGGACCAGGGATCGAACACACATCCCCCGCACTGGCAGGTGGATTCTTAACCATTGGACCTCCAAGGAAGTCCTCCACTGTCTTCTTGATTTATGGGAAGACTCCTTATTCCTCATACCGACTCCCACCTCTCAGCCTGCCACATTCACTCTCTCTGAGCACAGGAAGGCCTGGCACACAGAGCCGTGCTGGGTTTCTCCTGGCAGACTGCTCTCCTGGAAAGGACATTTCTGAGCTGCTCTGAGAACCATAGCCTGGGCATCCACAGTGGGATGTAGGCTGTGGATGGGGGGACCGCAGCCTCGGAGCGTTCTCTCCCCACACCTGGCTTGACCTGCTCTGGGAGACTCTTTCTATGCCTGATCCTTCTCCTCCATCCTGGCCAGGGTGGATGGGTGGGCAAGACTGTTGCAAGCTCCAACAAGCGGGGGTGGGTGAGGCGGGCTTTGGAGGGGTGGGCGCCTCCCCTCCGGCTCCTCTCCTGTTGCCGTGTGCCTCTGTCGCCCAGGGACCAGACACCACTGAAAGTTCAGCAGCAGCTGTTCGGCATTTACATTTTCCACAATGCAAGGTTATTTGACTGCCACGATTTGATCTTTTCTAGTTAATAACCTTGACTTATGGAATAACAGCAGCAGTGGCTCAGCTCCTTTTCCTGCCAGGATTCCCGCTGCTGGTGAGCACACACCCCTCTCTCCACGACCCTCTGTCTTCTTGTCCCACAGGGAAGGGGACCCTGCAAGACTGGAGAGTTCCAACACCCTGCGCCTGTGCCCAGGCCTCCTCGCAGCATCTCCCCAGCTCCCTGTCTTCATGGACCAGGATCCTCGGCTCTGGTCCCTTTCTTTGGGTACCACCCCTTTCCTGCCTCTCGCCGTCTTCCTCCATCCAGAGCCACAGGTAGAACGGGTTGCAATCTTGATCCCTCTCCTCCCTGTGCATCCTTCCTGGCAAGGGTTAACTGTGTGTATAAAATTGATTGCGATTTTAGTAATTCGGTATAATCACAGTCTACCAGCAGGTTGCTCTTCCAGCAGGAGGGTTTGGAATTATTTTCTGGAGTTTGCAATATAGAACTTAAATTAAGCCTCAGAAGTCAGGGGAGCTCCGTAGCATCCCTAATGTGGTGCTAAATTCTCAGCAGCACAGTCTCTGTATTAAAGCCTTTGCTGGCAATTAGGTTCATTAACTATCACAATACCTTATTTATTACTCGTCGTGCCATATGGTTTCCCAGCTAAAGAATGGCGCCCGTTCTCCTACAGACCATTTGGCATCATAAAAATGTTAACAAATAATATTATGGCTCTCGGGGGCACGAGGCCTCGCTGGGTTGTGGGTCTGAGCGGCGGGAGAGAATATGAAAACATTTTTCTTCTATGGCGAAATAAAAAATTCCTCCAGACAGAAGTATTCAAAGAATATAGCACTTGCATAACATAAATGGGAGTTTTATTTACTTCCGTAATGGTTAAGTCAATATTTGCCTTGGCTAGAACTTTCACTCATCTTCGTCTCCACTCTCTTTTGGGGCTGTTTTCCCTTCCGTGGTTCCCCTTTTTCCTTCTCTACTTCCACGGCATGAAGCCAGCTCTGGCCTGCACCCCCCAAGGCGAGGGGGTGAGCTGCCCGAGCCGCGAGGGTTGCACGCGGGATTCTCCCATGACTCACCCGATTTCACGCTCCATCGAAGCTCAGCCACCTGGATGTAGCTAGCTGCCTTTTCTGCTCGAACCCCATCTCGGGCCTTCATCTCCCACTGCGATCTTCGGCGAGTGTTTTCAGCAGAAATAGGGAAGTTGACACATGTGCCAGTGTTGGCCCCTTATGCAAAAACATTCTGCGGCCGAGGTCCTGCCAGTCATCCTCCTGGGGAAGGTGGGCAGGCACGGGGGTGGCAGGAAGTGAAACCTCAGGAAGATAGGAGAGAGGTGCCTCAGAGGGCAAAGCATTCCGCTGTTCCTTAGGCTCTGGATGTGGAAGTACAAGGCAGATGCCTGCGGGTGACTAACAAAAATCAGAGGGGCACGCCCTGCCCGCTCTTCAGTGTGCACAAAGCAGGCGCTCAGCGGTCCGGGCTCCCTCTTCCTGGCCTTGGTCTGTCTCTGAAGTGGGCAGTAACCAATCAGGGTACCCGAGATGACTTGATGATTTACCTTCTCCCCAAAGGCTCCTTCATCCTGGATGAAGATGTTCTTTGGGAAGCAATATAATTTAATGACTAATATTATAAACACTGGAACCAGATTCCCTAAGTCTTGAATCCTAGAGCTGCCATCGACCAGCTGCGTAAACCTTTAGGGGCTCAATGCCTTCATCTGTACAATAGGGGTTATATTAGTACCCACCCCCACAGTGTTGCTCCAAAAAACTCAATGAGTTGGTTTCTCGAAAGGTCAGGACAGTGGCTGGCACCCAAGTGCTATGCAGAGGCAGCTGTGATTCCGAACCATTCTCTTGGGTTATCTATCTTCATTCTTTGTTCTCATATTTCCTTTTACTCCTTTGAGGTATTGGAAAGAAAATAACTCCACGGTCACACTGCATTATCCCCAAACCCTGATTCTGACCCTGAGATCAAGCCTCGTGGACAGGGGCATTGCCAGGATGGCATTTGCTCCCATTCACACACCATTTCCTCCGCTGTGATGACACAATGTCCTCTGAGGCTCACAAACGCAGTGACCTCCCTGAACACCCTGCTCATGTTACCCGCTACCAACCACAGTGGACCACGGCTGATGGACACCTGATTAGAATCTTATTAGACTGAGAATGTCAGGCCGGATGGGACCTTAGAGCTGACCAGAGAAGGTAACGACATGGCCACAGTTGTACAGCTAGAAAAGGGTGCAAGCAAGTCCCTAGTCTCAATCCCCACCCCCAGCTCCATGCTGCAGACCAGTGAGGAAGGGACCAGAGTGCAGCAGAGGAGAACTTGAAACTGAACAAATTCCATTAAGTGTCAATTACATGCAAAGCACAGAAAGGATCAGGCCCCCTGTTGGAATGAGTGGATGAAGCTCACTCTGGGATGAGCTCACTGCAGCATGGCAACGCCATGAGCGCTGTCCCTCAAAGAGCTGGGCCCCAGAGGCCCTGGAAAGAAGCAGGCTCATCTGGGCAAGGTTAGCATCACAGGAAGCCTGGTTCTGTTCCCATGAGTTGGTTTCACAATCTGAGGTGTGGGTGGCTCAGTTGGTTCCTGGATAATCTCTCCCTCTGTCCAAAGGCATGTGGCTTCCTTTCCTGCTAGTTTTCTCCTTCTAGCTCCAGTGGTTTCCCCTTTACTTCTCCAAGAGGGGGCCCCCTGAGGGAAACTCCTTCTAGGAGGAAAGGTGCAGGGTCTCTGGTTATGCAGTGGCAACGTGCAAAGGCATGTGTGTATGTGTGCATGTGCGTATACATGATGCACATGTGTGCACATGAATGTGTTGTGTGTTTATGTACATGTGTGCATATATTACATTGTGTGCATGCATGTTGTGTTTGCATATGTGTGGGTGTGCATGTGTAGGGGTGTGCACACACTCTCACACGCAGAGACAAGCAAGCATTATACCTCAGTCTGGGCACAACCCAGTGATACATTCTCCCAGGAAAAGTCGTCAGATTTCCAGGGCTCACATTTCACGTTCCAGGTCCGCCACTTACTGTGTGCCTTTGGGCACATCTCCCAATACCTTCTAACCTCATTTTTCTCATTTGTAAATGGAGATAATAAAAGGATTTGCCTCAGCACATCGCTGTGATGGTTAAATGATACATGCAAAAAGCTTGGAACACGATCCTGTAATGTGCCTTCAAGAAACACTATTTATTATGTATTTATACAGCTATTACTATAATCATTAACATTATGTAGGATCATCTAATGGTTCTATCCATTTTATATCTACATGTCATAAACATATTTTTGTCTACGTATTATCTCATTTAGTCTTCACAACAACCTGGAGAACAGTCTCTTCTCCATTTTACAGAAGACACGACTAAGGCTCGGAGGGAGACGAGCTGGCAAACGCGAGCACAGTATGTGAGCGCATACCCTCCACCCTGTCTGGTGCTTGTTCTAAGGAAGGGTTTGCCTTTCCTCAGCTCCCTGGAAGGACAGGCACGGGACACGCAAGGTTCCACTTCCTGGGAACTCCGTGAGGGCTGAGCCACCCCCACAGCCTGTCCAACTCCTGAGGGTCACGCTGCACCCCTGAGGTCACCCCAGCACAGCTCCCTGGGCAAGTCCAGGAAGGGATGGGTCTCCCGGGGGCTGTGTCTTCCAGTCACACCTACAGGGATGGAGGACAGAAGACCTGGAGTAATGTACCAAAAGCTGAGACCATGAGGAAGAGAAAAGAGTAGAAGTGGAGGATCAGGAGATCGTTTTCAGGAACATTAGACAGAGACCAGCGAGAAGTGAGTAATTTTAATCCCATGCAGCTGCTGGAAATTAATTTTGCTGGAGCTGGCTCTTCTCCCTTCTACCCCATTTCACCGAGGGCCTGATGGAGTTTGGAGCCTGGAGAAAACCACCCAGCCCATCCAGGCAGCCATGAGCTCTGCAGCCTCAGGCCGACTCCCTACGCTGTAGCTGCTACCAGAACTGATGGGTAAACTGGAATTGTTTTTTTTTTTTTTTTCATTCGAGACTTTTTTCTTCTTAAGAGGGGACAAGGTGAGACCATAGGAAGAACCTCCCAAAAGCAAAGGGTGTGAACTATGTGACTACAGGAAAGGCTGTAAACCGTCTTCACTGACTCTTAAGGACAAATTGACATGACCCTTCGCTTCTTGAGTCTTTTCCTAGGGTCTGAGTCCCACCCAGATCTCTCACTGCATGTGGCCACACGCTCACGCACAGGGACCCCCACGGGATATTTTCAAAGGTTCCAAGTCTACCGCGCAAAGTAAGGATGAGAAGGCCTAGGTTGAAAACAAAACCCCAGCTGCCCACTCTGGCCCAGCGTCCTGTCAGTTCCACCATGTGACCACTAGAGGTCAGCAGGGTTTGGAGGAAGCGGCCGCGGGGGGCCGGCCAAACCCCGCCCGGCTCTGGGCTCTCGGGGCGCAGGGGGTGGGAGGGGGGTGCCGTCCAGCCTTCTCGCCCCCGCGGCCTGCAGCTAATGGAGGTCGGGTCCCCGGCTGAGAGCGGACACCGCGAGGGAGCGGAGGCGGCCTGCTGGCAGGATCAAGGCCTGTGAGCCAGGGAAGGTCAACTTCACTTACAAGATTTTTTAAAAACTGTTCCGATTAAAAGCTCTCAATCCCGGAGCAAGCGCCTCTCCACTTGGTCGCCAGCGAGCTCTGGTGCAGGTGGGCGTGCACGGCACACCGAGAGAGCCTCTATCAATTAAGAGAAACTATTTTGCTTTTTTGGTAGGAGGAGTCAGCGTTTGGATTCCAGAGGTTGTTTATTTTGACTCACTGTTGCTTTTGCTGGAGAAGAGCAAAGCCGAAAGTCCCTTTACTTTGGCTTAAGATGTGGCATGCAGAACCGCACAGAACCCGAATTTCAGATGAACAACCGGCCGTAAACCTGTGGTTCAATTTCTTTTGTCATGTCCAAGGATAATGTCAAGGGTGGACACATGTCCTCCTAAGAGAAGAGAAAGCTACGGTATTACCGCCTTCTGTTGACAATATTCCGTCTCAGAAATGAAAAATTCAGAGATCCCCTTGCTCTGCTTCCAGTTCCTCCTTCCTGTTCCGGCTCCTGGACACCCGGCGCACACTGCTCACGCCTGCTCCTGGGCTCCTACCGCAAGTCCTGTGGTAATAACTCTTTACGAAGTCCACTTGAGGGCAGAATGCGTTCCTGGCACAGAGCAGGTGTACAGTAAACATTTGTCGGATTATAATGCTTGTTGCCAGTCTTGTCTTCAGTCTAACTTGCATGGCATTTAAAAATCAATCCACAGGGAAAATGTTCAAGATCTTTTTTCTGTTCAACTCTAAAGACCCTGAAACATTTGTGGGAAGTTTTAAGTATACAAGTTTCTAAGTCTCACGCTCCTAAGAAACAATGACTGGGTATGTTTTAGAGTAGAGTTAAGGGACACGCATTTTTGGCGAAAGCCTCAGGTGATTCTGAAATTGTCAGGCCAGTGAGCTCTTCCCTCTCCCATCCCCCCAGTTCCTGGCTGGGCTCTTTACCCAACCTTGACTTCAGGCTGATCCAGAATGGGTTTTATGATCCCACAGTTGACTTGAATATTCAAAAAACTAAGATGGTGGCATCTAGTCCCATCACTTCATGGCAAATAGATGGGGAAACAATGGAAACAGTGACAGACTTTATTTTATTGGGTTCCAAAATCACTATGGACAGTGACTGCAGCCATGAAATTAAAAGACACTTGCTAGCTTGGAAGAAAAGTTGTGACAAACCTAGACAGCATATTAAAAAGCAGAGACATCACTTTGTCGACAGGGTCTGTATAGTCACAGCTATGGTTTTTCCAGTAGTCATGTATGGATGTGAGAGTTGGACCATAAAGAAGGCTGAACGCCAAAGAATAGATGCTTTCAAACTGTGGTGCTGGAGAAGGCCCTTTAGAGTCCCTTGGACTTCAAGGAGATCACACCAGTCAATCCTAAAAGAAATCAACACTGAATATTCATTGGAAAGACTGATGTGGAAGCTGAAGCTCCAATACTTTGGCTACCTGATGCTAAGAGCCAACTCACTGGAAAAGACCCTGATGCTGGGAAAGATTGAGGGCAGGAGAAGTGGGCGACAGAGGATGAGATGGTTGGTTGGCATCATTGACTCAGTGGACATGAGTTTGAGTGAACTCCGGGAGACAGTAAAGGACAGGAAAGCCTGGCGTGCTGCGGTTCATGGATTCACAAAAAGTTGGAGACGACTGAGCTATTGAACAACAGGGATTTCAGCCTTCCATTCAGCCAGCAGGGAGAACTGTGGCGTGCCATCCTCATTAGCAAAGAGAACCTCAGCTTCCAGTTTCTCTTCCACCTGGTCTGTTCACTTTCACCAGCACAGTTTCTTTCTTTAGTCCTCCTATTGTATCCTTCCCCTTTCCTTGGATTCATTTATCAACCCCAGCAGCTGGGGAGGGACAGACATGCTGGGCCTCCATCCCAGCACGGGGTAACCATTAAGGGGTCCTGGAAAACTACACTTGGGACCCTTGTACACTTAGGAACTTGTATTCTTATGTTCTGCATCTTAACCTGGTCCCTAATGGAATGAAAGAATTTAGAGCAGTCAGAGGATAAAGGGGCCTGAGGGACTAGACCAACCTGGTTCCCACCTGGTCACTGCCTGGACCTCCACCAAGACCCTATTCATGATCGCTCAAGAGGCTTAATTAGGATGAGTTATCTAGTCCACTCTGTCTTCTCACAAGGACACTGTCAGAAGGGTCACTTTGCAGGGAGCCATCTCCATGAGTCCAAGTAGGTTAGGGAGAAAGAAAGAAACTATAGTAAAAACAGCCGCAGTATTGGGCACTGACTGCACTGGACTAGGCACCTTACTAGACATTACAGTGAAACTCACATGACATCTTTCCACTTTACAGATGACACTGACAGTTAAAATAACTTGCCCAGGACACAGCTAGTAAGTGGCAGAGATCTAAACTCTGATGTGTCTGGTCAAAGATATACTTCAAAAAAAAAAAAAAAAGGGCAGGGGTGGGGAGAAGTAGCTCCTCTGGTTACTCTGCCCGAGCTGTTTGTGCAGAGGTTTCCAGGCTAAGTGCCCAGGGCCACAAAACTCAGCAACTGCGTGACACCCCGAAACCTGCACTGACTCCCAAACACAAAAGGAGAATGTCAAACTTTAAGGGTTAAAAAACACTATTTAACCACAGCTCGCATCAGGTAGAGTTTTATACAAATCATGTTGATGAGGGGCCTGTACACATTCTGATGTCCTAAAGGAGGAAAACCCAGGGGCTGCCCTCCGTCCCCACTGCCAAAACCTCCCCCCACCTGCAGGGCCCTACTCATCTGTCAGTTCTGTCACCTGCCCAGGATCCTGGAATAGAAAAGGAAGGAACTCAGAGATGACCAGAGTAGGTGGCAGGAGCTCCTGCTCTGACCATCTCCTGAGAGCCACTCTGATTTCCGTTTTCCTACCTGCAGAAGGGGGATATATATTTGTCCTGCCTAACTCCCCAACAGTCATTAGGCTCAAATAAGACCATCTTTTGAAAAGCATGAAGTCCCACAGTCTGTCCAAAGAGCCTGGATGGTAAAGGATGATCATCTCTCAAAATAGAAGACACAGTTTCCAATCACAGTAAGAAACAGAAAAAATAATCTTCATATGTGAAAAACAATTCCCAGTAATTTTGTTCGATCCCGGATCTCAGGGGGGTCTCAGATTTCATAAAGATAATTACTAACCCTTACACAGCACCTCCCATTGCTTATCCCATTCAACTATCCTAACTGGCTTGTAAGGTAAGGAGGACCAACCCTCTTATTTCTTTGTCACAGATGCAATTTAACTGAGATGCAAAGAGCTGAAGTGATGTGTTCAGTGTCTCCCAGTTAGTAAAGACCTAAAGTCTTTGGGGTCAGTCTAGACATCCTTACTATTTGACCCTGGGTTAACTGTATGTGAGCTTCCCTGGTGATTCAGATGGTAAAGAATCTGCATGCAATGCAGCAGAACCTGAGCAGATTCAGGTTTGATTCCTGGTTCAGGAAGATCCCCTGGAGAAGGGAATGGCTACTCACTCCAGTATTCTTACCTGGGAAATCTCACGGACATAGGAGCCTGGCGGGCTACAGTCCATGAGGTCACAAAGAATTAGACATAACTAAGCGACTAACACCTTAACTTTATGTAACTGAGGCTCGACTTTCTCATTTAGAAATGAGTGCAATAGGAACCATCCTTTTTATATTTATGTAGTTGGCTGCATCAGCTCTTAGTTGCGGTACACAGAATCTGCCTTGCGTCATGCAAGATCTTTCACTGTGGCATGCAGGCTCTTAAGTTGTGGTGCGCGGGTTTAGTTGGCCTGCGTCTGTGGGACCTTATTTCCCCAACCAGTGGTCGAACCCATGTCCGCTACATTTCAAGGCAGATTCTTAACCACTGGACCACCAAGGAAGTCCCACGAACCATCTTTAAAATGGGTACACAGCAGTCACACCTAGGAGGTTGAATGAGAAAAAGCATAAAAAAATCACTCAACCCAGTTACTATGTAGTTAGTGCTCAGCAAATATAGGTATCATTATTATTTATTATTACTGCCATTATTATTATCCAGCCTGCATGGATATCTTTTCTTCTCTGGGCCTCTCCCAAACTAACACATACATTAATTTTCTTTCCAGGAGAAAAAGTTCTCAGATCTGAACTCCTTGGGGAGATTGGGCCAAAATGTCAGTCTGACTTTGGATTGATTCTCAAGATCATGCAAAACAGACAGAAGAGTTAGACATGGAGGAGGAAGGAAAACAAATAGATGAAAACTTAGAAAGTGGAGGTGAGGGGAGCCAGGCAGAAGCTGGGCTCTGCAGTGCCCGTGTGTTAAAGCTACAAACCTGTTAAACATTCTTGACCCTGACAGCTTGGGAAGCTGATGCCAAAGGGCAAAGTCTAAAAATAGGCTCTGAGTGAATGAGGAGTGTGAAAAAGTTGGCTTAAAGCTCAACATTCAGAAAACTAAGATCATGGCATCTGGCCCCATCACTTAATGGCAAATAGATGGAGAAAACAGTGGAAACAGTGGTAGACTTTATTTTGGGGGGCTCCAAAATCACTGCAGATGGTGACTGCAGCCATGAAATGAAAAGACGCTTACTCCTTGGAAGAAAAGTTATGACCAACCTAGACAGCATATTAAAAAACAGAGACATTACTTTGCCAACAAAAGTCCATCTAGTCAAGGCGATGGTTTTTCCAGTGGTCATGTATGGATGTGAGAGTTGGACTATAAAGAAAGCTGAGTGCCAAATAATTGATGCTTTTAAACAGTGGTGTTGGAGAAGACACTTGAGAGTCCCTTGGACTGCAAGGAGATCCAACCAGTCCATCCTAAATGAGATCAGTGCTGCATGTACATTGGAAGGACTGATGCCGAAGCGGAAACTCCAGTACTTTGGCCACCTGATGCGAAGAGTTGACTCATTTGAAAAGACCCTGATGCTGGGAAAGATTGAAGGTGAGAGGAGAAGGGGACGACAGAGAATGAGATGGTTGGATGGCATAACCAACTCAACAGACATGAGTTTGAGTAAACTCTGGGAGTTGGTGATGGACAGGGAGGCCTGGCGAGCTGCAGTCCATGGGGTCGCAAAGAGTTGGACACGACTGAGCGACTGAACTGAACTGAACTGAATGAGGAGTTTCCAGGGTACCTGAGAGCCTACTTTCTTTTCATTGCCAATAACTAGGATCCACATTATCAAAGAAAAATATAGTTAGTTCAAAGACTAGAGTCACACCGAGCCTGTCTATGAAGTCAGCACTGGCTAGGCTGAGTGCTGGGAGTAACCTTCCTGGCACGACCCCGTCTGTGCAGAGAATGTGGGAAGGAGACCTCAGAGGCCCTGACTTCCTGGCTTGTTGAGTCTCAACCCTCTGCCTGTCACTAACCTCGTTGATTAGGTACTCCTCTGTCCATCCCTGGCGAGCTGGCTTCACATCAGGTTTGCTCTGTGTCTTGAGCCTTTCTGAATGTTGTAGTGACTTTGGAGTTGGACTTTGGAAGGCAAATGATTCTGACCCAGACAGACAGGGAGGGGGTCCCCTGGGCAGAAGGCAGAGCCTATCTAAAGTTGTGGAAGCATGATAATGTTCTGGAGGCAGAAAGGTGCCAATGTGTCAAAATCTTAAAGGCCATGCCAGGTCGTTTAGGTCTTACAACAGTGTAGACATGGGAAGAGGCACTCAAGTGTTTGCAGCGGGGCAATGACAGATCAGTCCTTTAGATAAATAATTCCAATGGCCATTTGGAGGGAAGGTGGCCCAGAGGTGGCTAGAAGCTAGCTGGCAATGAGAGCCAAGTCCTTCCCAAGAGCCATCTAGTCATTTTGATGATATTTCTAGACAAAGAAGGATCGTATGACATGAGAGAAAAGGACAGACAAAAACTCCGATGAGCAGGACCAGGATGAGGTGAGGCAAGCCTGGTGCCTGGGATCCAAAATTTAACCAGGCATTTCTCAGAATCATGCAAGGGCCTGGAGAGTGATGCCTCCTTCCGTTCTGTCCCTGTTTTCCATGCCTTACCTGCCCCCCAGTCCTGGCCCTTCTGAGGAGCCTATTACTACCAGCCCCATCTGTGGCTAGGCATTCTTGATCTGTCCTAGGGTGGGCATGCGGAGCCAGAAGTTCATTTATCAATGCTGAAATGCAGAGGCCAGAGCACCTGGTGCAGGGAGACCTGGGTTCAAGTCCTGACTCTAGACTTGATCTTCCTCAGAAGGATGAGCCTCATGAGCTTGGGTGTTTTTACAAAACAGTCAAAAGAGACTTCCCTGGAGGTCTGGTGGTTAAGAATCCACACTTCCACTGCAGGGAGTAGGGTTCTGTCCCTGGTTGGGGAACTAAGATCTCACATGCCCTGCGATGCTTGCCTGTGTGCACAGGCATTGCAGCCAAAAAAAAAGAGAGGAAGAACCGGTTAAATGATGTGAAAGTTCTGAGGACACTGCTGTCCACATCGCAGGCGTTGTCACTCAAGCTGCCTTCTCCTTGGCTGGCACAGCCTCAGAGAACGGGCACATCATGACGCGTGAGGAGGTTTCTTTTGCAAACAGTGTAAGTAAAAATAAATAGCCTCATCAGCCTTGTTAGCTCAGAGCCCGTGGAAGGACAGAGTCCTCTTACTTCCTTGGCTGGTAACGATTTGGGCCCGAGTCTCTTGGTCTCAAGAACATGCTGCCTTTTTGTTAAAAAAAAAAAAAAAAAAAGTCTTCCTGGGGAGAGGGAAAAAAAAAAGCCCCACATTTCTTGCTTTGTTCTTTCACTTTTTGAACAAATATTTATGAGAAGCCTACTATGTGTAGCATTGTCCTGGTGCGCTGGATGCGGTGGTGGTTTAGCCGCTTAGTCGAGCTCTGCACACAACAATCTGCAGGAGAGTCCAGCCCTCTGCCCTCACAGAGCTTACATTAGGTAGGAGGGAGCACCAGGGAGGCTCTGGGAGGGAAGCCAGGAAATAAACACGCAGTCCTATAAACACAGGAAACAATTTCCGGTAGTAACAAGTGCTACAAAAACAATAAAAGCAGGGCAGAGGGCCTGGGGGCAGGAAGCAGCTCCAGATAAGGCAGTTGTTGAGTTCCGAACTTGGCAACAAGTGTGTTGGGTGGTGGAAGGAAGGTCCGCCGCGGGGCGGGGGGGGGGGCTGGGATGGGGCTGGTGGCTGATGGAAGGGAAACCTTAAGTGCAAAGGCCCTGAGGTGGCAACTAGCAGCCTTTAGTTATGGCATCTGCTTTGAGTCAGTATAAGGTTTGGGGCATGATTTCTGAACAAGGGGCTTCCCAGGTGGCGCTAGTGGTAAGGAACCCAGCGGCCAGTGCAGGACACGTAAGAGACACGGGTTCGATCCCTGAGTTGGGAACAAGGGAAGAAAAAAAATGTGTTTCTAGAGCTGATTCAAAGTGGTGTATCTGTATTTCCATCTAGTTCTCCATCCCCCTCTCTGTACCAAGCACACCTTATTTGGGTCACAGATGCACACTCTCTTAACTAGAGCTGCCCTGCCCCCCTCCTTCCTCTATGACCTGGCGTATGGCTTCACCACTGATATTTCCTTCCCTTTCTAGAACCACAGGCAGCCATCACTGACAGAAGCATTTCCTGCACAAGCCTAAGCCCAGCTTGCCCTCCTGTGCTTTGCCTGCATCTGTGTACAGGTGGACGGCTCCCCAGCACCTGGGTCCCTTCATGCTGGGAATCAAAGTTATGATTAGGAGAGACGTCTTCCCTTAAAGACACCCTCATCATTCCTTCTCTCCATCAGAAGGTGCTGGCACCTGATTTCTCTGTATCTGAGAGAGTTCATAGAGTATTATAGGATTCCATAGCTCGAGTTGGTGGTTTTCATGTTATCCGCAAGGAAACTGATGCCCCAAGGAGGGGGCAGTAACTTGCTCAAAGGCAGACAGTAAATTAAGGACAGGTCTTAGGGTTCTTCTCAGAGAACTGGGCAGCACTTTTAAATGCTCACAGACATTTCCCATAAATATCTCTGTTCTTATAGAGGAAAATTTTGAAGCACAAAGAGAGTGCCTTGCGTAAGGTGACACAGGAGGCGTTTGGCAAAGCTGGCATTGAATTCAGGTCTTGAAATCATGGTTATAATTTCACCATGTTCTCTCCAATCTGCTTAACTAAAAAAAAATCAATAAGTAAACATTCCAGAATGTTCCAAAGAAATGTTAGGGGAGAGAAAAATTGCCATCATTAACAATTACTTTTTTTCTTTGTTACTAAAGGCACTCAATAGGCAGGAAACTCAAAAGAAGGGACATTCTCTTTTTGGGAAACATGACTGTCCTATCAAAGATAGGATGTAAAGTCTTTGATGAGAAGTTCCACATAGTCAAATATCAGTGCTTGTTTATTTGAATGATTCTCCTTGAAAGGAGCGCCCACAGAACAAATGGGGCTTCAATAAACCAGAGAAATCCATGTCCTGCAGTACACTCTGCAGTCAATTTATAGTCTTTCCTGCTTTTTCACCAAACTTCTTTTCCTGGTAGTATTTTTGGCATTTTAATTTTAGACACTGGTGAGGGAGTGGGAGAGGCTTTTTTTCTTTTTAAACTTGTCTAACATATATTGGGTTGGCCAGAAAGTTCATTCGGGTTTTTCCACACATTCGTATAGAAAAACCCAAACTCAAACTTTTTGGCCAACCCAATACATCACTAGAGTCATGTTTGATCTTAACCTACCAGCTTCTTTCATGCAGGGTGTAAGAGACAGCTTTGAAAAGACTGGGAAGAGTACAGACCTCCCCTCCAATCTCTCTGGCCAGTTTCCTCATGGGGATTCACCCTCTGCTTCCCTAAGCGTGGGGAGCAGGCAGAGCAGAGTCCAGGACCGAGGCAGTTTGGGAAATCCAATAAATTAAGGTTTCTGTCCCAGCTCTGTCCTTTACAAACTGTGTGATCATGGCCAAACTCTTTACCTTCTTTAAGGTTAGAGAGATCTTAGACAGCCTCAATATACAGAGGAGGAAACCGAGACTTGAGTCAAGAAATATGCCACATTTTACATCACTATTTACAGATCTGGCTTTGAGACCCATGGGGTCTGATTTTACAGCCGAGACAGTATGGCCTGCTGCTTCTCTGTAAGATCGTCACCACTGCTAACCCCCAAAGGAACGCGTTCATGGATTGTGCATATAGGAAGCATGACTATCAAATAACAGATTCAATTTTAAGCTTATATGTCAGAATGGATATATATGCATGTACATATATGTACATACACACAGATAAGATAGATAACGTATCTCCAAATATATATTACATGCTTTTAACTTACCACGTTAGGAAAGATGACTTCCTTATTATAACTGTATGGCTATCATTGGTGGATCTGGATCCAAAGAAGAATCTCAGCCTCGCTGCTCTCCAGTCCCTCAAACGTTCTTCTGACCTCAAATTTTCTTCTCCAACTTCACCTTCTTGAACTTTTGAAAAAGTCAAATCTTCCCTCTTATGGGCAAGTTATGCTACAACCAAAGACTCAGAAGATTACTGCTACAAATTCCCATGAGGTGGGTACCATTGCTATTCCCCTTACAGCTAAAGAAACCAAAAGAGAGACTTTGAAGGTAATTTCACAAAATTTCCAGGAAGGATTGAATGGCTCTGATGACATTTCTTGTGATGGCCCCCAAAAGAACTCTGGCCCCAAGTTTTGGCTCTAACTGACCACATGACTTTGGGAACATTGTTCCACCTCTCAGCTCCATTTCGTCTCTTGTAAAATGGTGAGATTGGACGAGATGGTGTTTTCAGTCCGTTTCAGGTTGGAGTCTATCAGATCATCTAAGCCCTAGCATGCTCATCAAAAAGTGGACTGCCTTGCCTTCTTGTCATGCCTAATGGCCCTAATAAATGGTCGGGAGGACCTCATAGTCCTCATTTAGAAGTAAATGTAACAGCTTCACCAGCCTATCTATTTTTCATACTAGCCCATTGCCTCATTTCCTCCCTTCACGCTAGAGGATACAGGGTGCCAAAGAAAAATATTAGATATACCATCTCCCTACAACCAGCACCTTCAGAGTCTATTCACTTCTTCCTTCAGACATCCGGGCTCCCTTCTCTTGACTCCTGCAGTGTTACTCTAGCGTCGAGAATATCTGTCCCGGAATTCTCTCACTAGTAAGGATGCTCCTTGGTGGGATCTTCCCCAATGTTTCCTCTTCTGCTTCCCCAATTGTTTATGCTGGAAAATTGCTTTTCCCTCATTGTTTATAGAGAATTGTGAAGAAACTCAGAACAGCTTGTTGTTAATAACAGACCTGCCCTCTTGCTCCCCAGTGAATGGGTGAGGGTCCCTGAGAAACAGAAGCATCTCATGGCCTGGTGGTTAGAATGGGAAAGCTCGGTGCTTTGCAGATTGGTTTAGTCCCCCTCCTTCTCTTCTGTTGATGAAGGACCAAAAGACCCTGCCACCAGGAATGGGAATTAACCAGAGAGGAGAACACAGCAGTGTTTCCATAGGTGGCTTTGGGAGGCTGGGAGCTGGCTGTTTCCTCCGGTTAGCTGTGTGACTGAAGGGAGGCTGTTTTCTCTCTCCACCTTAGTGTCTTTAGCTGTAGAATGGGAATAACAACAGTACCACCTCAAAGGATTATCTAGGGGAGTAAAGGAAATGACCTGTGTCAAGGGTCAGTGTGCTCGCTTATTAGCCATGGTTATTACCTTGGAAGCAGTGTTCGATGCATATGGTGGAAAAAAATAAATTGAAGGCATGACTTACATCTGTTTAAGCTTATCAAATAACACTCATTCTATATAAACTACAGCGTTTATCATCCTGCTGGCAGCCCTGCCACCCCCCACCCCGGCCCCCGGCAAGAAACTGTGGGAAGGGGCTTAACAAAATCAGAGGAAATGAGAGGTCAGATTCATGCTTCTTTGGTTACTCTGTTATCTTCATTCACAAGAAGGTCCTATGCGGTGCCTGTCTGGTCAAATGCCTCCCTGCAACCATTCACTTTTTTTTTTCTCCGGCCATGCCTCTGGCATGTGGGATCTTAGTTCCCTAACCAGGGATCAAACCCTTGCCCGCTGCATTGGAAGTGCAGTCTTAACCACTGGATGGCTCGGGAAGTCCCATTCACTTTTATATTGAAAGGAAAAATAAAAGCAGCAACACTACAACACCCTACCCCGCCCCCGCCACCACTTGTCCTGTTTGACTCCAGCCTTACTTATTAGACTGGAACTTTCTGAGGGCAAAATTGTTTTTTCTTTGACTGCATCCTTCACCCAGTAAGGGATCACAGATACACTTGGATTTTTAACAAAGAAGCAACACAAACACCCCAAGGCTCCAGGGTGGCCTCCTTTCTTCTTAGAGATTTTGCAGAGACGAAATTGTTCAGAAAAGCAAAATAAGCTGCCCACACTCAGGGATCTGCCATCCCTGCCAATTCCTGATTAATCAACAAGGAAGGAGTTTCCTTTAAGGAAAAGAAATATGGACCGGAAGAGAGAGAGAGCTTGCTTATCACTCTCCTCCAGCCCTGCCACCCTCTGTAACGCTTGGTCTCCAGTACAATTATGGCTAAATAGACCTGGTCCAGGCTAACTAGTTAGCAATGGACCCGGCAGGGAACAGCTGGATAACTTAGTCTCTGACTAATAAATACATGGCCAATAGAAAAAAAAAAAATCTGAATTTCAAGGTTAAGAATCTGCCTGCCAATCCAGGGGGCAAGGGTTCGATCCCTGGTCCAGGAAGATTCCACAGGCCAAGGGGCCACTAAGCCCACACACCACAACTACTGAAATCTGAGTGCCTTAGAAGCCACGGCACTGAGAAGCCCGAGCACCATAACCAGAGAGGAGCTCCTGCTTTCCACAGCTACAGCAAGCCTGTGCACAGCAACGAAGACCCAGTGCAGCGAAAAATAATACATGAATTAAAAAAATTTTTTTAAAAGGCACCTCTAGAACAGCTCGTTCCCCTCTTTTACAATTTTCCCACAACCCCTGGCCAGATGCAATAGAAAACACTCAACATTTCACCATTTCCCCCAGTACCAGGGGCTTCCCAGGTGGCGCTAGTGGTAAAGAACTTGCCTGCCAGTGCAGGAAACATAAGAGATGTGGATTCGATCCCTGGGTGGGGAAGATCCCCTGGAGGAAGGCATGGCAACCCACTCCAGTTCTTTCCTAGAGAATCCCATGGACAGAGGAGCCTGGCAGGCTACAGTCTGTAGGGTTGCAAAGACTGGGACACGATGGAAGCATGTTAGCACGCATGCACCCAGCACCAGGGGTTACTTCCCGCCCCCCCGCCGCCCCCGCCCCCCAGGCTGGTGGACAGCAGCCTCTTTGTAAGGAAAGTGAACAACGGTGTGCAGACTGGGCAGAGGTGAGTGGGTGTCTGCAGTCCGTGCCCTGCCTCGTCCTGTTCTTGCGAACGCAATCCTAAAGGTTAATAATAATCACAACAGGCAGCCCATCATTGCCTCCCTGTCTGGCTGAGAGGTTTACAACTTAAACTCATGGCAGAGGGAGAAATTGGCTCAATCACTTGGAGTAATGGTACATGGAGAGCCAGTTGGGCATGACTGCTATTTAACTCAAGGAAACTGGGCTGCTGCGGTGGAGTCTAGGTACACGTTAATAAACATGTCATGCTCCGAGGTGAAAATTAACACTGCCCCCTGCACTTTATATCTGCACTCCCCACTCCACTCTCCATTTGCCCGCTTGCCTCATCCCAACCAGATAAATGGGACAAGACTGGGAGAACGGGGCTGCAAACCGATGCTTACAGCTATCATTATGTCAATAATCACAGGTCATCCTTTATTCTTTCAAAG
Source organism: Bos indicus x Bos taurus (assembly GCF_003369695.1). NCBI lineage: Eukaryota > Metazoa > Chordata > Mammalia > Artiodactyla > Bovidae > Bos > Bos indicus x Bos taurus. The sequence goes on along the minus strand of NC_040090.1, from coordinate 59,732,641 downwards.
AGCTTTTATTTCTCATAAGACCTTACCCCAAATATTTATAATCAGGCATTTTGTAGGAGTAAGGGAGAAAAGAAAGTACCTGACATCATCGCTAATAATAGCTAACATTTTCAGAACTTTCACTGTGGCCAAGCACCCTGGTGCATGTTCCTAGCCACTCAATCAGATGGGTACCATTATTTGTCCTCGATTTAGCTGGTGAGGACAGTACAAGACAAGAGTTCAAATAACGGACCCCAAATCACCCAAGATCTAGGAAATGGGAATGTGGTATTTGAATGCAGATCCATGTGAGTAAATGAGAGCCCAAGTTCTCAGCCTTTTTGCTACACTAGCTGTTTAAGGGACAAAGGAGAAAGTGGAGGAAGACACAATGATTGGCTTAACAGTGTTCTCAACTAGTCCTAGTTTTAGCCCTCAAAAGCTCAGATAGGTCCACATTATGATGCCTTCCCATCCGCCCTTCCCCAGTGGGCATGTTGCTCTTCCACCACAAATTAAGGACTCAACTTTACCATGTGCCAAGTATGGCAAATATAGAGGTGAAACTCACAACCATCTTTGTCCCCAGGCTTACAGTCTAAGTAGAGAGGCAGCTAAGAAAAGTATGTTCATAGGAAAAAGGGTGAACTAAAAGCTGTTGGACTCTCTCTTGGTTTTCCCCTTGACCCTGTCCATACAAGATGCTCCATTCTCAATGGATCTGCTCTACGTGTAACCTAAGTTGTCAAGAGGGCCTGGGGTCAACCCCTTGTCCCAGGCCAGGATCCCAGCTCAGGCGCCATGGCCCTGCTGCTCTGACAAATGAAACTAGGTATATGTAACAAGGTAATGCTGCTGCTGCTAAGTTGCTTCAGTCGTGTCCGACTCTGTGTGACCCCTTAGACAGCAGCCCACCAGGCTCCCCCATCCCTGAGATTCTCCAGGCAAGAACACTGGAGTGGGTTGCCATTTCCTTTTCCAATGCATAAAAGTGAAAAGTGAAAGTGAAGTCACTCAGTCGTGTCCGACTCTTAGTGACCCCATGGACTGCAGCCCACCAGGCTCCGTCCATGGGATTTTCTAGGCAAGAGTACTGGAGTGGGTGCCATTGCCTTCTCCTAGTTACTATAATAAACAAACTGTGAAATACATAATAACTGAAAGACATCAATTTAAATTTGGATTTCAAATGGTTTTAGCATTCCTATGTGCTGTGCAATATTTGGGATATGCTTATATTAAAATTGTTCATTATTTATCTGAAATTCAAATTTAACTGAGTGTCCTGCATTTTCTTTGCCAAGCCTACTCAAGACATCAAAGGTTTTGGGGCTTGTTTTTTATATTTATTTATTTGGCTGTGCCAGGTCTTAGTTGCAATATTTGGGTTCAAGTTCCCTGGCCAGAGATTGAACCCCAGCCTCCTATCTTGGGAATGGGGAGTTCTAGCTTCTGGCCCACACAGGAAGTTCCCGACATCAAAGGTTTTTTTTTCTTGTTTATATAAAGTCCACATTGGGAGTTCTCAGTAGACAGGTAGCTGCCCTCCAAGGCTCCTTCCATCTTGGCTCTGTCATTTTCATCACTCAGTTTTCAAGGTATCTGTAGGCTCACGGGGCCAAGTCCCAGAAAGGGGAAAGTCCTGGAGAATTCCACGTGGGAGTCTTTATGGGTCCGTCCTGGTAGCGGCACAATGGACTTCTGATCACAATCCATTCATTGGCCAAAACTCAGTCAGGTACTGCTGGCCTGTACCTGGCAGCAGGGTAAGCTGAAAAATGTAATCCAGTGTGTGCTCAGGAAGATATTTGGAAAACAGCTAGCCAGTCTCTGCCACACTGGGTAATAGCAGAACTAACCTGTCAGTGCTGGTGCCTAATCTCCTGTGCTAGTTTCAGGCTTAGTCAGCAGTCTTCCACCCACTGAGGTCCCCAGCAGATCAGATGCTTCTTCTCAGCCCTGGACTAGTTAACTAATAGCCACAGGGATTAGGGGTACAAGGCCACTGTAGGAGTAATAAGTGTTACCATGAATTCGTATGAGTTCATTTTGATCCAATGCAATTTAATAAATATTTACTAATGCTCTTAGGATACTGAGAAAAGCTTGGTTCTAGGCCCCCAAGGGAGACATAAACTGATCTAGAACCCAGTTATATCCTCAAGAAGCTATATACAATTAAATTCAACAGCTATCCTCCACCCTTATCTATATCCTTTGGATTTTTCAAAAGCTGATGAAAAACCCACAGGTACAAAGAATTCTGCCCTAAATGTTAGGGTACAGAATGGTTCCTCTTCTAAATTCCTGAAACTTTTGGTGTCTGTGTCCATTTATTCATTCATTCATCCATGCGTATATGCATTCATTCAATGAGTTCATTCGTGAACATTGATTGAGACCTTCTCTGCTTGACAGTGGGCAGGCTCTGAGGACAGGGACGGGGAATCTAAGTTGAACAAGACTGAGACCAAGCCTTCCAGAAACTCTCAAAAGAAGGAGTGATCAGAATGCACATAATTCAGCCAGATACAAGGCAGATGGTGGTCAACATGGAGAGGAAGGAGAAATTAATTCTAACTGGAGGGTGGAGTGGAGAACACTGCATCAAAGATCCAACAAGGGAGACTTAACTGGTGGTCTAGTGGTTAAGACTCCATGTGGCAGGGGCAAAAAAAAAAAAGCCCGAAGATCCAACAATGAACTTCCCAGAGACAAACGAACCTACCCTGCAGACAGGGACTCAGGCAAAGTGCCCACAACTCCCTTCATAGGCATCCGCCTGTCTCCCACCCACTCAGATCCAATGGGAGAAAAGGCAGTGAGCTCTCCTCAAGGGAGAACTCCAAGGCAGCCTCTCATTTTATCTTAAAAATTCACACAAAATTTGAATTCCACTCCACAGGATACTAACGTTTGTTTTGCTGTGATAATTTTAACATAATTGGCTTAAATTACCTGTCATTGAGTAAAATCATTTCATCTTGTGGCTTATGTACCCTCAACATACCACTTCTGTTTGAAGAGTACCTTTTCGGGAAATTTGGCTTCCCAGGAGGTTCAGCGGTAAAAAAATTCGCCTGCCAGTGCAGGAGACACAGGAGATGCAGGTTTGATCCCTGGGTGAGGAAGATCCCCTAGAGAAGGAAATGGCAAACCACTCCAGTATTCTTGCCTGGGAAACCCCATGGATAGAGGAGCCTGGCGGGTTACAGTCCATGGGATCACAAAGAGAGACCGAGCATGAATGCATGCATTTTCCAGAAATTTAGCTTCTGCAAGCGTAGGACTGGAAATTCAGTTTTCACTTATTTTATCTCTTCTCTTTTCTCCCTCAGGATATAGGAAAGATTCCGCTTTAAGGATTCTGAGACTAGCCATATGCTTTGTGAACACACAATAACCATTGATGAATTTTGTATTAAACAGGCTAGTTTTCATACACTTCTCTCACATCTGGTAAGAAATATACAAAATAATACAACTTGGATACGAGTTGTTATTTCTGGATGGTGGTGCTTCTGGGGACACCTTCAAGGAGCATGACCCTCCTCCTACAGGTCCTTCTAGACTGTGCAGGTTGCTCCTGCTGTAAAACAGCTGCCCTGGATTCCAGCTGCAAAGTTAAACCCCTCACAATGTAAACTGACTAAAGTTTAAAAGCACAAGAAAATGTTACATATTTCCCTTCTTCCTGACCTCCCCACAAAGAAACACCAAAGTGTTAAAAAAAAAAAAAATCCTGTTTCTGATGAAGACTCGGGGGTTAATTTTCAGCATGGTGCCTGGGGATGGCAGGCTTCCCTTGTGGCTCAGCTGGTAAAGAATCCGCCTGCAATGCGAGAGACCTGGGTTTGATCCCTGGGTTCGGAAGCTCCCCTGGAGGTAGGGCGTGGCAACCCACTCCAGCACTCTTGCCTGGAGAATCCTCATGGACAGAGGAGGCTGGCGGGCTGCAGTCCATGGGGCTGCAAAGAGTTGGACACGACTGATTGACTAAGCACAGGACTGGGGATTTCATTGTGGGACTCCCGTTACTTGTCATGGGAGTCTCGCTGCTTCATTTCATGCATACTGTAGGCGCCCCTCGACAGCCACAAAATTTTAGTTTTGAAATTGAGGCCGTCTTTTTCAGAACAAATCAGACTACAAGAAAACGCCAAAACTACTGTGTTGGCCTGGGACCAGGGTTTGTGCTTGTGTGTATCCGAAGGGGAGAACTGCCTTTCCCTGGCGTGCAAATGTCCCTTTCAGAGACAACAGCATTAAAACATTATGCCCAAGAGCTGACAGCTATGGTTGTGTGCCTCACCCCAAAGCTTTGGAACCCCATAAAACCTGGCACATGGTTTGTGACACCCAGTGAAACACAGGGCCTCTCCCTAGTAACTGGAGCCCTGCTGCCTGTCATTAAGGGACCTCTCTTATTAAGCGTCTCTTTTTTAAATGGCTGTCATCATCTGGTTCCAGTGTACATTAAATCCCATTATAATTATAAGCACACTTCCCCATAGCATCCGTTGCAGATTTCATCCACACTGCCTACCCCCTCAGGGCATCTTTGCACTAATAACAACTCAGATTTGCTATTTGAGTTGACAACATTAGGTCCCAACACCATTTGCAATATGCTGGTGGGATAGAGAGAAGAAAAAGCTTTCTCTTCCTCAGTCACAAAATCTTGGGGTCACAGTGACCCAAGGCCTCTGGGGCTAAGAGAAATAACCCCTCATCTCCCTTTGAAACACTCTCTGCCTTACAGAAAAGAAGGACATTCTTAGTACCTGGACGAGAAGCCTAGGTGTAAATATCACTAACCAGACGTCCACTGGGAAAAGATGACAATTACCAGTCAAAGAAACTATCTTCTTATTTTCTTTTCTAGAATTCAAATAACCAGAAGCTACACCTCACCTGTTTTTTTTTTTTTTCCTCTGCTTTTTAGAGGGGGGATGAAAGGACGTGGGATGAAATAATTAAATTAAGAAAACAAACAAAAGAAAACTATCAACATATGCACCGAGGGCAAATATGACTCTGCTTAGCTTTTTTTTTTTTTTGGTTGAGTCTCATGGCTTTCAGGATCTTAGTTCCCTGACCAGGGATTGAACCTGGGCCTCCTGCAGTAGAAGTGTGGAGTTCTAACCACTGGATGGTCAGAGAATTCCCGACTCTGCTTAGTTTCTGACATTATCGGTATCTATCTAGAGGATATCTCAGTGATGGCCGTGAAGCATCATAAGATCATTTGACTCCAAAAATGGACACAATAGGTTTGCTGTGTTTTTTCCCTCAAGGGTCCCCAGTGGGGTAAAGATCTGAGAGTATGTGTGACGGCCTAAAGATTTCGTCTGCCAATACAGGAGACTGGGTCCGGAAGATCCCCTGGAGGAGGGCATGGCAACCCACTCCAGTATTCTTGTCTGGAGAATCCTATGGACAGAGAAGCTGGCGGGTTCCGGTCCATAGGGTTGCAGAGTCTGACTCAACTGAAGTGACTTAACATGCACACATGACTGCCTGCTGCATCTTCTGGTGGCAACCTGGAATTCTCCATTGTAGATGAGACTATTTACATTTTTTATTTTTTTCCATTCAGGGCCTTTACTGCCAGCATCCCTCCCTGAATATTCTTCATTCTGTATCACAAGGTTTTGGAGAAATATGAAGTGGCTGCTTCTCCCCCAAAGACAGGAGTCTTTGATTTCATTTTCATGATAGGAAATTTTACCTTTCAATTTTAAGACTATTTTCCAACGAAGGAGCTGGAACAAAATGGTTTGGAACATTTTGTTAACCCTCAAGCAGAATACTCAAAACAACACAATCACCTTCTTCCTGGGCATCTACTTAATTGGAATTTTATTGTAATTCCAAACTCCCTTCTCAACTTTTGCTGAGATTTTTTTTCCCCCGAGTACTGTGCCACTCAGCTTTCGGCTTGCAGTTCTGACTGGGGAGTGAACCTGGGCCCATCGGCAGTGAAAGTGTAGAGTCCTCACCACTGGATCTCCAGGGACTTCCTTGACTGAGATTTCTGAGGAGGAAAGAAAGTGCAGAGATCTGGGCATCTAAGTCTGCCTCCTCGGTGGCCTGATTCAATGCAGAACTGTTCAGTTCCCAGCTTGGCTGGCTGTCGCGGAGGCCTTGGTCTTTGTGGAGTAAGAGGAGAAGGAAATTAAAAGCCCTTATTTCCTTTTTTTATCCCACTAGAGGCTATATAGGAGCTTCCCTAGTAGCTCAGTTGATAAAGAATCCGCCTGCAATGCGGGAGACCTGGGTTCGATCCCTGGGTGGGGAAGATCCCTTAGGGGAACGTATGGCAATCAGTCCAGTATTCTTGCCTAGAGACTCCCCATGGACAGAGGTGCCTGGCAGGCTACGGTCCATGGGGTCGCCAAGAGTTGGACACGATTGAGCGACTGAGCACAGCACAGCACAGAGGCTATATAATCTAGAAATTATGATCATGAGCTTTGAAGTTGGAATGGTCTGATTTAAGTCTTGGCTCTGATATTTAACAGCTTGGGTAGTAGTGCTTGGGTAGTAGTAGTCTTGGGTAAAGTGCTTAACCTCTCTGAGCCTCAAGTTTCCCATCCATAGAAATGGGGGCAAGAACAATACTTGCATTATGAGAGTTGTTACAAGGATTAAATAAAACAATACAGGTAATGTGTTAAGATTCACAGACAGTGCTCAGAATGAGGTATAATCCCCACGGTCTCCCTCCTGTAAGATCACTTAGACCTGATGTGCCCTTCTCTTCCACAACCTGAGTTCTGAAGGGCTGCTACCAGAGGGAGGTACATGAGTAAAGGAGGAGATGAAGGGATAAGATGTTTTAGCGATGGAATTCCACCCAAAGGTCAACTCATCTGTTCCTCTGTTTCCAGCAGGATGATGTCCCTGGAAGATTGAAGTCTCTCCTATTTTTAAGATCTGTCAAAACTGATGTCCCAGTTTCTCTTACCACACCCAAGAAAAAAAAAAAAGTTAAAAAAAAATCTACTACAGATACTTGAACATGAGAGACAGAGAGAGAGAAAGAGAGAATGAGAATTTTCTGCTGTAATTTTCCATCCTGCTGGTTTTTAGGTGCTGCCATATGAAATCTCTGAAGTGGAGATTCTCATCAGCCTTCCCGGGGCCCAAGGACACACAGTTCTGGCTATAAATGGTGCCAGTTTTGGTGGGGGAGCTGCTGCCACTTTATCTGGGCCCAATAAACCTTATCAAACTGCTGTGCAGCCAGCCTTCAGCACTAAGTGGAAATGCTTGGAGCCCAACGCTGGCACTCAGCCCAAAGCCTCGCCTGCCTGCCTCCTTTTTTGTTACCTTCACCACCTCTTAAATTCGGGCATTAATCTCTCTTTAACACTTACTAACAAGGGCCGGGCTTTTTAATGGGTCGAGTTTATGAAGCAAGGGAGATTTTCACATAGTGTGAGTATGGCATGGAGGTTGGGGGGGAGGGGTCCAGGGCCACAGAGGATTTCTTCTTTCCCACTGTTTCCCCAGAGAGTCTCCCTGCCTCTGATTGAGGATTAATAGGAGATTAGATCAGGGGTTAATTGTGTGCTTCGCCTCTTACTGCACCCAGGAGCGGCTGGTAGGTGGATGTGGAGAGCGGGAGCAACCTTCGGAAGGTACTATCTAGGCAGAAGCTAAATGCTTCAGTTAAATGCTTCCTTCTATTTCCCTGGTGAAGCACTAGGACCATCCTCTCTTCTTCCATCTCTCTCCTCTTGTTCTCCTTGAGGATCAGTTCTTTTTTAAAAATTGAATTATAGTTGATTTACAATATTGTGTTAGCTTTAGGTGCATAGCAAAGTGATGCAGTTATACATATATTTAGATTTTTTCCATTACAGGTCATTACAAGATACTTAATATAGTTCCGTGTGTGTGTGTGTGTGTGTGTGTTAGTGTCTCAGTTGTGTCCGACTCTGCAACCCCATGGACTGTGGCCCACCAGGCTCCTCTGTCCATGGAATTCTCCAGGCAAGAATACTGGGGTGGGGAGCCATTCCCTTTCCCAGGGGACCTTCCCCACCCCGGGATTGAACCTGGGTCTCCTGCACTGCAGGCAGATTCTTTACCGTCTGAGCCAACCAGAAAGCCCTATAGTTACCTGTCCTCGTCGTCATGAAGTCGCTCAGTTGTCCGACTGGTTGCAACCCCACGGACTGTAGCCTACTAGGCTCCTCCCTCCATGGGATTCTCCAGGCAAGAGTACTGGAGTGGCCATTTCCTTCTCCAGGGGATCTTCCCAACCCAGGGATCGAACCTGGGTCTTCTGCATTCCAGGCAGACGCTTTAACCTCTGAGCCATTTGTACTACACAGTAAATCCTTGTTGTTTATCACACCAGTTCTTTCTCAACTTTCCTTAAATTTCTTTCTTATTACAGACTGTAGACCTTAGCTAGAAAAGCAGCCCTATCATAGATTGCTCTTTATTGTTCATCAGAATACCCAGGGACTGGGTTTTCCCTGGCATCCGTCAGACACTGCGGTGTTGTCTGCTCTCAGAGGAAAACTAACTCCCTTTCTTCACTTTCAAGTGGCTTCTCTCTGGTCTTCTCTACCCCGACTCCTGCAGGCAGGTCTGAGCACTTTTCCTGCGAGCAGCAGACAGGGGCGGGCTTGCTGGGATGGAGCTGCCTGTTCTCGGGACTGGTCCATTAGCAGCTCTTGTGAACCCGGATCAGTTTTGATGGAAACTCTGGCCAGCTGGCCTTGCCAGGCCGGAAGTGCATTTTTGCCTCTAGCGGGCCTCTGCTATCTTCCAAGGCGCTTCAATTCTTGGGGCCTGACCCTCGGTTTGGGGCAGTGCCAGAGGGCGAATCGGGATATGCTCATGCGTGAGTCCGGTGGGAAACCTTTGACCCACCCCCTTGTCAGGGACAGAGTGTGGGGACTCCGGATTCAGTGATTGAAGCCCCGCGTTGCGAAGATCGTATGACCTCCAGGGACGACTGTCTGGAGACCCAGCGAGGGCGCTCTCCACCACTACCCTCACCATAGCCGGAAGTCAAGGTGTGTGCCCAGAAAAAGGGCGTTTTCCACCTCTCGCCCACCACCTTCGCCAAGTTCCAAGGAAAGGGTGAAGACGGGGGCTCTCCGCAGCCCGCGGAAGGGCGCATGTCTTCTGGTTGTTCTACGGCTTCCTGACCTCAGCTGCGCCCTCTAAAGTGGAGGGGTCAGCAGAGAGGAGGCACTTTGGAGAGCCTGGAGCTTCCCGAACTGAGTGCAGTTCTTGCGGAACTGCTTCCAGCCAAGGTTCCCTGGGGGACGGGGGCGGGGGGAAGGCGGGAGCCGCGGCGCAAGGGAGGGTTGGCGGGGGGTGGGGTGGGGAAGTCTAGGGGATGCTCAAGACTGGGAAGAAAAGTTTCCCTCGCGCCTCGATCTTGGCCTCCAGAGGTCGCGACAGCTAAAATGGGGGCGTCTCCCCTCGACGACAGATCCCCGCGGGAGCCTCTGTCACTCGGTTCACCCGGACCCGCGAACTCTGCGCCTGGAGGCGAATCGCAGTCTGGATGCTCATAAGGCCTGGAGGCCCCAAAGCGCTGGGCTTGGGTACCATGAAAACGAGCTTCTAAAGACGACGCCGGGGTCCAGGGGTGCCGTCCCGAGCCCCGAGAAAAAAGTGAAAGGCGAGATGACACGCACTCATGGGGCAAACGTTGGGAGAAAAAATTCCGAGCCTGGAAGCAGCAGGGAAACACAAAACCTGTTCCCACTGGAGATTAAAATTCTGGGGGTTGAAGATGGGGGCAGCGCCCCTCATCTGCACTGCCCTCACCGAGGCGCCCAAATCCCTGGTGCGCCTCTCTACGAGCTCCTCCTTCTCTCCTCTCCGCCTGGCCGGTGAGCTGCGCCCGCCAGCGCCCCAGCAGCAGCTAGATGTCAGGCGAAGCCCGGAGCGCGGCGCGCGGGGAAGGGAGGGGATTGCAGGGGAGGGAGGGGTGGGGCGGAGAGCGCGCGCGGGCTCGGCCAGTGCGGGGGGTGGGCGGGCTGAGCCGGGGGACTGCGCGGGAGGGGGGAGGGAAGGGGGGCAGCTGTGGGCAGGGAGCCGGGCTCGGCCGCCAGCACTAAAGATGGAGAGGCGCCGGGGCCTCGCAGGGGAGGGGGCTCGGCGTTGACGTGGGACGCGGCGGAGGCGCCGCAGCCGGTGGTGATTTGCTAACCTCGCAGCACAGAGGAGTTGAGGGCGATGAGAGCGGGTACTGCGAACTGCCGGGCGATGCCGCCGCTACCGCCGTGATACCGAGAGCAACAGTTCCCCAGCAACACCCCTCCCAGACAGAGGCACACACCCCCAAGAGGCACGCACACCCACCCCACGGCACCCGGCTTGGCAGTGGTGAGTTGGGGGCCAGGGAGAGGCGCACCGCCCAGAGATAGCTGTGCGCCCGGGCGCCCCAGGGCTGGAGAGGTCTGGGGGGGCGCGCTCGCTTCGGCCACTCGACCGCTGGGCTTCTGCCTTATTTTGTTCGGTTTGTTCGGTTCCTGCTGCTGCAGCCGTCGCCGCCGGCGGTTGGGGGTCGGCTGGAAGGGGGAGCCCTGGCTGTCAGCTTGGGCGCAGTTGCCTCCCCAACCCTTCCACTCCAGGGCACAGTCGGGGTGAGAGGTGGGGAGCAGAGCGGTCTGAGGGGCCGGGGGGCACAAACGGAGGGCTGGGAATAGGAGGCTTTGTACCACCAGGGGCCGGCGGAGGAGCCGGGAGCCTGTGGGTGCTCATATGTATGCCGACCGGTGCGCGGGCGCGAGATAGGGCTGTGGTTTATTTGTGTGTTTATTCGCCCGCCAGCTGGGAAGCTAGGATCGGAGGAGTGGTTTTGGGGGCAGAGGGGAGCCGGACTGGGAGTCACTTGGGTTTTGTTTCTCTTTGGAAAACGTGGTGGGCTCCTTTTTCTTGATTGGACTTGATCCCCCAGGTTTTGGGGGGGAGGGGCTCCGTGGTGGAGCGCTGGAGTGTCTCCACCGCTCCGGGCCCTCCTCGGCTCTCGGCGGGACCGGCCGTGGCGCCGGAGCTCGCTGTGCGCTCCCGGCCGCGCTCGGTGGGTGCTCCGCTCTGCACCTGATGCGTTCGGGATGCCTTTCCCACCCCGGCGCGCCGTCAGTTCGTTCTCACAGCCCCTCGAACACTCCCGCACGCGCTCGAAATGCGCAAGATCTCGCCGGCCCGCGGACCGGCTGGAACGCACAGACGCGCTCAGCACAGACTCGCTGGCCGCTCCCCGGAACGCTCGCAACGTGCCTGGGCCGGGCGCGCCTGCTGCTGGCGCCACCCGCCCGAGGCCGGGGACCTTGTCCGTCGCTCGCGGGGATCCCCGCCCTGGGTCGGAGAGAGAGGGCCCTCAGATCCCTTCTCGTCTTTCCTCCCACAACTCGTTGTCGGGCTTTTGTGCTTCCCCTTCGCCTCAAGGCGAGTCCGCCTTCTCGCCTGTCTCGCCCCGGCGTTCGGCCCGCCTGAACTCTTGCCTTAAGCCCGGGTCTCTTTCGCTTTTCTTCTTTCCTAACCCGGCTCTCTTTCTCGTTGCCATCTGGCTTCCCCGGAAAAGTTGCTTCCCCAAGTTTGCTGAAGTCGTCTCCAAGTCTCCGTAGGGGGTGGCTGGAAACAGGGTGGGGGGTGAGGGGCGGGAAGGTGTGAGAGCGCGATCGATCCCCGGAGCTCGAGCTGGTTAGCGCTGGCTTTCCGCCGTGACGAGGGGCACGGCGCTGCAGCCAGCACCAGCCGGCTCCCGGGCGCCGAGCCGCGGGTTTCGGGGATGGCTGATCAGGGCACCCTGATTTCCTTCAGAACCTACGGTGCTTGCTTTGGGGAAGGAATTCGGGTAGACCAGCTTCCATTCTTTCGATTCCTACCCCCTAGTTCTCTGAAGCCCAAAGTCTGCGGGGAAAGCGCATGGTGGCAAGGCGCTTGTGAATGGTCACCGCCCCCCCACCATGGCCTCCGTTCTCACCCCCGGATGGGGAGCAAAAGTGTCTTCTTGATTGACTGTCCTGTTAACCCTTTCTGAGTAAGATTTGTGGTTCTGGAGTCAATAGGGTTCCTTTTGGGAGCGGAGGCCAGCAGTGTTCCAAGAGGAAGAGCCCTTGCTCTGCGTTGCTCCCAATTGATTTCACAGCAATATTGGCCACAGCAAGGCCGAGGCTGGGAGGAACCTGGGCCTGTGAGATCTTTCAGACACGCTTTAGACTGGTTTGGGAGACCCAGAGCCCTGTTACTGATCCCAAACAGCACTTGGAGAGAGGCCTTTGTCTCCAGCTCAGTCTTCCCTTCATGCTGGTAACTCACACCATAGATGCTGGTGCCAGTATAACCTCTCAGCCCTCTGAGCCAGGTCTAGCAGTCAAGCATCAATTCCTCTTCGGGTCATGGGACTTGCCCATTCCCGGGAGCCTGTGGGAGACACTGGAAGTTTGGGTTCCCAGCACATGCACTCCTGGGTTTAGGGGTGCATGTTTCCTAGGATCTCTCTGTAGGTCCTTCAATACCTAGCCTGCATATTACAGATCTTCCTCACTACTGGGCACTTGTGGGTAGGAGATAAGTGCAACACATTATGTAAGTGTGGCACATTATGTAAGTGTGGACATGTGTGCTTGGGGCTTCCCAGGTAGCGCAGTGGTAAAGAACCGCCTGCCGATGCAGGAGATGCAGGAGACATGGGTTCAACCCCTGGGTGGGGAAGATCCGCTGGAGGCGGAAATGGCAACGCACTCTAGTAGTCTTGCCTGGAAAACTCCTTGGTCAGGAGCCTGGCAGGCTACAGTCATGGGGTCGCAAAGAGTTGGACACGACTGAGCATGCATGCACACATGTGTGTTAACTGTTTCTACTTCTCTGGCTGGTGCATGCACACATACATGCACACTACACAGTTGAGATTTTGGATTACTTATACAATCACTTTGAGGTACCCATGATTGGGACTGAGCCAAGCTAGTACATAGACTATGTGTGTGTACTTCTCTTAGGGCCTAAGCAGAGGGTCAGGGCGTGGGTTCATCAGCCCTTTGCAACCCTGAGAAGAGTGGAAGGGCAGAGGCCCAGGAAGGCATTAACTGAGGGTGAAAAGGTGGGCTGGAGGAGGAGAACCTTGCCTGTAGATTTCTCTGAGCTGCTACTCTAGGCTGCTAGCCCCTGCTAGGCTGGGTGTGTTGTTCCTGGGGCTACCACAATGAGGCAGGATTTAGAGAAACTTCGTTTTGAAGATGAGATTTGCTGCACGGGGTATTCAAAGTAAAATTGAGTGCTTACACTGACTAGAAGAGGGGGTTAAATTCTTACTCATTTAAATTAAGCACTGGGCATTTTCTCACAATCAATGTTGACTTTGCACAGGAGCCCCCCACACTCAGATTTAAAGAAAGCTCAGGACTCAAAAGACTCCATTGTAATTTTCATTTTACTTCTTCTAACAGATGTCATAGACCAGTGAATTAGGCATGTGCTACATAGCAGAACCTTCTTTTTACTCCCATCATCCTTGGGCCTGTAAAAGCAGTCATGTAGATTTCTAGGAAGCCCTTTCCCTCTATTAAAATCTCCAGGACTGTCTTGCTGCAGGTTTGGGTCAGGGGCTATTGATTGAATTCTTACTTTTAGGGACAGTAACTAATCTATCTTTTGTTCTTGCATCTCTTTTGCCTCTTTCCCCATTTCTCCCCTCTAGCCCTTGCCATTGGCCCAGAAAACACACCCTGCCCCGCCACGCAGAGCCAGGAAGGAAAGAAAGCCTCATGCCTAAGCCTCGGGGAGCACCATGGATCTGACAAAGATGGGCATGATCCAGCTGCAGAACCCCAGCCACCCCACGGGGCTCCTGTGCAAGGCCAACCAGATGAGGCTGGCCGGGACGCTGTGTGATGTGGTCATCATGGTGGACAGCCAGGAGTTCCATGCCCACCGGACTGTGCTGGCCTGCACCAGCAAGATGTTTGAGATCCTCTTCCACCGCAACAGCCAGCACTATACTCTGGACTTCCTGTCTCCCAAGACCTTCCAGCAGATTCTGGAGTATGCATACACGGCCACGCTGCAAGCCAAGGCAGAGGACTTGGATGACCTGCTGTATGCCGCCGAGATCCTGGAGATCGAGTACCTGGAGGAGCAGTGCCTGAAGATCCTGGAGACCATCCAGGCCTCAGATGACAATGACACGGAGGCCACCATGGCGGAGGGCGGGGCCGAGGAGGAAGAGGACCGCAAGGCGCGCTACCTGAAGAACATCTTCATCTCGAAGCATTCCAGCGAGGAGAGTGGCTATGCCAGTGTGGCGGCCCAGAGCCTCCCTGGGCCCATGGTGGACCAGAGCCCTTCCGTCTCCACCTCATTTGGCCTTTCAGCCATGAGTCCCACCAAGGCAGCGGTGGACAGTCTGATGACCATAGGACAGTCTCTCCTGCAGGGGGCTCTTCAGCCGCCCGCTGGGCCCGAGGAGCCGACCCTGGCTGGGGGTGGGCGGCACCCCGCGGTGGCCGAGGTGAAGCCGGAGATGATGCAGGTGGATGAGGTGCCTGGCCAGGAAAGCCCTGGGACTGTGGAGTCTAGCATCTCAGCTGGGATGGGGGACAAGGTGGAAGAAAGGGGCAAGGAAGGGCCCGGGACCCCTACTCGGAGCAGTGTCATCACCAGCGCCAGGGAGCTGCACTACGGACGTGAGGAGAGTACTGAGCAGCTGCCGCCTCCGGTCGAGGCCGGCCAGGGGCCCCCCGGCCGACTGGAGCCCCCTGCGCACCCAGCTGAGAAGCACCTGGGCCTCTACTCCGTGTTGCCCAACCACAAGGCCGATGCCGTGCTCAGCATGCCGTCCTCGGTGACCTCGGGCCTCCACGTGCAGCCTGCCCTGGCTGTCTCCATGGACTTCAGCACCTACGGGGGTCTGCTGCCCCAGGGCTTCATCCAGCGGGAGCTGTTCAGCAAGCTGGGGGAGCTGGCCGTGGGCATGAAGGCCGAGAGCCGCAGCGTCGGGGAGCAGTGCAGTGTGTGTGGCGTGGAGCTTCCTGACAACGAGGCTGTGGAGCAGCACAGGTAGGCCCCTCTGCGCCCGTCACCCGCTGCCCGAATTTCTGGCCTCGGCCCTGCCTTTGTTCCCAGCTGTCCCCTAGTCCTGGGGCCTGGCTCCCTTGTTCTCTTTGCTATTTGTGAAAAACCACTTGAGGGGATCACTTTTCAGGTCTGTTGAGAGAGCTTTGAGTCTTTCCTGAACACAGGGGAACTTACGCGCCCAGTTCCTTTTTTTAAAAAAAATTTGATTTTTATTTATTAATTTTTAGATCATGTCAGGTGGCCTACAGAATCTTAGTTCCCTGACCGAGGATTGAACTTCCGCCTTCAGTAGGAGGACTGCCAGGGAATTCCTTTTGCCCAGTCTTTACTAAGCTCTTTGCGCTCTTTTTGCATTTGGGCTCCCGTTTTGCTTTTCCTGCTGTTGGGTCTTTTCTCCTCTGCCTGGAGAGAGTCCTAAAGTGGAGGGAGGGAAAGGTGGGGTGAGGAGGAAGGGCCCACAGCCGGGGTCTGGCCACTCTGCCCGGTTTCAGGTACCTGAGTTCCCCTGCGGGGGTTCCTGCCAAGGCCGGCAGCTCAGGAGAAGGGGAGGGGCTGGAGTCTGCTTAGACCCAAGAGCAGCTGCAGGTTCCAACCGTTGTTCCTGGTGAACCTTCATCACCAGGAATGTTGCCTCCTCTCCCTTTTCATTCTCTGTCCTTGTAAACACGTTTCAGGGGAGCTGATTTACATTCAAGGGAGAAGGATGGGTATGAGAAACATTG